>NC_084793.1:183295570-183619181 GCF_963169125.1 Humulus lupulus | reverse complement strand
TTTATAGGTCCATAGGTCCCTTGGGTGGCTCTATCAACACCATATCAAGGTAAGAGTTGATATAAGGGTATAACTATATGTTATCCCCAAAAATTAGAAATCAATGACGTGGCAATAAAGGTGACAAGTGGCAGTGCATGGTCAGTAAAAGACATATTAATAGTCAATAAATACATTGACTCCTTAGAGTTGTGATAAAGTGACCCGGTAGACTGGTGAAGAGTTTGGACTGCTTGAAAGATGTCATAACCAAGCCAAGTGCATCCTAGGAGATCCCAAGGGTGTGGTCCGAGGAGACCCCAAGGGGGTGGTCCTAGGAGAGCTAAGGAGAGTGCATCCTAGGAGATCCCAAGGGTGTGGTCCGAGGAGAGCCCAAGGGACTTTGGTCCGAGGAGAACCCAAGAGAGTGGTCCTAGGAGACCCCAAGAGAGTGGTCCTAGGAGACCCCAAGGATGTGGTCCGAGGAGAGCCCAAGAATTTGGTCTTTATACATATGTCCAACAAGTGCATGGTTGCCCAAATAAAAGAGTGCCATGTTAGAGGAGAGATATGGCATGCTAGAGGAGAGTGCCATGTTAGAGGAGAGGAGTGCATGTCCTACCACCATGCACTTTTCCGACCCACAAAAACATGTCCTACCACCATGCACATGTCCGACCAGCACTTGCATGGGTGGTCAGTAGGAGGTGGATCAACTAGCTAAAGGAGGACTAAGTCAAGATTCCCAGAAACAACTTCAACAAGATATGCGGGAATCTCTCATTCTTCCCACAAATGGGGGGTTTGTTACATTTTGAATGTTTTTTAATTTAAATGTAATAAATATAATAAAATATCCCGGTTTTAGGGGATACCGTATGTATGACCCTAAGCCTATAAATAGAGGGCTTATGGGATTAGAGAGGGGCTTCTTCTGCATCTTCTTTCTAGAGAGAGAAAATTTGGGTCTGAGTATTCTAGAGAGAGAAAGTGCTGGTATTTGAAAGGATTCTTGTATTTTTGCAATCTGTACTGAAGAAACTCAGTTGGCTCAGTCCATCTGATCTTGAGTACAGATCTATAATCACAACTCTAAGTGGATTAGGCTATTACCGACTGATCAGGGCTGAACCACTATAAAAATCTTGTGTGTTATTTACTTTTCTTGTTTGAACTGTCTGTGTTATTTAAATTCTCTTGAAGGTTTGTCGTATTTGACGTTCTCACGTCGTTGGCTAAAAACACAGTCAACACTGTAATTTGGAAATTTGAGAAGAATTTTATTCTTTGGGTCAAGTATACAATTATATGATAATTGATATTGAATAATTAATTTAGAATCAATTATTAAATTTCAAAAATATATTTATCAATTTAAATATATTAAATTTCGAATTTCATATATATAAATAAATAAAATTTTGAAATTCATTATTTTATTTGAGTGGGAGAAAATAAAATTGGTAAGTCAAAAAAATAGTTTTTGATTTATTTAATTTTAAAAGATGATGATAATGATGATCATCAATTTGAATTTTGAATTTTGAATTTAAATTTTAAAATATGGTTGTCATCTTTTCCTTAAAAAGATAAATACCTTATTTTGTGGGAGATTGATTTAGTTAAATAGTTAAATAAAAGAAAAATGCAAAATCCCTGAAAAGGGAATAGCAGTACACACCTGACACAGTCCAAGCACTGTGCCATGCATGTACCACTATACAGATATTGTATCTATATAGTTTTTATTTTATGTATTTAATTATTTAACAATTTGAAAATGGTTTTTTCAAATATCATAAGTTAGACATTTACCTAAAATCAAATCCTATCATCATTATTATATCATTTTATATTACTATTATTATTAGTAATAATAAGGTAACATAAATCTCTATATATATGTGTAGATGCTCAAAACTCCATGCTTGTGAAAGATCCAAAGCACATGCCAAGGTCCCCCAAACGCCTAGACACCTACTTCTGCCACAAAACCCATGCGACATCATCTTCTCGCAAGGAGGCACATGAGGCTATTCTCGGCATGCCCAGCACCCGTGCATCTCGACGGATGTTCTCAGCGTGTTGAGCACCCATGCACCCAGCGAGGCCTCGCCTCGCAAAGAGCCCCTCGCGCGACACCTGAGATCTACGCACGCTAGCCTCGCAACGCCGACTGGGATCTGCGCGCGCTGGCCTCGCGACGCGGCCTGGGATATGTGCGCGCTGGCCTCGCGATGCCACCTGGGATCCGCGCGCGTGTGGCCTCGCTCCAAAGGGCCTCGCCCAAGGGCCTCGCGTGCATGATGGCCTCGCCCAAGGGCCTCGCGTGCATGATGGCCTCGCTCAAGGGTCTCGCATGCATAATGGCCTCGCCCTAAAGGGCCTCGCATGCATGATGGCCTCGCCCCAAAGGGTCTCGCCCAAGGGCCTCGCACATAGGTGCTCCCGCTGCCTCGTGCCTCGCGGCCATGTTGCTTCGAAGGTGTATATGACACCCTATGCCTCGCAGGTGCACACGGTGCCAGGACCTCCCCACGTCCTCGCGAAACCTCACTAGCCTTATAACATGCTATACCCACCTCATAGAAAAGGCCCTACGTCACTTGGTGAGGTTGGGGCCACCAACGAAGTGCACTCTCTTCAATTAGCCAATTGGGACCACTTACAAGAAGCCCAACCAGATATGTCGTTCAAGGTGGCCCACAAGAGACAAAAAATACGAACATGGTACCTCTAAATAGGTACGTACATGCCTACAAGGGTTAAGGGACAGACCTTACACCTGTACCCGACAAGTAGTGGCGACTAGGGGTAGTACGAGGAATGGCAACACCACCTCCACGTCTCTGACATGCACCAGAGCCAACCACCACTCTCCCAACACCACTACACCTGATACCACTCTCTTGAGAATGTACTTGTGTACCATCTGGTCCCCTGAACCACACTGTATCAAGGGTCAATAGAGCCCACTATAAAGGGAACCCTTCTTCAACATTGAGGAGGGTTGGAAAAAACACTGTAGCACTACACCATAAGAAATACAAATTCAGTTCACCATTTTTCTTCTGCAAGTGTTCTTTGAGTTTCCAATTAGATCTTTAAAGTTTTTCTTTTGATAATCTCTACGTTTCTATTTTTCTAACTTAACTTGGTTGACGAGTTCTCACCGTCAACAGTTTGGCGCCGTCTGTGGGAAGGATAGATTGCAAGTCACTGTTCTTCCGTCGATTCCGATAAGAAAAAAATGTTGCGACATTCGAAACGGTTGAGAGAGCCGCGTGAGGTGGAAGTCCACCTTGACGGAGATCAGCTAAAAGCCTCCATGAAGGATCCTCCTCCACCTACAAACATGGAGGCCCCAAGGGAGCCTGAGGTGCCCAAAGACGAAAGGGAGGCCTCGTCCCTGGCAGTCCCACCTGAAGAGGATCGCCCAAGGTCGGCGGCTGCCCCAGCAAAGGGCGTCGATGAGTTCCTGCCTCCAAGGCCGCCGCAGATGCCAAACCCCCGTCGGCAGGATCCAGGCCCATCGAAGCGCCGGGCTGACAAGCACCCTCAGGTCCACTCCGTGAGTTCGAGTTCTAAGTCTCAATTCTACGAAGATGAGATATGAGAACTTCATCGTAAGAATCAGCGGCTAGAAACCACCCTGGAGAACATGAAAGAGGTGCTAAATGTCCTATTGCAAGGGAGATCACACGTGACACTCCCTAAGCGGAAAGAGAGAGGCATGAGGGGGTAGAAACCACCGTCCCAGTAGATGATGGACGGACCCGATTCTTCACTAGTAACACCCCCCGGACAAAGCAGCATGAATGCCCCGGACTGCCGAAGCAGCCCCAGGGGCCAGGGCCGAAGACCAATGCTGCCCCTTGTAACGATGTCGAGGTCACCTCAGATCTAAGGGAAGAACTCAACAAAAAGAGGGCGGGTAAAAGGACCACGCCCCCTGTGGCGCCCTGGGGAGGCGAAGGAAGGGGGGATCCTAACCGATCCACACTGAGAGATTCCTTGAACAAGAGGAGGCAAGACCTGGACAAAGAAATGAGAAGCCTACATAACAAAATCGTCACTGCCTTTGGAGGTCAAGCCTTTGAGGATGAGTTCGACCATGAGTCGCCCTTCATCAAGGAGATCCAAGTCATCCGGCTCCCAGCCAACTTTAAGGAGCCCCATATGACCCCCTACGAAGGAAGCACAGATCCAAAATACCATCTGGACGCATTTAATGATCTGATGAAATTGAGGGGAGTTAGTAGCGGAGCTAGATGTCACTGCTTCACTCTCACATTGAAATGACCTGCGTACAAATGGTTCAAAAGACTTAGACCGGGGTCCATCAGATCCTGGCAACAGTTTTATGATGAATTCCTTCAGCAGCACCACGCCGTACGGGACTACACGATGCCAAGCACCAGCCTCGCCAATGTGAAGCAAGGAGAAAATGAGAGTCTAAAGAGCTACATTCACAGGTTCAATATGGAGGCAGCTAAAGTAGGGAGTTTGACCCGCAGAGAGCTAAAAATGGCCATCACAGATGGAGTGCGCCCGGGCAGTAAGTTATAGGATAATATGCTCAAGAGGGAGGTCATAGACTTGGATGATTTCTACGAGCGAGCACAAAAATATATTCGTGTAGAGGATGGTCACGAGAGCCTCAAAGCCGGAAAAGGCCAGTCGCCCCCAAAACCTTCGATCCGAGAAAAGCAAAGCGGTGCAAAGAAGAAGGGGATCTATGAGGGAACGAGAGATGATCGACCCCTGAAGCATCAACGCCCTGCTGAGCGCATACAGGGCCCCTACACCTTTTATACTGACCTCACCCATGCGAGAGAGCATATTTTCGTTACGAACGAAAACCAGGTCCCTTTCAAAAGGCCCCCGCCAATGAAAAAAGACTGGTCTAAAAGAGACCCCAACAAGTATTGCCAGTATCACAAAGATATTGGCCACACCACCACAGAATGCAACCATTTGAAGGTGGAAATCGAGGAGCTCATCCGCAGGGGACATTTGGGCAGATATGTGCACAAGGAGAACCAGAGGCCAGAAGAAAGAGTGTCCCCGCCGCGGGTGCGAGAGGTGGCCCCATAAGTACAAGGAGAGGTCAGGACCATCTTTGGAGGACCAGGATTCGGAGGCGATTCAAGGAAGGGACGAGTCAAATATGCCAAGGAGGCCAGACAAAGTCCGCCACCGTGCGTCTTAAGTTTGGAGCAACGCCCCCCGAAGAGTTTCAAGGGCGAGAATGACTCGATAACCTTCACTGAAGTAGACGCGCAAGGGGTACATTTCCCTCATAATGACCCCCTGGTGCTAACTGTCCAGCTTGCGAACATGAGAGTACATCGGGTCCTAGTGGATAATGGAAGCTCTGTAGACATCCTGCATCGTCCCGCTTTGGAGAAGATTGGACTGAGCGTCCGACACCTGAAACCCTGTAATACCTCCCTTTACGGGTTCACAGGGGACTCGATACAGCCCCTAGGTGCAATTGAATTAGCCATCACCATGGGGGAACAACCCAGGCAAACCACCATAATGGCAAACTTTGTCGTGGTGGATTGCGCCTCTGCCTTCAATGCGGTATTAGGGAGACCCTCTCTGAGAGATTTAAAGGCAATAACTTCTGTGTATCACCTAGCTATGAAATTCCCAACTCGTGGGGGAGTAGCATGCATGAAAGGGGAGCAGAAGGAAGCGAGGGAATGCTATAACATGTCCTTCTGTACGGTCACAAAACCATCGGTGCCGATGAAAATGGTTGTGTATGAAGGCGCGATCAACACGAGTTGGACCCACAAGTTACGGAACACCTCAAGAAATGCTACCAGTGAGGCTTCTGCACCCGATGCAAAGAGAACCTATGTTTAGTTTGTTCCTTGTTATGTTAGCTTAGTGAGTAAGAATCAAAGAGGCTACCTAGGTAACCTCCCAATTAGATGTAACCCTTTTTTTTATATGCCGTTGTAAACCACATGCTATGAATGAAATTGTTCGCAACTTCACGTGTTAGTTTTCTTCTCTATGCGGGCATCAACCAAAGTGCCTGCTGAAATAAATTTCACCAAACACTTGGGGGCGTAGGACAGGAGGCAAAAGCATACAGCAAGCAAGAGGATCCTAAAAAGGACTCCTAGCATCAGGAGGATCCTAAAAAGGAGGAACCCAAAAGGACCCCTTATATCAGGGCCTTAAACGAGTTCCTTAAAGGGACTCCTCGAAACCTAAAAAGGGCTCCTAAAAAGGAGGATCCTAAAAAGGACCCTCTATCAGGAGGATCCCAGAAAGGGCTCCTAAAAAGGAGGATCCTAAAAAGGACCCTCTATCAGGAGGATCCTAAAAAGGAGGATCCTTAAAAGGACCCCTTGTATCGGGACATGGCGAACCCTAACAAACAGGGAGGAGACCTTGCAAGGCATCTCCCGAAGTTCATAAGGATTAGCTACCCTTACGAACATCAAGGAGGCCAAAATGTCTTATAAAAAAAACAACGAGCTCCCAAATAAGGATAGATACTCTCTCAAAGGGAGAAGCCCCAGAAAGAGCACCCGCTGATAAGCCTAGAGCGGCCACCAAGTCGTCTAGCCAAAAAGGGTCCTAAAAGAGACCCTTGCAAAATTAGTACTATGAATAATGATGAGAATGACGCTTCTCACAAAATAATAATAAGCGCGCGCAAAAATATATAAAAGGATAGCTAGAACCCAAGGGGTCAATATATCCTTATAAAAGTAATGAAGAAGCACCAAAAAAGGACCCATTGAACCCTTTCACATGGGCTCCAAAAGACCTTTAGCCTGATAAATAAAAGAGGGGAACCTACCAAACCCCATCATACAGGCTCAAAAAAACCTCAAACACAGAGGAATAAGAGATGAATAACCGTATATGTATATATTAAAAAAGAGTCTTGGTAACATGGCAAGATTAAAAAAAAATTATTACAAGAACAACAAGGCTCAAATGAGCATACACCCATAGCGGGCTAACTGACAGAAATTACGAAATGACGACCTCAAGGCCACCTGCCACGGGCGTTCCACCCAGTCGCCCAGGCAACGGCGTGCTCGCCAAAGGAAGAAAAATCAAAGTTTGGATCCTGTCTCCATACACCAATAAGGGCACGCTCTATGGACCTATACTCGATAGCAGCCCTGCTCGCCTCTAAGGAAGCAACCCTCTCCTACGACGCAACTACAGTAGCCTTAGCAACCTCAAGTTTGGCCTCTAGGGAAGCGACCCTCTCCTACGACGCAGCCGCGGTAGCCTTGGCACTCTGGAGTTCGCCCTCTAGGCTGGTGACTTTTTCCTGCAACATCATGGCCTTGACAACCGCCTTCTTCTTCCTTTTTGACAAGGAAAAAACTTTCGCCAAGGCCCTTTCTAGCCTAGACTTGGTTTCATCAAGCTCTCTCTCGAGCTCCTGGACCCGGGCCTCAAGACGATCCCTCTCGGTACTCGATGCAGAAAGGTTGTGAGCCGAGTCGGCAAACCGCTGAGCCACGGTATAAGCCTGCACAAGAAAGATAACAACAACAATGATAAGTAACAAAAAGAAATAATAATAATAATAATAAGGCCGACACAAGATGCATGAACTCACCCAAGCAGTAGTGCGCATCAGAGTCTCCCCAAGGTCCGACATGGAAAAACTCCCAAGACCATTACAATCAGCTTCGGGGAGGTCTGAGGCGATTTGGACATACCACCGCCCGTAAGAGGTCGCCATGCGACCCACCCAGGGCACCCCTTCCAAGTCAAGGGTACCTGGCTAGGTAAGGACAGACGACCCACTCGCCGAAATAGGAGGGGGCGCAGGAAAATTGGAAAAATGAGCCACAGGTAGATAAGGAGGGGGTGCAGGAAGATCGGGAAAGTAAGCCCCCGATGGACCGGGGTCGAGGGGAACCTGAGGAAAAGCGTAAAATTCCACGGGGTCGGGGCAAAAAAAATGCCCCGGTATGGCCTGTTGACCTTGGGATTGGGAAGCCATGTCCGGGTCGAAAGGGACAAAGGGAGGAAATCCCCCGGGGGATGAGGATAGCTGGTAAGGTTGCCCGTGTCTAAGAGACACTCCCTCCAGCACATCCTCAGCCTCACCTTCCCTCGGACAAGGCTCAGCCGAGGTAGCCTTCATCCTCTTTGACCCAGGAATAGTCCACAGCAACCTGGGATCTGAAACCGGGGACAGCTTGTGAAGGTTAAGATTTTCCACAGTGAATAGGTATGCAGCCTTTTTCACGGTAAGGTCAGCGTTGATAAGATCGCTCACGGCGTTCGTCTCCGACCTAACAACTACAGGTATGGTGAACTGCTCTGCACGATCCGCACCATTGTTGACACAAACATAAGTTATAAAACAATAAGTTTCAACAACAAAAAAAGAGAAGAAAATGTGACTTGAGGTACTTACTGGGAGCAGAACAGAAGTGCTCACGAACAGAAAGAGGGCCTTTCACGAAGAAAAAGTCCTGCTTCCAGGACCCCGGGTTGGACACTGCACCCTCTATCATAGGGACTTCATTATTGGCTTTTTGCAGGTAATAAAAGCCCTTGGATATGGGAAAGGGCATGAGATTATACAGGAAGTGCACCTCTAGGGTCGTAGGAGCACATTTGGCAAGTTCCGCAAACGCGATAAAGAGGCAGCTTAAGGTCAGCCAACTATTGGGTGCCAGCTGAAGTGGAGCAAGGTCAAAGTAGTTGAGGACCACAATGAAGAACGGGTGTAATGGGATGGTACCACCCACCTTCAGGATATGCTCGCTAAGGGCCACGAAGCCGGGACTAGGGCAATCAGCCCAACACTTTTCCGAAGGGGTGTATAATGCGTGCTCCGGAGGAACACAGTAGTGCTTCACAATTCCCACCAATTTATTTTCAGACACGTGGGACACCAAGGTGGATGCCAATAGGGGGCATCGTCCTGTTCATTAATGGACACCTGTCATCATCCTCCCTTCGGCATATCTGCAAAACCAAAAGAAAAAGGTGAGGAAGAGACAGAACACTTGACCCTCCATTTTCTCTTCCTAGCAAGAGTCTTCCACCGGGGCACCGGCTGCGGAAGCGCTAAGCTAGGGAAGATCGAAAATAAGGGCTGAAGAGAAGCAGAAGCGGCCCCATGATAGTCATCAGGCAAGGATAGGCTAGAAGGCTCAGGCGGAAGATGTCCCTCCATAAACTCTAACTCCCCCTGCAAATCTAAAAGGGCCACCCTAAGGCTCGCTACATGGTCACTAAGGTCAGGAGGGAAAGGTGCTTCGTCTCCCCTTAACACCGAGTCAATTTCTCTCTCTACCACCCAAATTTTACACCTAAGTTCAGCCATGTGCTCAAGATGACGAATACGGGCCTGACTTAAGGTGTCGTGGTCTTGGTAAGGGTTTTCCTCAGTGGACTCTGAGTCTGAAGAAAAGTCAACAAACTTAACCCCCGGAGGAATGTCGAACGGACCGTCACTTGCCATGAGACCTCGTCCCGAAAGCAAAAAGGGTTCACATATAAATGAGAGGATTGCTATAAAACACAAAGGAATGGGCTCAAAACTTCTAGGCACAAACACTTTAAATGACCTGCTACGGGGTGTGAATAAAGGGGCATGCCTCAAGGCTAACTCACGACGGGATCAGGCCAAAGTACCCCATCCCAAGTGGTGCTAATGTGGACCCAATAAACATAAGGGAAAAAGAGAATATACCTCAAGCAGGAAAAATGAAACGCTGTCGTGGTCAAAAGGAGGTTGGGGGCCAAAAGTACCGTCACGGTCAAAAAGAGCCAAATGGTCGAAAGTACGCGTCTGCAAAAATAAACAGAAAAGATGTGTTAGCCTCCAAATATATGAAGGGATATAGACATACCAAAAATTAGCTCAAATATATATAAAAAAAAAAGGAGAAAACTATAGCAAAAGTGAGGTTGTGGGGGATTGAACCCCTTACCTCTTGAAAGGAGCAAGGATCTAAATGCCACTAAGCTAAGGAGATGAAGTGTAGATAATAGGCTTGGCATGGGGGCCTATTTATAAGAATTAAAGAGAAGAGTCTACCAAAGCACCTAAAGTTCATCTCCTAGACTGGGGGGCAAGTGTAGATGCTCAAAACTCCATGCTTGTGAAAGATCCAAAGCACATGCCAAGGTCCCCCAAATGCCTAGACACCTACTTCTACCACGAAACCCATGGGACATCATCTTCTCGCAAGGAGGCACATGAGGCTATTCTCGGCATGCCCAGCACCCGTGCACCTCGACGGAACTTCTCAGCGTGTTGAGCACCGATGCACCCAGCGAGGCCTCGCCTCGCAAAGAGCCCCTCGCGCGTCACCTGGGATCTGTGCGCACTGGCCTCGCGACACCGCCTGGGATCTGTGCGCGCTGGCCTCGCGACGCGGCCTGGGATATATGCGCGCGCTGGCCTCGGTATGCCGCTTGGGATCCGTGGTCGCGTGGCCTCACCCAAGGGCCTCGCGTGCATGATGGCCTCGCCCCAAAGGGCCTCACCCAAGGGCCTCGCGTGCATGATGACCTCGCCCCAAAGGGTCTCGCCCAAGGACTTCACGTGTAGGTGCTCCCACAGCCTCGCGCCTCGCAGCCATGTTGCTTCGAAGGTGTATATGACACCCTACGCCTCGCGGGTGCACACGGTGCCAGGACCTCCCCACGTCCTCGCGAAACCTCACTAACCTTATAACATGCTATACCCACCTCGTAGAAAAGGCCCTACGCCACTTGGTGAGGTTGGGGCCACCAACGAAGTGCACTCTCTTCAATTAGCCAATTGGGACCACTTACAAGAAGCCCAACCAGATATGTCGTTCAAGGTGGCCCACAAGAGACAAAAAATACGAACATGGTATCTCTAAATAGGTACGTACATGCCTGCAAGGATTAAGGGACAGACCTGACACCTGTACCCGACAAGTAGTGGCGGTTAGGGGTAGTACGAGGAATGGCAGCACCACCTCCACATCTCTGACATGCACCAGAGCCGACCACCACTCTCCCAACACCACTACACCTGATACCACTCTCTTGAGAATGTACTTGTGTACCATCTGGTCCCCTGAACCACACTGTATCAAGGGTCATTAGAGCCCACTATAAAGGGAACCCTTCTTCAACATTGAGGAGGGTTGGAAAAAACACTGTAGCACTACACCATAAGAAATACAAATTTAGTTTACCATTTTTCTTCTGCAAGTGTTCTTTGAGTTTCCAATTAGATCTTTAAAGTTTTTCTTTTGATAATCTCTACGTTTCTATTTTTCTAACTTAACTTGGTTGACGAGTTCTCACCGTCAACAATATGATATAGAAGAAGAAGAGAAAAACAACAATAATAAAACAACACAATAGATAATTGAGAATAGTTCTCAGAGTTTTTGTCAGACAAAAACTCTTTCTCTCTTTCTTCTTCTTTATTCTAGTCATTCTCAGACCATGATTCAAGTTCTCATGTGTTGAGAAATACTTGTGATTCCTAAAATACAAACCCATGTTCTCTATGTGCCCACACACATCTTGAGATGTAGAGAACACTCTGGAAGATCGTGGTTTGAGTGCTCAAAGCTTTGGATAGGAAGATCGATAAAAATACGAGAAGACTTCAGGACACTTGGTAGACTTCAATAGGTAAAAGTTTATGTTCTTGATTTTTTTTTATATATGTGTTGCATGATTAATTGTATTGTGTGATAATGTTTCTGGATTGTTTTCTTGGTCATATAAATTTTTTATTTAATTATTGAAAATTTTTGTATGTTATTGTTATGTTGTTTCATAATAAGAATAAAACAACAATGGTCCCACCACGCACGAGTTTTTGTTGTGTGCTCTGATTGATTTTCCAACATAAGCTACCCAGATGCAGACCTAAAAACCCTTTGGCTTCTACACCCAAACAGGTATCCTAATCGATTTACTAGTAGAATTTTCTTTGTAAAACCTAGAAAATTTGCCCAGTTTTATGAAAACCTCATTTCTAAATACTCCTAGTATCGTTCATTTACCCTAAACCGAACCTTATTTCCTATTTATACTCAAACTTAGCCTAAACAACATTGAGCAAAGGAAGTTTGTCATAGTAAAAAAAAACTCACTGGAAAACAAAGAATTGAAAGTTTCAAACTAGGGGAAGAGATACTTACAGTTTATATGATTGGTTCAAAGAAAGTGTCGATACATCTACAGGGAACTCCTTGAAAGCTTCTGAAAATCTAAAAGGTGATGAAGGTTTTCTTGGGAGAAGTTGGAGAAGAAAAAGGGAAATTTTGCTTTTGAAAAGGAAACTTTTTAATGTAAAGGTGATGAGGGTTCAGGTCTGATCACCCTATTTATACGTAAACTATAGGAATTAATTTGGGCCATCCAATTGGGTTAGCTTGAGATCCAAAGTCCAAGATTAAATGAACCATATGAAGACAAAAAGTTGAGAGGATAATTGTCACAGTCCTCGAAACCCGAACGGACACCAATTACAGATAGTCACATGTCCAGTACTCGAGTAGTGGGCAGGCACAATTTTATATGGCATAAGCCTAAAATCTCCTACTGTGCATGTCAGAAAGTGACGACATCAAGAATGAGCAGGAGCTTGGGGGAAAATGTTGTACCCTAAAATTAACACGAGTTCAATTACTCAGCTCAAGTAATGCTGGCAGATAAATATGTGGAAAAATAGCCAAGTAAAACATCTGGTTAACAATGATACGAACAGCTCGAGTTGGGACTTGACAACACGACATACAGGTTGCTATCAGACTGCCTCTCAGGATAACAATCCAGTTCGAGACTTATAGTGGCCCGATCCATAATTGGGCGCTCTGAGCTTAATACTAACTAAGTTTCAGATAGTCTTTAAACACCAGATTGGGTGAGATATTCAGCTCGTGGGAACCTAGTCAGAACGAATACTGAAGGATCCCAAGAGATTCGGAGGCTCCTTATAGGCTCATTAATGCCCAGGTTGTATTTCATATCTATCATTTATTATCTAAGATAGCAGGAGTATATTATATTCTGTTATCAAATCATATCCCAATGTAAATGGGAAGAATCTGTATTAAATGTATACCTTATTTGTTCACGTGGCTACCCAAACCTATCCAAGAAATTCCCCTATAAATATCAGGGATAATGGATAGGGAAGGGGATGGCCTTTTTGTATTACTAAAACTCTGCATAAATTGTGAGAGAAAAGCAATAATACTGTCTCGTGGACTAGGTGGATTTTAACCACTAAACCACGTAAAAATTGTGTGTGTACGAAAGAGTTCTTGTTATTTCACTACGGTTTACAATTTAGCACTAATATCCCTATTAGATTTCTTAATTTACCATTGGTGAAAAACTACATTAACACCTTCCATGGAAGAAACAAGAACCCATGAGACATCAAAGGGCGAAGACAGATCCAGCTAAGTTCCGCCGGTATCATAATGACATCAGCCACAAAACTAACGATTTCCATCAACTGAAAGATAAGATCAAGACTCTCATCTGGGCTGGACCATTAGCACAATATGCTTGAAACAGGGTAGCACCTAATCAACCGGTGGGGCAAAATCCTCAACTAGCTCAAGCAAACTAGGCAACCCCTCAACCACCTCAAGGAAATTAGATCATCCCTCCTGTTGAAGGGGGAGAAATAGCCATTATTGCTGGAGGGCCCCATTTGGCAGGAACGAGAAAAGGAGCCCAGAAAAGGTATATTCAGGAGCTGAAGACACATGATGACACTGATTTCGTGTCGGAACAGAGTTTATCAAAACAATAGTGATTGAATAAACAACCAATCATTTTTATGGAAAAGGATACTAGCCACGTACAATTCCCGCATAATGACCCACTGGTGAAAACGATTCAGCTCACCAATCGAAGAGTGCGAAGGATACTGATCATAATGAGAGCTCCGTAAACGTGTTATTCACGTCCACCCTTGAAAAGATGGGGCTATCTATAGCCGATCTTAAGGCAACCTCAATGACCCTCTATGGACTTTTAGGAGAGGAAGTGGGAGCCATAGGCACGATTGAGCTCGTGGTGACACTAAGGAATGAAGCACAAGTTGCAGCCAAAATGCTCAAATTCATAGTGATCGATTTTCCGGTTGCTTACAAGGCAATATTGGGAAGACCCGTACTAATGACATTCGAAGCCATAACTTCAATTTGTCATTTAGCAATAAAATTTCCATCGTCTTCTAGTATATGTATCGTGAGGGGAGATCAGCTCGCTGCCAGGGAATGCTATAACATTGCAATGAAGGGAAAAACACAACCCAGACAGCAAGCCATGGTAATAACCAAAGGATATGAGGAGCCTCAAGTAATGGTAACTGCCTGAGAGGAGGAAGAACCTCAGGAAGAAGGAAATGAGGTCGCCCAAACTGAGGACATCGATCCAAGATTAGGAGAAGAAAGATTTGAGCTCCAAGTGTTAGAGGAGCTCGAAGAAATCATTATCGACCCAGAGATACTGTAACGCCATGGATAGCCAAGACCGCTACACTGTGTACTTATAATGGTGCAAGACTTGCTAATCACGTCATTAATTTAAAAACGTGTCACTAAACGTGTATGAGCTAGGGTTAAAAAGGTTTTGGTCTCAAGAGTTTCATTTTATATAATTAAACAGTCTTACACATGGGATCCCAAAAAGAAACAAAGTTTAAAAGTTGGCTTATAGAATTCCCAAAATATAGACAACCACTAGCCATACTAAGGCAAAATAGACATTTCTGGTTCTCGCGTCCCTGCCTAAACCCCAACTGTGGCGGCTGAGCAGCTGGTCATGTACATTCGGCTTGCAGAGCTCTCCAAGTCAGGGCTGATCAAGTTTGCCCTTGCCTTTACCTGCACCATGTAGCACCCGTGAGCCAAGGCCCAGCAAGAAAACATAACGTGCAACACAAACAACAATAACAGAAAGTCAATTCTTTAAGCATGATCAACCATCAAATAATCCACATTAACCAGTCAGCATATACTCAGAATCAAGGATGCAACCAATCATAGATAACATTCAAGTCTCATAATAATTAGGTCACATAATAGTCAGGGCCGACAACTTAGGCCGCACCCTCTGTTTACCCCACTGACTCCGGCCCGCTTAAACCGAGCTCAGTGCATAATAAGTTGTCCTCAGCTACCATTGGCCAAGTCGCACCCTCTGCGCTAGTGTAACCCTTGGCACTCTTACGCCGTTGGTTCACTGTTTACATGGCTTAATACCATCCTTTCAAATATACATATTAGGGAGCCCTTAGTCCCATTACAAATACACAACCGGGTGCAGTTTTCTTACCTTTAGTCTCTGCGTTCACTGACTACGAGCGACGCTCCTCAAGCACGTTCCGTTCCCAAGCCCTAGCTTTAACACCTAGTCACAACCAAGGTATTGGGTTCCATTAATATTCGAGTAAAGGTCTCCGGGTACAATACTAACTTCCAGGACATCGAATTCCACCAAGCACGTTGGGGAAATTGATCCCGAGCACACTAGGCTAGACTCCCACGCCTAAAATCCCCAAATGTTCAAAAATGCACCCAAGGGCTGCAGCCCTTGAAGCCTAGCCACGGCCCGCCTCTAAAACAGATCCAAGCCCCCCTCCCAAAGAGCAGACACGCGCCGCGGCGCTTCCCTCTGGCCAAGCCTCCCTGGCTCCTTTGCATCGTAGGGCTGCAGCGCTCTAGAACAGAGTCGCGACCCTTCCTTTCGTGCCCAGAAAATTCACCATTTCTAGCATCTAAACCTCATCCAAAACCATCCCAAAGCTCCCTAATTCAAAACCCATTAATCACAATACTTTTATCATGACTCTAACAACATATCCCAACAGAAATCCAGCCTAAAAACCTACTAAAATCCCATTTTGATTCTCTGAAACCCAGCAACTCTAAACACCAAAACCAGTCATGCAAAACTCAAATTTCAACCTCTGAATATGAATTGAAGCTTACCTCTTTTGCTGAACAACCTTCTTGACAAATTCCTAAGCTAAATTCCAAGCTTCTCAGCTTAATTCAATCCTTAAACATTAAAACCATAAACACCTCAATAGTCAGACAAAACTCAGAATTTTAACTCCCAAAAACAAGCTCAATTCTTACCTTGATCTTGGTTGTGTGTCCCTTAGTTGAGTACTAAGCTAAACCTTCATGATTTCAGCTCAATCATAGAAATTTCCAACTGAATTTTCCCTTAGATTTTCTATGGTTTCTTGAAACAGAAGAGAGAAGGAAGAGAAGAGAAGAGAGAAGAAGAGCTGAAGTCGGTTTGTTTTATTCCTCTATTTTTTTTTTCATTAACCTAATCTAATCCTAGCCAGTTAAGTCAATCCTATGGCTCGGGGTACCGAGAACATCCCCAAAGGCAAAACGGTAATTTTCCTCAATATTCCCGCCTAAGCTTTCTATCCTCAAATATATCTCTATATATTTATTTCCATAACCCGATAGTCTAAATAACTACCCGATACCTAAAATACCCCTGACTTATCCAAGGTCAAATACTAAGCCCCGTTGTGACTTTTCTCGCTATCTAGCTTCTTAGGATCGCCTCAAGTTGCTCACTGCAAATTTATCCACATGATAATGTGGTTCTCATAGATACAGTATTTAACCACATTTATATTCATATAATCATACAAGCATGCATTAAATCATTAAATTCACTCATAAGTCAATTATGCCCTCCCGGCACACTAATCAAGGCCCTTAAGCCATATTAGTGATTTTGGGTCGTTACAGATACCTTCAAGGGTAGTAAATATTAGAAGAAACCTTGGAACTGAAAGAAAGAAGGAATTGGTCGAGTGTTTTAGAAGAAACATGGACGTCTTTTCCTGGTCACACAAAGATATTGTGGGAATCAGTCCAAGAGTAATGATGCACACCTTAAAACTGGACAAAAATGTTCCCGCGAAGGTGCGAAAACGAAGGCTTTTGGGAAAAGAATGAAGAGAAGCTCTAGAAGAAGAAGTAGCTCGTCTACTCAAATGTAGGTTCATAAGGGAAGCAAAATACCCGACCTAGATCGCTAACCATGTTTTGGTCCCAAAACCAAATGGAAAGTGGGAACCTGTATCGATTTCTCCAACCTCAATAAAGCATGTCCTAAAGATTGTTTCTCACCACCTAGAATTGATCAACTAGTAGATACAACGGTCGATCACGAGCTCATATCCTTCATGGACCCGTATTCTGGATATAACCAGATCGCGATGAACCCTAAGGACCAAGAGCACACCAACTTCATGACCCAACATAACATATACTATTACAAAGGTATGACATTCGGGCTAAAAAATGCTGGTACAACTTAGCAAAGACTGGTCAACAAGACGTTCGTTAACCAGATCTGGAAAAACATGGAGGTGTATGTCGATGATTTGCTCGTTAAGTCAAAGACTGCCAATAACTATGTATCCGATCTAGAAGAATGTTTTGGCAAACTGAGAAAATACGGCATGAAGCTGAACCCCAAGAAATGCACCTTTGGGGTCTCATCTGGGAAGTTTTTAGGCTTCATAGCCAATGTAAGGGGGATCAAGGAAAATTCATAAAATATCATGTCACTGTTGGAAATTCCTTCACCTAGGTCGAGAAAAGAAATACAGAGCCTAACTGAAAAGGTCGCGGCCCTAAACTGCTTTGTTTCCAAGTCCACAGACAAGTGACTCCTCTTCTACAATTTACTTAGGGGAAAGAAACGGTTCGAGTGGATTGAAGAATGCGAGCCGGCATTTTAGAACCTGAAGACCCACTTGGTCGAACCCCTATACTATCAAAACTAGTTGCTAGGGAATGTTTGTTCTTATACCTAGCAGTAACAGAAAATGCGGTCAGCGCCGTATTTGTTCAAGAATAAAATCGAGCGCATAAATTGATATATTACGTGAGAAGGAGACTTCTTGGAGCAGAATCCAGATACCTTCTAATCGAAAAGCTCATGTTTTGTTTGATCCTGGCTTTGAGAAAGCTTAAACCATATTTCTAGTCCTACACTATCCACTTCTTATTCGATCAACCTTTAAGGCAGGTCTTGCAAAAGCTTGAAACATCGGGATGTCTATTGAAATGGGCCATCGAACTCAGCCAATTAGAGATATTATACAAGCCACGAATAGCGATCAAGGGCCAAGCGCTTGCTGATTTTGTGGAAGAATGCACAGGTTACCAATGCGAGCCAATGAGGAAACCAATGCAGGAATTGTGGAAACTCTTCGTTAACGAATCACCCAACGAAAATGGATCTGGAGTTAGGATAATTCTAATCTCACTTGAAGGGCATCGATTCCATACAGCTTTGAGGTTTGGTTTTGATGCATCCAAAATTAAACGGAGTACGAGGCATTGTTGGCAGGAGTTCCAATAGCAAAAGAGTTGGAAGCAAAACCAATTCAGTGCTACAGTGATTCTCAGCTCGTTGTAAATCAAAATATTAGGGGAATATCAAGCTCAAGGAATCAAACTGGCAGCTTATCTAGCTAAGGTTAAAGATGAACTATCTAAATTTGAGTTCTATTCCATCGAGAAGGTCCCCCGCAAATAGAACACAAATGTTGTTGCTCTAGCTTGACTTTCCACCACCAAAGAAGCAGACACATTAAATGTGTCCCCATAGAATTCTCAGAACAACCAAGTATCGAGGAAGAGTCAGTGGAGGTCAAAGTGATTTGTACAGAACCAACCTGGATGACTCTTATTGTCAAGTCATAAAGGATGACTCCTATTGACTGTTAAACTATTAGAAGATCGAAATAACGCATGAAAATTATTGTACCAGGTCCCACAGTATGTTATGGTCAGGGAATTCTCTACAGATAAGGCCATTCATTACCCTTCCTGTGGTGTGTTCTGCCCGAGGAAGTGCAAACCATCCAGAAATACACGAAGGATTTTGTGGAGACCAAACTGGGGGCAAAACTTGGCTCTAAAGGTATTAAGGCAAGGCTATTTCTAGCCTACGCTCAAGAAGGACTCGGCCCCGTATGTCCTAAAGTGAGATAAGTGCTAGCGTTTTGCCATTATTGCTCGAGCAGCACCCATGGAACTAACCATGATTTCATCTCCTTGGCCATTTAGTGTATGAGGGATCGACTTAATCGACTCATTGCCAACTGGAAAGGGAAGAGTTCGCTACGCAATTGTTGCCATCGAATAATTTACTAAGTGGGTTGAGGCCGAGCCCCTAGCGACTATAACCTTGAAGAAAGTCCTAGATGTTTTTGTGAAGAACATAATATGTCGCTTTGGACTCCCAAAAAAGATCATGGCCGACAACATAACTCATTTTGATAGTGACCTTTTCACAATTTTTTGCTAGAAGTATGGTATAAATAAGAGTTTTTCTTTAGTGGCATACCCTCAAGCTAATGGATAGGTCGAGGCAGTGAACAAAAACCTAAAGGTGAGCTTAAAAAATGACTAGAAGGAGCTGAGGGGCTATGGCCCGAGCAGCTCCCACAAGTACGCTAGGCCTACCGAACCTCACATCGTACCTCCACCGAAGACACTCCCTTCTCTTTAACTTTTGGAAGTGAGGCTATGATCCATGTCGAGGCCTTAGTGGCATCGCATAGGTAGCAAACTTTCGACCAGGATCGAAATCATGACCTACTTAATGCATCCCTGGACTTAATCGAAGAGCAGCGGGAGGAGTCTCAATTACAGCTCACACATTACCAATAGAGAGTTACACATTACTCGAATTAGGTGATTTAGTGCTCTGATGGATATTTTTGGTAAACAAAGATCCTAAAGATGGTTTATTGGGACCGAACTAGGAAGGGCCCTACCAGATCATGGAAATCTTGCGTGAAGGAACCTTCAAGTTGGCTCGGTTAAGTGGAGAATTCGTCCCACAGACCTGGAATGCTCTACATCTAAAAAATACTACCAATAATAGGACGACCTTATTAGATTTTAATATTTTTAGCATTTTTTTTCTTCCTTGAAAGGCTTGTTTATAAAAGTTATTTTATTTTAATCGAATAATACAGGGTTGCTACATATTTTAAACGTGGAACCAATATTTTATCTTATTCTTGTAATTCATCACGAGCTTATTTTGTAAAAGCGATCTAGAATGTTCATAAATTCTTATCGCTTGGGGGCATATAACTCTCGAAGAGTCTTTGAAGTATTCAAAAAATTTAGATAAAATTTTTGCAACTTAGAAGTCAGAAAATTGATTACTCTAAGGCTTTTTAAAGCTCGAGTTTTTTAAGAAATTTTGAATATGAACTAAGTTAAGAAAATTCAAAGTAAAACAAAACCTAGAATTCAACAAGGTACAAGAATCTTGGGTATAACCAAGACCGAGGCCTGATTCTTAATAGGTGTAACGCTATTAGGCTAACAAACTCCTGGATATAGCCAGGTCATCGACTAGAATTAACTGGTCGAGCCATTAGGCATTTATCTCGATCTAAAGTTAACCCCTATGACTATGCGAATGTGCAAGGACTTTTTAAAGTTCATAAACATGACTAAATAATAGATAAATGGGGAAAAATAGATCAAAAATTAATAAACATGTACCAACGCAAGTATGTGAATAACTCGAGGAAAAATAACCTTGAACTGAGCCCGAAGGCGATTGTCTTGGCTTTCAAAAGTCACATTACAGAGGGTTTAAGGAACCCAGAATGTAACATAAAAATAAGAAGAAAATAAAAAGATCACACCCTAGACATCACTAAGCTCCAGCAATTTGCTCATGTGATGTCACCTCTTCATCACCCCCATCAGCAGCCCTAGAAGCATCCACAGTCTTGGAGGGCTCTTTCGATAATCTGTCCTAACACTTGGTGATGTATCTCCCCCAAAGTTTTGCGTCCAGAAATGAGAAGTATCCTTCCTGGTTGTCCGCCCATCACCGATAAAGCATTTCCTCCTAAGAGCCTGTTGCCTCAGCAACCTCCTACTTGGCCTTCTCAACATCTTGTTTGGCTTCTCCTAGACCTCAAACAGCCTCTTTTTAAGCACATTGACTTCGTAAAACTTCTTGTTGAGGTCATCGATCTCAGCCTGCAACTTATCTCGATGCTACCTCACCTCTGTGACTTATTCCTTGTCTATTCACTCATTGTCCCAGGATGCCTCCATGGCTCCCCTAGCCTCGTCCCTTTCAACTCGAATCTGAGCGATGCCACGGATTTGGGCTAAACAAGCCTGCAATAAAAATAAAATACCAGGGTTATCTCCCGAAATGAAAGGAAACTAAAAAAAATGATGCAAGTAAAAGGACAACTTATAGTAAGGGTCATTCCCAAGGCCAAGTGCAAGACATTCTCCGAGGGATGCTCCTCTATGGTTCTCAAGTCCTTGATGTTCACCCAATTGGCATTGCCCATCCAGTGATTTTCCATCTCATGGAGGGACCCACAAAGTGCCTCTAGGATCCTTAACTGGAAGCTGCATAGGTGGGGCCTCACCTTGTATAACTTGAGGAATCGGAGCAAGTTCGCGAGGAAGAGGCGGAGGGGCTTCTTAAGTGGTAACTATTGTTGCCTGAGCTTTCTGCTGCTTTGGTTGCTGCTGCTTCTAGATGGAGTAGACACCTTTATCTTTTATAGTGGCAGCTCCAGCTCCGGAAGTGGTTTTCTTTGATATTCTTAGCTTGATGATAGGTCCAGCTCCAGCCCCAGCAGGCTTGAAGGCGCTCTTTAGGTCCATGTTTTCGTTTGCAAAAGAACGAGCAAAAAAAAAAATAGATGCAAGAAATGAGTCAAAATAATACAAAGAAAAAATAAGAAAACCCTACCCTTCGAGCTAGAGGGGGAGACGACTATAACTAGCTCCGGATTCTGATCTCGGTTGGACTCGACCTCTAATTCACAAATGGCCGGAGGTGGGGGTGAATCTAAAAGGATTATCTCACGAGGCTCACTAGTTCTGGGCACCTCAACTGGGCTAAGTTCATACTCGGGCTGGGAGACGCCAAAGGTATGAATACCTTGGCGAATGGACTCCCAGGTAAGAAGGTTGGTCCTATACTAGTTAAAAATGGTTGACTTGAACCTAAAGATGTTTTCTACTATTATAGTGTATTTAAGGAGAGCCAGGTCATGGCAGACTACTAGATGATCCACGCATTGTTGAAGCATGATATCTAGGTCCAGGTTTTTGTAATTGTGGCTCATGACCCATCTCGGGTCTTGCCGAGCCAAAATAAATTCGGCAGCAACTCGATTTATGTCCTTATCATTATTACCTTGGCCGGAGGTGCCGGCTGTTGCCCCCCAACTCTGCTCTCTCTTGTCTTCCATCGATTCTCAGGGCCCCCTCAGCAGGCCTCTTGTGCATCAAGGGCGCAACCTCCTCTTGTTCTTCTTCCTCGACCTCCTCAACAACCGAAGCTCGAGTTCTTAGATTTAAGGTATGACCTTCCTTGATTAGAGCACATTTCACCATCGTGGCATCATTTACAACCGCCCTACAATTCTTTTCTTGGGCAGTTTGGTTGGCCATGGTTTCATATTGACTTCCCAAGGTCACATATCGTTTCGTCCTCTTGTAAATAGTTGCACAAGACAATAACTCGATCAAAATCAGTGATTAACTTAGCAAAAATAAAGGATTCAGATAAAGAATTCATAGGGTTAGGAAACTTACGAGGACAGTTGAAGTATATGTGCACACAGTTCTTGAACCCGTTGGTCATAAAGAATACAACCTTAAATTCACTCGGGTGGCTTCGGAGGTCGATGATGGAGATTGTGTTGGGGAATCTGATGAGGTAGTAGAAACCATCACCTCAAACCATTATCTCTAGATGGGCCTTGAGGCAGAAAAAATACATAATATCAGCAAGAGTGGGAACCTCCCACTCATGCTTCAAAAATACATATTTCAACCCCGCCAAGAGTCGATACGAGTTCAGGGGGAGTTGGAACTGTGCCAGTTCGACGTAGTTTAAAAAAGTCTACAAAGTATTGGTCCAGGGGAAGGTAGGCACCTACCTTCAGGTGCTCATCAATCCACACCCCAAATTCATTCTGGAGAGGGGTGCAACTCCGCTCCCCATCCAATAGAGGGCGGGGAATGTGTATTGTGGAACCCATCTCGATCCCGTGACTCAGCAAGATTTTGTTCACCTTGTCATGAGTCTTTATTCGAGACTCGATGTGCTCGGCCTCGAAGAAGGCGTCAGGTCTGACCTCAACCTGCTTTTCCACCACTGGGCCAAAGTGGGGAATAAGGGTCTCGGAGGCAACTTGCTTGTCTTTATTTTTGTTATAGGAGGAGGAGCTTGCTACTGAATTCTTCTTCTGGCTGGCCATAATTTATTTTGTCTGGTGAAAAAGCATCCTAATAAAGGCGACCTAGGATATAAACTAACTTCGATAATAGAAGTAAGGGTAACCTAGAGTTTTAGATTCAGTCTAGTTGACCTAAGTTACCTATAAGCTAAATCCTCACCTGATACTATTGTGTGAGATCAACTTTCTATATGCCAAAACTCTGATGAAATTGCCATAAACAATTTCATCAAGAGTCCTAAACAGATCAATAAGAGTGACTCATGGACTAGGTGGATTTTAACCACTAAACCACGTAAAATCGTATGGGCATTTTGTGTTCTGGCTTTTTGCCATTTCTTTCTATTAGATTTATTAAAAGTCTAGTCTCTCTATTGTCAGAATTCTAAATCCCATGTTGCCAAAAAACTGCATCAATAATACTGACATTAGCTTCATGAATACCCATTATATGACAAACCGAGCTCATCTTATTATCAGTTGTATTAGTGCTAAAAAAGACAGAAGACTTTTCAAAATTCACTTGCTTGAATTTGTGAGGCCTCGTTCTCTGTTGCTTTGCAATACAAGTAATTTTCATCTACAAAGAACACATGAGAAATCATCAGAGCTCCTCTAGCCACCTTCCACCCATGAATCCACCCTTTCTAAACATACTTCTGAAGCAGAGCCAAGAATCCTTCATGACAGGTTATAAAAGATACGGTGATAGTGTATCACCTTGTCTAATTCCTCTGCTTGGTACTATAGGGCCCATCTCTCTACCTCCATTAACAACCTTGTATTGAACTAATGATATACACTGCACAACCAAAATAATTCATCGCTCTTGAAGTCCCATCCTCACCATGACTGCTTGCAAATATCCCCACTCAACTTGATCATAAGCCTTGCTCATATCCAGTTTAACTGCCATAAATCCATCATTTCATTTATTCTTCCTTTTCAAATAATGTAGGACTTCAAAGGACACCATAATGTTGTGAGTTATGAGGTGACATAGAATAAACACACTCTGTGTATCAGAAATTATCCCATACAACACATATTTCAACCTGTTAGCCAAAACTTTTGAAGCCACCTTATATAACACATTACAAGGTGCTATAGGTCTAAGATTGCCCATTCCATCTAGATTGTATTTCTTGGGAATAAGCACAATGTTGATTTCATTCATGCTGTTAGGAAAGCATTCCAAGACAAAGAAACTCTTCACATTAGTGATCAAATCGACCCCGGCAATTAATATCCCAAAATTTATGGACAAACCAGGACTCTATCCATCAGGCCCTGGAGATTTATCAGGATTCATTTGAAAAAGAGCTTTGTTTATCAAAAAATGGACTATCTGATGACGTGGTAGGATTGGTCTACACATGGGAGGCACGTGGCTGTTTTAAGTAAGTGTATCCTGCTTGGCCATCGACCAGAAGACTGTTGGTTTATCAAGCATCATGCTTATGTGTGACCAGCCTGGTCGCATATATTCATTTATTTCCTTCATATGTGCACTTTTGTAATTATGCATTAATTGTAATTTCTTTATTTACCTAGATACGCAAGTTTTAATTGTAATTAAGGCCCATTGGCCCATGTAACCTTCTTAAGCCTATAAATACAAATCAAAAGGCTCAAAGGAGAGGACTTTTGGACTGGGAGAATTTGGAGAGAAAATTATAGTGTTATTATTCACCGAAATTGTAATCATCCTAAAGCTTGTGAAACTCGTGAACCCTTAGTTCATTTATCACAGTGTTAGGATCCTACATCAATAAGAACACTAAGTGGATGTAGGTCATTACCATCTGATTGGGGCCGAACCACTATAAATTGTTTGTGTCGTTTACTTTTTTGCCTTGATTTCTTATTGTTTTCATCTCATTCTATATCATTTATCTGACTCCGTGCCGTTGACCAATTCGAGGGTCAACATTTTGGTGCTTTCATTGAGAGCTGAACTTAAGACTTTCAGAAAAATCAAATGTCGAAAACATCCAGAAAGACGGGACAGACTTCTGGTGTTGCATCCACCCAGCCTCCTCCACCAAATGTGGCTGAAGATGAACCACAGTTGGATTTTGAAGAGGAGTAGATGGATTCCGAGACCTTGAGGACAACACTGAGTGTGTTGTAGGAGGAGTTGGCCAATTAGGAGAATGTGGCTAAGATGATGGCATTGCAACAAAGGGAGATTGACTGTCAACATCAAGAGTTAAATGAGCGGTAGGCTGGCATGGACCACCGACAAAGTGATGCCACCACCACCGTGGAGGCAGCCATCCAGTTGGCACAAGGACAACCTGTGCCAACTTCTCAACCAGATTAGCCACCAAGTGCACCACCACAACAAGGCCTAGACCCAAGTCCTCCACCTCAGCCGACAAGCCCTCAGAGGCTGGAGCAACATCCTGCTACTCAACAGGATATTCCATTTCAAGATCCTAAGCAGCAGCCACCTTCTCGCACTGGTCGAGATAATCCCTAGCGTCCAAGGCAGAATAGAGCTGGGCAGCCTCCCCGAAGCCCTAGATGCCAAACTGCTGAGGAACCGAATCCACCGAGTAGGGGACAGTGCCCTTCTACTAACAGAAGGCATGCCGAGTCAGGCTCTACGGTCACGGGCCCCCCATGACATAATAATGCCCGGGGACCCATCGACCAACGCAGGCCTCCCCCTGACGCTCGAGAGATACTAGCAAGAGGAGGAAATAGTGCGGCCAGCAGGTCGCAGCATAGCCAATCACGTTTTTGGGACGGTCATGACTACAACAAAGCTAATTCCGGCCAAGGGAATGCTGGTCAAGGGCAAGGAGAGATAGGTGGAGAAAGAAACCCCCCACCAAGAGAAAATAGGCCTGCAAGCCAGAACGCTGGGGGGGAGGGGGGCAACCTAGGCAGCCAAATGTTTTTTATCGGTTAGGCGCTAGCAAGCAAAGGCGCAGAGATGATGACTTGAGGGATGTACTCAACGACAGGCGCGAAAGGCACGATGAGTATGCTCCTCCGGCACCAATCGCCGCAGCAATACCAGACATAGTACAAGCCTAGATCGATGCACTGAACTAGGTTGTCCAGCAGCTGGTGGGGAGCCGAACATCTCATATCTAGTATGATCGGAGAAGGGGCACTCCCTTCATACAAAGAATAGCAATGGCAGAAACCCCTAGTGAATTCAGGATGTCAGTATTGCCTAACTTTGATGGATATGGGGACCCGGTATCTCATGTGAATAAATTTGAGATACAGATGGACATCTAGAAGGTGTTAGATGATGCTCGCTGCAGAATCTTTCCGGCCACCCTATCCAATACTTCTTAGGAATGGTGTTTTAAATTCCCTCCTGCTAGCATAATTTCATGGGAGATGTTCGTGAATGAGTTCTATGGGAAATTCTATGTTGGTCGTGTTCACCCAACTGAAGCCAATCAGCTGGTCGAGACACCCAGAAGGAGGGAGAGTCTTTAAAGGAGTATGTTCAGCGTTTTATGTGAGCAGCAACTGGAGCTAAAACAGTTGGTGATGAAGGGAAAATGATGGCCCTTACTGCTGGAGTATGGCACCACTCTCCCCTCTGGAACCGTTTAAGGAAGAATGGAGTGAAAAGTACCCAGGAATTCCTTGATCAACCAGACCAGTACATTAAGCTCGAAGAGGTGATTTCCAACGGGGGGAAGTCGCCTGCAAAAGACAAGGGACCAAAAGAAGATCCCGCTAAAGCTGCCAACGGGTCAGATAAACCCAATGGAAACGGCAAAAGCAATGGGAAAAATGGTGGAAAAGGGCGAACAACGAGCCATCAATGTCTGAAAATAAGCGCCCTAGGGGCAATAGGTATGAACCAAGATTCACCAACTACACAACCCTTGTCGAAAGCAGAGTAGAGGTGTACCAAGCAACCAGCACCAATGTCCCTTACAAGCGACCAGTGCCAATTAGGAAGGATATCTCCAAGAGAGATACAACGAAATTTTGTCATTTCCACAATGACTATGGTCATGACACCAATGAGTGTAACCAACTGAAATATGAAATTGAGTTTCTTATCAGACAAGGACACCTGAGGAGATATGTATGAGCCACTGGAGGTTCTTATCAAGAGGCTCAAGGAAGCAATGAGCAAGCATCTGTATGCCAACGCTCGTCCCCTTTACAGCCCGCTACTGTGGCGGGTACATTGCTAACCATCTGTGGAGGCCCACACCTTGCAGGAGATAGTGGAAAGGCAAGGTAGCGATACGCTTGGACCTTACGCCACGACCAGGACATCGAAATGCTAAATGTGGAGGAGCGAACTCCCAAGAAAGCTCGAATAGAGGAAGAGCTAATAACTTTCTCTGAGCTTGATGCTCAACATGTCCAGTTCCCTCATTCGGACCCTCTGGTCGTGGGCGTCCAAATAGCCAATATGATGGTTAAGCGGGTGTTAGTGGACACAGGAAGCTCAGTGAACACTTTGTACAAGTCTTCGCTATAAAGAATGAAATTGTCAGTGAAAGACCTGGAGCCATGCAACCAAACCATTTATGGTTTTTCTAGCGAAGGGCTCGCGCCAACAAGGTCGATCAGGCTTCCAATTACAGCAGGAATTGCGCCTGCGAACAGGACATTACTCACTACTTTTATAGTAGTTGATTGTCCTTCTGCATACAATGCTTTGATTGGAAGGCCTATTCTAGTCGACCTGATAGCCGTAACCTCGGTCTGGCACCTCACCATGAAGTTCCCAATTGACGCAAGGATAGAATGCGTGTTGGGAAACCAACGAGAAGTGAGGGAATGCTACAATTCCTCAATTACTAAGGTGAAAAAGGGTGGATCAAGGGAAAGAGCCGGAAAAGGGTTACAATTGGCTGATGAGGTACAAGCCCAATCAGGTGAGAACTTCACCAAATAGGGTGTTGCCCAAAGTGAGGATAGAAATTTAGATCCTTGCTTTGGGGATTTTGATGAAGAAGTAGGACCAGTCAAGGAGGTCCAACTCGATGAGGCAGATCCGACAAAGGTTGTGAAAGTCGGTAAAAACTTAGAGACAACAATAAAACAGAGATTGGTGGAATTTTTAATGAAGAACTAGGAGGTGTTTGCCTAGTCGCATAAAGATATGGTTGGGATTGACCCTACAATTATCAGCCATGTCTTGAACATAGATAAAAGCTTTCCACCAGTACAACAGAAAAGGAGGCTGCTCGACAAAGACAGATCGAAGGCTTTAAAGGAAGAAGTCGAGAAGCTAAAGGAGAACAGATTCATCAGGGTAGCATTTTATCCATCATGGGTCTCTAATCCTGTACTATTTCCCAAGACAAATGGCAAATGGAGAACATGCATGGATTTCACAGACCTTAATAAAGCCTGCCCTAAAGATTGTTTCCCACTCCTAAGGATCGACCAGCTGGTCGATGCCACAGTAGGGAACAAGATCTTATCATTCATGGATGCATACTCTGGATAAAATCAGATCAGTATGCACCCACTTAATGAGGATCACACTAGATTTCGGACCGATACAAGACTTTACTGTTACAAAGTAATGCCTTTCGCTTTGAAAAGCGCTGGTGCGACTTACCAGCGACTGGTCAATCACATGTTTAAAGAGCTGATCAGTGTAAACATGGAGGTGTATGTTGACGATATGTTGGTTAAGTCGAAGAATGTAGAAGAGCACATTGGGGACCTGCAAGAGTGCTTCAACATCTTAAATAAATATCAGATGAAGTTGAATCCCCTTAAGTGTTCCTTCTAAGTTGGATAAGGGAAGTTTTTGAGATTTATAGTGAACTCACGAGGTATCAAAGCTAATCCTGAAAAGATCAAGGCCCTAGTCAATATGAAATCGCCAATAAAGATAAAAGATGTTCAAATTTTAACCAGGAGAATCGCCCCTCTAAGTAGATTTATTTCTAAATCCATAGACAAGTGCATCCCATTTTTTAATCTACTTAGGGGCAATAAAAAATTCGAGTGGATAGAGGAGTGCAAGTAGACTTTCCAATCTCTAAAGTCTCATATGTCGCAACCACCGATTTTGTCTAAACCGGTTGAAAAAGAAACTTTGTTCATCTATTTGGTGGTCACAGAATATGTTGCTAGTAATGTCTTGGTAAGAGAGGAGGAACATGTGCAAAAATCTATGTATTATACAAGCAAAAGGCTAATATGAGCAGAACTATGGTATCCGCCCATTGAGAAATTAGCCTACTACTTGATTTTAGCCTCTAGAAAGCTACGACCATACTTCCAAGCTCACCCCATTGCAGTACTCACTGACCAACCCCTACAACAAGTCCTGCAGAAACCAGAAGTTACTGGTCGATTATTGAAATGGGCAGTTGAGTTTGGACAATTTGATATTTCTTATTCATCGCGAGCAGCAATAAAGGGACAAGCTCTAGTAGACTTTGTCGCATAGCTCACTGGACTTCCAGACATTGAAGCAATAGAAGAGCCTGAGCCTCAAAGCCAAACTCCCTCTTGGAAGTTGTTCACAAACGGCTCTTCTAATGAGCACCACGCTGGAGCGGGTGTGATTTTGGTAACGCCTGAAGGGCATCGATTCCACTGGGCAATAAGATTCGACTTCACAGCGTCCAATAATGAAGCCGAGTACGAAGCACTGCTCGCAGGGTTAAGATTAGCCAGGGACATGAACATAAAGTCACTTGAAATCTATAATGACTCTCAGTTTATGGTTAATCATATTATTGGAGAATATCAAGCCGGGGGTCTGAAGATGGTTGCTTACTTGAACAAAGCACAGGATTTGTTGATGCAATTTGAAAAATATACTCTCTAGCAAGTACCTCGTGACCAAAACTCAAATGCTGATGCTTTGGCCAAATTAACAAGTGCAAAGGATGCTGACACCTTGAATATAGTGCCTGTTGAATGGCTATCTGCACCAAGCATCAAAGCAAAAGAAACCTCTCTGGTAATTTAGGCAGCAGACACGTGGAGGGCACCCTTCATTGAGTACTTGACTCATGGAGTACTGCCAACAGATAGAAACAAAGCAAGAGCCCTCCAGAGGCAGTCTACTCGGTTTATCCTGATCAACGAAATTTTATACAGAAGATGGTACTCAATGCCACTCCTAAGGTGTGTTTCTAAAGAAAAAGCCAAAGAATTAATGCAAGAAGTCCATGAAGGTTTCTACGGAGATCATGCTGGGGGGAAGAATTTATCAGAAAAGATCCTAAGGCAAGGATACTTCTGGCCAATAATGAATGAAGACTCTGTGGATTTTGTTCGAAAGTACGACAAGTGCCAAAGATTTTCCAAGATACCCCGAGCAACCCTTAATGAGCTAAAACAAATGCAAAGCCTGTGCCCATTCGTAGTGTGGGGGATAGATTTGATTGGGTCTTTGCCCATAGGAAAAGGCAACGTCAAGTATGTTGTGGTTGTTGTTGACTACTTCACAAAATGGGCCAAATCTGAGCCACTTGCGACTATCACAACCAAGAAGGTGCTGGATTTTGTGGTCAAGAACATTGTGTGTCGCTATGGATTGCCAAGAAAAATTGTCTCAGACAACGGCACACAGTTTGACAGTGATTTGTTCACCGATTTTTGCGAAAGGCATGGGATTATAAAAAGTTTTTCTTCAGTAGCTCATCCATAGGCAAATGGACAAGTTGAGGCTGTCAATAAGACACTAAAGGATACTCTGAAGAAAAGGCTTGAAGAAGCGAAGGGGGCATGGCCAGAGCAGTTGCCTGAAGTCCTCTGGTCGTATAGAACAACTCATCGAATAGCAACACGCCATACTCCATTTTCCTTAGCCTATGGGTATGAAGCTATGTTGCCTATTGAATTAGATCAGCCATCACACCGAAGGTTGGCATACGATCAAGATGTTAATAGCCAGTTATTGGTGGAATTTCTGGACTTGGTCGATGAAAGGCATGACCAAGCCCTACTTCGAGTAGCAGCTTACCAACAAAAGGTTGCCCGGTACTTCAACTCTAAAGTACGTGAAAGAAAATTTAATGTGGGAGATTTGGTACTTAGAAGAGTTTTTCTCAACACCCGCGATCAAGCTGCTGGAGTGCTTGGACCTAACTGGGAAGGACCATACCAAATCGAAGAAGTCCTTCAACCAGGCACCTACAAACTTGCTCGCTTAAATGGAGATCTCATTCCTCGCTATTGGAATGGAGAACACATGCGCAAGTATTATCAATAAACAGTTCTATTTAAAGAATTGGCTTGTATTAATTTCACTTTTTACAAGTTTATGAACAAGGGTTAGTCAGCCATATGGCTAATCGCTTATAAGTGTAAGACCAAAATTTTGATCACTCGTACGTACTATAATGATGATACTAAGACTGAAGAAGCAGGGTAACAGGTAAGGCTCTGGTAGGTGTCGGTCTCAATCTCGCCAAGGGTATTCAAGGTCATGCTACAGGAAGAGAAGGGATCAGGTATGAAGAAGTTCAGTCAGAAGCCACAGAGAAATTACTGAAGAACGTCTTAAGGATAAGAAGCACAACGAGACTGGAGAATATGTCATTTACTACATAGGTATCTTTGGAGGACAGCCACATTAGAGATTAGAACAACAAAAGAACCTAGGGAAGACTGAATGGACAACCTTGCATCAGATTTTTGGAAGATAGAATTAGGATTGGTTAACACCTTGTGATATAGAATTTCGTGTGTAATGAATGGTTACAAAAGGGTAGTGAGAAGGGACTTAACTTTGTTCTAAAAACATGAAACTGTGAGAGGCACATCAAGTTTGAGACGCACCCAGATATAGACTGAAGATATGATAATTTGAGCCTCGTAGTAGGTGAAAGAAATAGAAACATAGTCGGTGTACAGAGAATATTCAGTTGACAGTGAAGGTAGCGCGTAAGAGATTTGAGCGCTTGGTTGTTTATAAAGGAATAACCCTGAGATCAGGGTCCGGTGAGACTCACTGGGAAAATTAATTTGGAAGTCGATCTCTTATTGGGGATTGGTATGATGCCGTTGATGGATTGTGAATAGGTATATGTCTCGATGGGCAATGAAATTCAGGAAGAGGATTTAATGAGAATGGTTAAGAAACCTACCATTGTGATATGAGTTAAGAAATAAAGATCGGGTGAGTGATCCGATGGAACTTGATGTTAAGGTGAAGATCCTAAAGGTAACAAGGAATAGTAGTGGATCATTAGTGTGTACCATGTTGGACTATAAGTAGAGTTATTAGGCCTAAAAGGTTATAACTCGGCAGATTGAGTTAAAACACTTTGGTTCGTATGAATGAGTGACATGGTGTGACAATTGATGTTAAAGGTTGAGACTCTTTAATTCTCCAGGTTCTAGAAAGAAATTAGAGAACAAAGGGGATAGGATTGGATCTTGGAATTGGTGGCTGTCTACGAAAAAAATGACAATCTAAAGGATTGGTGGCTATTTTATGAATGTGTAAGTGTTTGTAATATTAAGAAAATTATAGCGCTTTGGTGTGCAGCCACAATGATGAATGCTGACTTGCGACTGATGTGACACAGCATAAGATATGGTAAGATAAGAGGCATGTGGTGTTGATTCTAGGTAAGCAAACGAAAGACAAAGAGAGTTATGGTTCAGGGGGAAAACCAACGAAGTTATTAGAATTGAGCATCTGCCTGTCTGAAAGGACAAAAGGGTTCGCAAGAATCAAGTGTCGGAGCACGAAATTCCAGAGCAGGAGACTTGTAAGTCTCCAAGCAGTGCAAACAAGAAAGAGTATGATGGTATAAGAAAGAAAAAGGGAGTTTGATGAGTTTGATTCTCAGTTTAATAAGAATTCTGAGAGCGTACCAAGAATTAGGCCAGGGGCCTACAAGTTTGTCTTACCCTAGTATGGGTTTTATTGGTGTCAACAACAAAACGGAAAATGATCACGGATGAGATGAGTAGACTTCAGGATTCAGCAGAGTTTTTGAAGTGGGAAAAGGTTAATGAGATTACAGCTATAAGATGATATCATATGGAACAAGATTGTCACTCTCATAAGAGTGTTATCGCGGGATCAAAGGTAAAGAATTGGACTCTGGAGTTATGCTCAGAGGTATAGGAGTTGTCACCTGATGGGTGTTCGAATAAATTTTGAGGACGAAATTGTTATAAGGAGGGGATAGTTGTAACGACCCAAAATTGCTAATAAGGCTTAAGGGCCTTGATTAGTGTGCCAGGAGGGCATAATTGGTATCTATGTGAATGAATGATTAATTGCATGACTATATGGCATGCATGACTAAATGAGTATATGAATATGATTAGATGCATGACTATGAGTATTAGTATGCATGTAGGCCCTGATTAGGTTATAAGGGTATAATTGTAATTTTGGCCCGTTGAGGGCATAAACATGATTATTTGTGATAAACTTCTGAGACCACATTATTATGTGGATATATTTGCGGTTTGAGACTCAAGACGATCCTCGTGAGCGATTTAGCGAAAAAGTCACAATGGGGATTTATACCCGGCTCGGGGGAGCTTGGGGTGTTTTTTGGGAAATTGGGAAATATATTGGAGACTATTTGATACTGAGGAAAATAATTGGTGACTAGTTAGGTGTCGGGATGTAAGCGGTAATTATTAGGGACACTCGAGGAATTAGCGGGAATTGGGAGTAATGACCAAAATGCCCTTAGAGTGTTTTAGAAGGCTTGATTTAAATGGGAGGGTAAAAGAGACTTTTTCCTATTAAGAGATATACTTGTTATATCTGATTATTTGGAGTTAGTGGGAGTTGTAGAAGATTATAGAATCAGAAGGAATGAAGAGGAAAAGGAAAAACAGAGACCTCTTTCCTCCTCCATTCGGTTACCCATCTCTCCACCATTTCTTGTGGCTGTTGGAGCTGGAAACTCAGGGAAAAGGCTAAGCAAGGTCTTAGGGGCTTTGATTGTTGGAGGTGGTTGAGAAGCTAACTGGAAATAGCAGCTAATTAAGGTAAGGATTAAGGGTTTTAACTGAATTTTCTTGGGTGTGTTAGGTTGAATTCTGATTTTGGTTTATTGATTGAAACTAAGGGCTTGAACTTGGGGATTTGAGAAGCTAAAGTTTGGAAGAGCATCTAAGACAACCTAGGGTCATATTCACCCAGCTAAGGTAACCAATTCTAACTTTGAAGTTCTGGGTTTCTGGTTTTCTATGGTGTTCTTGAGTTCTTGGGCTTAAGAGTGATTTTTGTGTCTGATAATGTTTTGGCTGAGCTTTTGACGTTGATGGGTTGTCTTGGTTGAGTTATAGTGGGTTGTAAGGTCAATTTTGAGGTTGGGTAAGTTTTGGAGTGGTTTGGTAGAGCTTTGGCTCGGGGAAAGTTTGAAGGAAAAACCCAGAAAGTGGCTTGTGCTGGTTGTAGCGCTGTAGCGCTGGCAGTAGGGCGCTACAGCGCTACACTTCGTGTTCTGGGGGGAATTTTGCTCTGTTTGTAGCGTTGTAGCGCCCTCCTTAGGGCGTTTTAGCGCTACCCTGTTCCCATAGGTGGGTTTTTGAGTTATTTCTTAGGGTTTTTGCTCGGGGGCTCCGGGTTTGATTCCACCACCCCGTTTGGTGGAATTAGGGCTTCCTGAGGGCTCGAGATTGGTCCCGAGGCTAGCTTTTGGAATTGAAGTTTGGTGATGATCCTAATTTTTGGATGTGACTAGGTGTACACTAGGGCTTGGACGAGATCGTGCTTGAAGGTCAATTTCGCTAACCAAAGCTATCAGAATCTAAGGTAAGAAAACTGCACCCGGTTATGTGGTTAAGTTGGGACTAAGTGTTCCCTATATTTGTATACATTACTATATGATTGTGATATGTGATTGTACTGGGACTAAGAGTTCCCTTTATTTGTATATAATGTCATGAGGTGGTATTACGCCACGGGGACATATGATAAACGGCCTAAGAGTGCTGGAATCAATATTTGCACACAGGGCGCAGCTCAGCCACTGGTAGCTGAGGACAACTTATTAATCACTGAGCTCGGTTAAGCTAGCTGGAGTCAGTGGGTATGACACTGGGGGCGACCTAAGTGAGCCGAAGACAGTGGGTTAAACAGAGGGTGCGACCTAAGGGCGCCGACCCTGAGAATCATTTGATGGTTATGATAAACTGTTGATTATGAATGTGATCAATGTTGTTAACCTGATGAGTATGATATGTTGATTATCTGGATGACAAATTGTTAATTTGTCATTTTTTATCATTGAATAGGTGAATTTTATGAATTGTTGAATATTTGGTCATGCTTGTGAAGTATTTGATTATTGATATTGATCGTGCTGCGACATTATGTTTTCTTGCTGGGCCTTGGCTCATGGGTGCTACGTGGTGTAGGTAAAGGCAAGGATATGTTGGATCAACCATGAGTTGGAGAGCTCTGGGGGCGAGGTGTACATTGTCAACTGCTCGGCCGCCACGATCGAGGGTTTGTACAGGGACAGAAACCTAAAATGTGTATTTTGCCATTAGAGTGGCCTAAGTTATTTACGACTTCTGGAATTTTTGTAAACGTGTCTTTTAAACCCAGTTTTGGGATCCCATGTACTAAACAATCATTTTATATGAAAATTTATCTATTTATGACTAAAACCTTTTAATCTTTGCCTAATTATGACTTTAGGATCACGTTTTCAACTATATGACTTGATTAGCAAGTCTTGCACCTTTATAATCACACACTGTAACAGTCTTGGCTATCCAGGGTGTTGCACAAGCTGTCTAAGAGTGAGAAGTCAGTACTGTTCTCAAACAAAGACTCAAGAATAGGCTCGAGATGCTCAGAGACCTTCTGATTGCCTTTTCCTTTTTGAGCAGGAGTAGCAGTTGTTCGCGGGATGCTGGACGGTTCCCTGATGGTCACTCCTGTTGCCCTCCTCGGGAATTGTGACACATCTTGATGCTGCTCAGGAATTTCTCCCCTAGTAGTACTTCCCGCAGTTGAATCCCTCACATCCTGGTGAGGTGCCAAAAGGCCAACCAGCCTTAGATTGGTCTCCATGACCAGCTCTTTGACACTTTTTTTAATATTTGTCATGCTGGGCAAGGATGCTGCTCGTATCTCCATATCTGGGGTGGGAATTGGTCGATGTCATGGACCTGAATAACACCAAGGTTCTAAGGAATGTGCAGAAAAGCTAAAGAAATTGAACGATCAATGAATAAATAATTTACCTCCTTCAGTGAAGGCCGGATTGTTGGCGACCAGGTTCGGTGTTAAAAATTACTCCTGGAAGTACTTTCCCATGTTGGACTTGTGGGTAATATCACTCAGGAAGGTGCGAGCAGATTCCTGGTGGTAGAAGTAGAAGAACCCCGTGTTGTTGTGATTGGGGTTGGACTTGAGATTGAACAAATAATTGATCTCGTGCGAAGTGGGAACGAGCCACTTCTTGTGGCTGTACTTAATATAGAGAGAATAAATCACTCTATATCCGTTTGGGGTGATTTGAAAGGGAGTGACCTCGAAATAGTTGGCCACCCCCTAGAAAAATGGATGAAGAGGCAAAGTTTCCCCTGCCTCAATGTGATACCTCGACCAGGCGCTGTAGGCGCCCCCAGGCAGGTTTGGTCGCTGGTCGATCAAAGGTTTGATTAAGGTTATCCCAGGAAGTCCGTACTTCTTGAGATAATTCCCTACCATCCTAGCTGTAATAACACTAGGAGGCACTACGTACCATTCGACTTCTGGTTGAAGGACGTCTCAAAGTTGCGCTTTTGTTTGGATTCCTAGTTGGGAAGTGTTTTCAGGATGACGACTAGTCGAAGGAGTTTCAGCCCGAGGAGCAGGCTGATTATCAGAAGGCTTGACTGTTTTCTTTCTTTTTTGTGCGATGGATTTTATGCGACCCATGTTAGCTAGGCTGGTCGAAGGTCTTTTTGAAGGGTTATAAGAAAAGGGAATTTTTGAGATTAGCAGCGACGATTGGTCTTGATCTTCGAGTAGCTGCGCGAGCAAGTCGTCATCGATTGGCCTCTCACCTCCCCACGGGTCGTGCATGAAAATCTGCGAACAAAGAAGGGGAGATGAGAATCTACGGCCAATAGACCAAGAAAGTGGAAAAGTGGGAATAACGTTGCTCGTGTATAAAAGTTAAGCTTTTATACGACCAGCAGCATTCTAACGTAAACACTAAATCATATGCAAACAGTTTGGAAAATGGATTAAAAAGCAGCAGTGAAAAGTTTTTCAGGAAAAACTTTTCAACTCTGAGAAAGGGCAGGTAATGTGTGTCGTATGGCGTATCAAATTTAAATATATATATTTTTTATTCACTTACACCAGGTACTTCAGTATAGCGGTAAATAAGGGTCGAACCCACGAGGACTATGCTCAAATTATTATTCAAAATAATACTAGACTGAAATTAAAAAAAGGGTTTTAGTTTTAGTAGCTGAAAACATAAAATGAAATAAATATCAATGATTGAATAACTAAGGATATAACGATATTAAAGAAATAGTCAAGAATTACTCTCCACCTTCAACAATCAATCTATCAACAATGATGAATAATATTCCTTATTCCCAATTAAACTATTAACCCCACAGATAACACTTAAGCAGTCAATTATCCCAGTTTCCCTAATATAATTAATTAAAGCTAAGCGCTCTTAATTAACCCTTTTTACCCAGCAATAAACCCATTAAGCATGCAATCTATTTAACCTAGTAAAAGCATTACACTTTGTGGAAACAGGTTAATCTAGGCAACAAATTCATTAAGCATGCAATTCATTTAACCTAGGTTCTATTTCTCATCACAATTAAAATACCCGTCACAATACCTTAATTGAAATTTATCACTTTACTTAGAATCCTAAACTATTAGGTGAATAAAAACCCTAAGATGATAGTAGAACAATGCAAAACCTTAATTAGTGGCCATCTAAACAAGATTTTACAAGATTCATGACATTCAAATAGAAAAATAGAAGCAATTTAATATAAGGAAATAAAAGGAATAAAATTCATCAATGCATTCAAGATCTCATGTCTAAGATTTTGAAATAACCCTTAACTATAAAGAAAACTACTCCATAATCATATTCATATTCATAAACATAAATATTCAATAAAAATAAAAGAGTTTTGAGAAGAAAGAAAAACTAGATTGAAGAATATAGATGATGATGTTTTTTCCTCCTCCTCTGCTGCTCTAGCCTTTAAAAATCACAATCCAAAGTTATAATAAAAGTTAACCCTAATCCCTTTTATAGCCCCCCAAAAATTACATTTAAAAATTGAAATTTAAGTAAAAATCGATCGCCAGCCGCGGCCAGTGATTCTTGGTGGCCGCGGCCACTAGAAAAATGTATTTACCAGAAAATCGGGCTCCGGCCGCGGCCTGGGACATTGCTGGCCGCGCCCACTACGTTCTGTCCCCTAGGCCGCGGCCGTAGCAAGTTTTCCGTTTTTCAGTTTTCTTCTACTGCAGTGACCAAAAGTATTTTAAGCATGACTTCATCGATATAAATCTGAATTGGACGATTCAAATATCTATAGAAAGATAAGAAAAAGATATAAAACTTTTATTTCTAGGTATATTTCCAAAAAAGTATTGGAAAGTTATCAAAATCAAGTATGAAGTGTCAGACTTGTAATTCCGAGCTTAACCATTGCTTGTAAAACATTCCAAATTCATTCACTTTCACCCAAATGTCTTGAAAATCCTAAAAACACAAAATAAACTAATTAAACATATATAAATAAATAATCAAGTGCATAATAATAGAAGAATAATGAATTAAAAATAGACAAATTCGGTACTTATCAGCAGGAAAAACCTAATTTTTTCTAAGTACTTAAAAATCTAATTTTACGCCCTAAATCTATGATCCTAACTCCTAAACTGATTCCTAAGCCTCATGTAGTGTTTTTCTCCTTATCCTATCATGTTCATACCTACATGCCCAACTGCCCCAAATCGTTTTTTTTCAAGAACATTCAGGAACTTCAAATCCAAAACAACCCAGAAAATTAAATATTGCATGGCATCTCAACGACGAAGAAGTTCAAGAGACTTACTTGGATAAAAATTGGTGAAAATTTCTGAGACGTTGAGTCGAGTGGCTAGACAGAAACTCCATGGATCGCCAAAATCGTCTGAGTTTTCTGGGTTCTTTATGCTTTTTTCTTCAATGTTCTTGAAGAGAAATGAAAAGTAAAGATTAAAAAGTGAATTTGTGGAGTTAATTATATTGGTCGAAGTACGGTTATTAAGGTAATGATGGGGGCTGATTTTTCGAGGCATGGAAAAGTGTGATAGCCGTCAAACCACTTTTTGGGAAACTGCAATGACATGATTGGTTGCCTGTTTTCGAGAAGGCATTGACGGCTCTGACAGATTGGACAGGACATACGAAAGGTCTGTTGTTTAAGTTTACTTTATGCTGGTCGTAGTTAAATAAACTTGGGGGCAAATGTTTATCCAAAAACGGACTACCTGATGATGTGGCAGGATTTGTCTACACATGGGAGGCACATGGCTGTTTTAAGTAAGTGTATCCTGCTCGGCCATCGACCAAATGACTGTTGGTTTATCAAGCATCATGCTTATGTGCGACCAGCCTGGTCGCATATATTCATTTATTTCCTTCAGATGTGCACTCTTGTAATTGTGCATTAATTGTAATTTCTTTATTTACCTAGATACGTAAGTTTTAATTGTAATTAAGGCCCATTGGCCCATGTAACCTTCTTGAGCCTATAAATACGAAATCAAAAGGCTCAAAAGAGATGACTTTTGGAGTGGGAGAATTCAGAGATAAATTATTATACTGTTATTATTCACTGAAATGGTAATCATCCTAAAGCTTGTGAAACTCGTGAACCCTTAGTTCATTGATCACAGTGTTGGGATCCTACATCAATAAGAACACTAAGTGGACGTAGGTCATTACCATCTGATTGGGGCCGAACCACTATAAATTGTTTGTGTCGTTTACTTTTTGGTCTTGATTTCTTATTGTTTTCATCTCATTCTATATCGTTTATTTGACTCCATGTCATTGACCAATTCGATGATCAACAAGCTTCCTCATCAACTAACGGTCTAAGAAGATCCTCATTCTGAATATCTGATATTGTAGGTTGAATACATTCCAAAACTTCATCCCAAGTTGTATCTCAAGCAGCATAAAGATTAAAGTAACATGTGATAACTCTATCTAGGCCATTTTCCCAATCTACCCATTCCCCATTCTCATTCTTGAGTCGGTGTATCTAATTATTCCTTGTCCTAGCACTTGTAGTAGCATTTTTTTTTATTGTTTTGGTCTCCTGCTTTCAGCCACAGTTGCTTGGACCTTTGTCGCCAAAAAACTTCTCGTTGATTGAAAGCTTCAAAAAGCTTACCCTGTTCTTCCTTGTATTGTTGGATTGAATGAACATCTATTCTCTCTTTTAAACGCTTAAGCTTCTACTTATGAAGTCCAATACGTTTCTTAAAATTACAGTGAATTCTCGTCCCCAAATAGCCAATTTTTTACTACATTCCTTCAGTTTAGAGTGCATATCTGACATAGCCCGAGCATTCCAAGCTTCTTCCACAATCTGACGACACATTGTCTCTCTACACTAGGCATTCTCAAAACGAAACTTTTTTATTTGAGGAACATTTCTGTCTTGCTTTAAATCAATAAACAAAGGACAATGGTCTGAAGATTATACCTCTAAATTGACTTGCATAGCGAATCAAATTTGTCTAACCATCTCTGATTTTCCACTGCTCTATCAATCCTCAATTCCACCCATTTATTCATGCCCCTACACATTTCCCAGGTGAATTGATACCCAACCAAATCCATGTCAATGAGACCACCATCACTCAAAGCCTGTTGAAACCCTTGAACTAACCATTTCGGATAGGGAGGCCCACCTCTCTTTTCTTCTTGCCTTGTTATATTATTCATATCAACACCCATACACCAAGGAATTGTAGATACTCCAGCAAGTGTTCAAATCAAATCCCAAGTATTCTTCCTTAAACTTCTATTAAGCTCCCCATAAAGGCCCGTAAGTCTCCACTCACACAATCCTTCCACCTTTATGACCACATCTAAATGATTATTCAACTAACTAAGTAACCTTACCTCTTCTTTCAATTTCCAAAACAGAGCCAAACCACCACTCCTGCCTTGCAAATCAACAAAGAAGGCTCCCTCAAAGCCTAGCTGCCATCTAATCCATTTAAATCTCTCTTTTTTGAAGAGGGTTTCACATAAAAACACAATTATGGGTTTCTTTTGGACTACAACATCCTTCAAGAATAGAAAATCCTTTGGGTTCCCAAGCCCACGATAATTCCAAGTCAAGGTACTCATTGGGCTAGGTTGGCCCTTTCTTCGGGAGCAGCCTCTTGCAAGTTTTTTGAAAGCCCCACTTTCTTCTGACCCATCTCAACATCAATCATCTCACGAGGCCCAATACTTCCTCTCCCATTCTTCTATGCTTTGGGTCATTGACAATAAGGCCCAAGTTTTGAACAAAGATACCATTTCCCACCTCATGAACACTACATTTATCTCCTCCTTTATGAGCCACGATTCCCTCAAAGTCCACTCTGCGATCTACTCTCTGAGCTTCATTACGTCTACCATAATCCCTCCTAGATTGATTCATTCCACTGTTGTCGCCTAAATTGATGGGATTACCAGCTCTTCTCATGGTGGTTTCAACGTTACTTGTCCTTGTTTCAACACCATCAACATCTGCCTGAAGTTGGCCAGAGAATCATGACGGAAACCACCTACTCACAATGAGATTATTCAGTCTTTTGGGTGGATCTCTCATCCATACTCCATAGGGCTTCTCAATTTCTTCAAGAGGCTGCTCAAACAATCTTTGATAAAACTTTTATGCATGCCCTAATAGACCACAAATAAAAAAAAAAGGTTGGAGCTCGCTCATACTTAAAAGAGATCCAAAACAAAGAACTCCCAGATTTTTGGATCTTCATCCTTCTCTTCAATGGTTTATCGATATCAAGTTTAACCCGAACCCTTAGGAAATCCCTCCATACTCCAGTAAAATTGTTTTTATCGGATTCAATGAATGTACCAATATAATTGCCTACATCCTTCAACACTCTTTCAGACATAAAACTTGGTTGCATATCATGAACTTGGATCCACATATCTAGCCTATTGAGGGTCATTGTTCTTGTATTTTCACCCTGTTGCAGCCGCTAAAAAATTAGTTGCATCCTATCAAATGTCCACGGGCTCCCTTCAATTACTCTGGCAATATCAACCTCATGATAAAATTGGAACAAATACAGATTACGTTCTAATTCTTTAACATACATATCCTTTCCCGACTTCCATAATGAGGCCATAAAATGTTGCATAGCCTGAAAATCAATGAGCCTCTCTGAGAGAAACCTCCCCACCAAACACCATCTCGTATCAATTCCTTCATCCTCCAAAACTTCTGCCTCATACGATAAACAACCCTCTTCTTCCTCCTCAAGATTGATACTTGCATAGCGTGAGGCCAAATCTTGAACAACATGACTACTTGAATTTATGGCACTATCAAAATCTTTTAGGGTGTGATTGGTTGAGAATTCAAATAGTATTTTAAGTTTTTGAATACTTATAATATAAATGGGCCTACATGATATTTGATTGGTATGTGATTTTCTAAAATAAACTCAAAACCAGTTTTTGAAAATGAGATAACTTTTACACGTAGAAGTGGAAAACGATAAAACATTGTTTCTACAAATGCCTAAAACAAATGGGACCCACCTCCATTTTAATTGTAAAACTACAAACCACTCAAGTATTTTAAATGTTAAAATATTATTTTCAAATCAGCATTTTTAAATAAAATTAACAATTCAAATATTTTGTTTTCAAATCATAAACCAATCACTCCTTAGTAACAAGAAAACAAAAAGTAAAACCAATCTACTACAAACTGAGAGAACAACCATATCAAGAGGGAAAATTACTTATAGCTAAATTGGGAATTTTCCAACAAAAAAAAAAATATGTAAATGACGAAATGCAAAGTTCCTAACTTTTATATTTTCTACATTGGTATAGAAATTACTTATTCACAATAAATGACAAAAGCTATAATGAAGAAAATAATTATGTCCAACTAAAATTACACAAGCTTAAAGATGTAACAAACCACGAATAAAAGAACTCCACGAAGCCAAACACTACAAAAACCGCCACTCGAAACACATTGACCATAACATCGGTGACCCAACAAAATGCCTACACGACCTTCAACTCAAAATTGGGAAAGCCACTCCAACTATGCCTCAAGAAATTCCTCTTCTCAAACTATCTCTTATGAGTTGGGGGAGGGAAACTTATTCAATTTTCTTAAGAATTTTTTAATTAAAAAAAATAAAGAACCCACGACAGGGACAACAATGACGGTATTTCAGTATTTTTGCTCCAATTAATGCTTTAACTTAAATCAAATCATTCAACTTAGAAAGACACCACATCAGACGACTCATAATCACTAAACGACTAAGTCCTTCAGATCCAAGTGCGGGACACGAGAGGCGTGTAGCACTTAAGTATCTAAGTTATTTTTTTAATGACGAAAGTACTTTCCGTCCATATTTTGGTGCAATTTAATACAACCGTCAATTCTCACCGTTAAGTTCAATTGTGACACGTAGACAAAATTAACCAATTAAATAGATATTTGTGGTGAAAGTACCAAATTAAAGGAATTTGTGGCAAAAATACTTAATTTAAAATATATTTATGGCAAAAATATCCAAATTATGTAAATTTCTTACTATAGTGACATATTTAATGGTAAAACAAACAAATACATTAAACTATACAAAAATATGTACATGATGTATTTTCGTAAAAGAAATAAGTTAGATACTTATTATATAAATACAATAATATAAGTAATTTGGCCCTATATATCCTAAAAAATCGATATAAAATCTTAGTTTTGCTTCCTACGAGATAGAAGTAAACGTTTCGTCTTAAAATCGAATCAGCGATTGAATATAAGGGCGTTTGGAAAAGATAAGGAGAGAAGCCCATAGAAGAATAAGAGGGAGATAGAAGGAATGACGAACTACAAGAAGCCACTGGGAACGACGGGAGAGTTCTTCAGGAGGAGGGACGAGTGGAGAAAGCACCCGATGCTTACGAATCAATTCCGCCACGCTACTCCCGGCCTCGGCATCGCTCTTGTTGCCTTCGGCGTCTACCTCGTCGGGGAGCAGGTCTACAACAAGCTTTATGCACCTTCTTCTTCGCCACATACTCACCATCACACCTCTACTTCCTCCGCTTCCCACTGAGCCTAAACACTTTCAGGTCATTCATGGATCTTTCCCTCTTTTTTTGGATGCAAAATTAGGGTTACCTTTGCTTACTCTTGATTTCCCTCTTTTGGTTCTTTTAGATCCTGCTGTATTTTCTGATTCTGTGAAATACTGTTTTATTTTGTAATCCCATTTTTCACTGTTGTAATTGTATGTTTCCGTTTATGGTGTTTTGGTTTCGACATTTTGTGTGGCAATTTACTGGCATCGAAAAATTAGGGGTTTTTCATTTTATTGTAGAATTAAGGATCTTGTCCGTACGCACACGATCAAATCATGTGGTAGTGAAAATTGAACAAACCCTTTGAGTATTCCTTTGCATTTTTCGATAGAAATCTTTTAATGCATCCGGATACTTTGAGATGGAACCTAGCTTTTTTAGCTTTCCAAATTTTATTGTCCTTGTATTATCGATGTTTAAGAATAAAATTTTAGTATCCTTTTAGACTTTTTACTTATTCTCATGAGATTTGATACTATCATTAACGATTAAAAATGGAAAATGGTACAAACATTATGAGAGAAGATGTCCCAAATGTTACAAAACAAAACCCCAGTCGCTTAACAATGCTGAAGTCAGTTTACTTTTGAAAATTTTGGGTATCAACAACCCATAGAACCATCCAGTATATCACTGTTAATCAATGTGAGTACAATTGTAGCTTTAATCAGGTGATAGCTTAAAGTTGGCAACCTTGTCATAAACTGGTTTGTGGCAATGCTCATATTTATCTGGTGAGTATAATTGTATTAGATTAGATATAGCGTTAGTTTTTCTAGAAGTTGCAGCATATTCAGGTTTACATTTTTTATTTAGTTTGGTATAGGTTTGCCTTGGGTAGTACAGTGGTTATTGTATGAATATCGTCACTCTCTTATTTGCATTATACATCCATGTTGGCTCTTAAATTTTATCTTAACCCATCCCATAGAATCCCCCCATCGCATCAATGTCTAAAATTTTCTGATTCCTTTCCAACCATGCTGCTCGAGAAGTTTCCACAAATGTGGTTTCCATAGTATATGGCCTGATTTTCTGTCCTTTATATTGTAACTAATAAGGCTATACAGTGGTGAGGAACACTCCTGACTAATTTTAATTCCTTCAAGTATTTTGAATCATAGATGTGACATGAATCTACTGTTTAAGAATGAATGATCCATAGTTTCTCCCTCTGCTTTGCATAGCACATACTAACTCGGGACAACTACTGAGAAATGGCTTCTTCTTTGTAACCGTCAAATTATACAATCTATAAGTTCTGGTAGAATTAAAGCATTTGTGTGGAGGATAGATGATATTGGGGTCAGCTGTATCAAATAATTAAATTTATATCAATATATCTGCATAAGTATGACTGAATTGGTCTTTGAGATTAACTTTTGTATCTCATTGTTATAAAAGAGGGTTTGATGCATGCATGTTGTAGAAAAAAATGAGTATGTTATAAAATGGTTGGACTGGAGTCGGATTTTGAAGTAAATTTGAAGTTGCTACAGATAATTTAGAAGTAGCCGACGTGTGGCATGATTTAGATTAATTCTCCGAGTATTGAGAATTGTTTGCTGGAAAAAGAATTAAATAATTTATCCCACTTGAGGCTAGCTCAAGTTGTTAGTTGGGGTCTGCGTCTAGCTTGTCTTCAATTTAAGTCCATGTAAATGTTTTTTGTTAAATAGAAAAAAAGAAAGTACATATCATTATTAATTAACATTTAGATTTATATTAGCGTTTTTTTATGTATTGGTTTTATAAACGTTTTATATGGTTTTTGTATCTGATTTCACAAGGTGCTGTGGTTGATGAATGTCTTAATGTAAGATGATTGCCTGGCTTGCCCTTTAAAAGCTAGAATCATGTACTTTCGAATTTTTTTGCTCATCTATGCAAATAGTATAACTAGTTCTATTTTACATTGTATATATATATGTATATATATTTTTTCTATAGAAATTGTTCAACTAATTCTAAAATTTTGTCATGTTTTTATATGCACCATTATGGTTATTGGCTTATGAATGAACTTACTTTTAATATATTTCATGAGGGAAGGAATAAAGATCGTACTAAGATGTACTCCCCCGTTAATCTTTACAACTATGTAACTGGGTTTGACTCGAAATGTATCTTATAAATATAACGATGACTTGTGCTGCATGAGTAATATTCATTGGCTGCATGTTTGCATTTGTACATGTATTTTTGGGATGAGTCACTGCAAAGATGGACGTTTATAATTTCTCGTGTGTCTATTTTGAGATGAGTGACAGCCAAGATTGACGTTTCTTATTATTATTCATGTGAAAAACGAAATAGATTTGGTATCTGATACACTCTAGAGGTATGGAAAACTTGAATGATCTTTATTGATAACAAGAGCAAATTACTAGGGGGTTTCCAAGTCATTGAGACACTTGAATATCTCCAACATGAGTTAACAATACAAAAACAATCTAATTTCTGAAAGGCTGGGCTAGTTTCTGTTTAAAGTAAACAATTAGCTGACTAGGGTTAACTGAAAAAGAAAAAGCCTGCGAATAGGATAAGGAGAAGTGGCCAACTTGGAATTATAATTTAACTAGTTCCAGAGCAGCAGCCATATTATTAAATTAATTAGTGGCTTTCTTCCGCTTAGAATATGTTAGATGTTCAAGTGGTTTAACAATTTCTCAATAGGATGATTTTTCAATCTTCTCTTTAGGCTTCAGTGGTCAAGGATGTAGACATTTTCACCTTATTTTTATTGTTATTAGTTAGAAGGATTCAGTGTCCAATTAGATTTTTTTTTCAGTTCTTTTAATTTTTAAACCTATCTTATTTTTTATTTAAATAAAAATATCATTTTAAAAAATATGTTTATACATTATTTATGTGGAACTTATGTTTTTATGAACAGAGCATGACTGAGCAGGGTGTTGCAAAATGCCTACCTTTTCTCTCATTTTTTAGAGTATAATAAACACTCTTACATGTACATTGTTCTTTTGATTTTCTGATGTTCCTATTATTATTTTGTTGACAAATATCCAATATTGCAGCTGGATGCGTCAGGGATGGATTGAAGCTTGTCATCCTCAGTGCCCTTTTTCTGGTTTGGTCTTTTAGTAATAAGCTTCTTATTCACAAAGCATTTGAAAAACTTGAAGCTTGTGAATTTCATAACATTGAGATTTGTTATGTTGTTGCTACTGTAATCCTATTTCTATTTTTGATTGCTCAAGTTATCGCATCTGTAAAGGATCATTGCTGTTAGTCTCTTGGGTTCCAGATACCTTTATTCAGTTTTGCGTCCTGTTTTGATGAAACGTGTAGATGGGTTAAATATTTGGACGGTGGTTCCTCTGTTCTTTGCACACTAGAGCCTAAGTAAAGGGAAATAGTCATTGGGAAGCATGATTGCAATACGAGTTTAAAATGGGATCTGAAGTTAGTCAATCCTTTTTTTTTTGCTGTGATAGTCAATCCTTTTAGTAGTAGCCGTTATATTGGTTTTGTTGCTGTTATTGTCGTGGTCAACTGTCCTGCCCCCACCCATCCACAAGACAACACATTTCGCAACCCACTCTTATTACTTTCTTTCATAATTATCATTATTTCAATGCCCCCAATTTTCAGGAGACTGGGCATTATTATTTCAGTGATTTGTTTTTTTTACTTTTTTTTTTGGACAGAATGAAGAGTATGCAATCCTTCATTCAAATCTCACTTTGAGATTCAATAGTCAGACTTTTTCTCAGAAAAATTTGGCATGCACTCGTGGAAGGGATGATCTTCTCCTTGTAGAGTGACCCTTTGCATGCCATCTCGGGGCAGTGATATGCAAACGGTCTCTTTGGTTGTCTTTTTTGTTTTGCCACTCTTTATATCGGTTGAGGACAGCCAAAATTATATTGGTTCTTATATTGTGTCTGTAACCAACTAAAAAATAAATGAGAAAAAAGTGTTGATTTTATGGGCCTGAAATTATATTTGTAGAATCTCTCTCGTATAAATATATATCAAGTATGTGCATACGTAAGTCTAGGTTTGTGGGTGTTTATTCTTTCTAATATTCTTGAGTTTGGTTGATGGTATTAGAAAACGGAAAATCGGAAAATGGGACGTATTTGGACCTACTTGACTTCTCTAAACCATGATTTATAAATAACTAGGAAATGAAAGGTAATGAAACCGCTAGAAGCCCGATTGTTTAGAATTTCTTTTTTTTCTTTCAAAAAACTAATGTCTAATTCAACATGTTAAGAAAAATTTAGTAGAATTTATGAGGCATATGTTTTCTTAACCATTTTTTTGATTAATATGAACATTCTAATTTTTTATATAGTTTTTTCATTATTTTTTTCAAAAATTACAAAATAAGCCATAGTCTTGCAGTAATAAAATAAGGCATAGTTTTGCAGTAATAAAATAAACCATAGTTGACTGTAGGGGTGAGCATCTAAACCGGAAAACTGTGGCGACCAACCGCACCGCACCGCACCACACTACACCGCAAACCGCGGTGTCAAAAGTGGAATAGTTCGGTATGGTTTGTATTTTAGCTAAACCGCGTGGTGTGGTGTGGTGCGCAGTTTGGCGGTGTGAAATTTTGGTTTGTACCACACCGCATCGTATACTTACAAATATGTTAAAAAAAATTAAACTTTACATATATACCATTTTTTAGTAACCCAATATGAAACTAGGAGCCCACTTAAATTAGGGTATAACTTTATTCTCTAACACATCATACACAACAACAATTCATTCATCTCTCATCTCATTTGTGGCTCCTCCCTATCACCATATCTATCTCACACATTTTTTAACACACTTACACCGTGGAAAACCACTCAAATCACACCGCAAAAAATAGTTTGGTTTGGTCGGTTTGGTGCAACGAAATCACACCGCACGGTGTGTTCTAGCTACTACACCGCACTTGTAGTGTGGTGTATTAAAAAGTGTCCAAACCGCCCAAACCACATCGTGCACACCCCTAGTTGATTGTAGGGTAAATACTGATTTGATACTTTCTGTATTATCGAAATACACACTTGGCACCTATCTAGTCAACCAAAATTTTAAATATGACTGTTGCCCCTGTATTTAATGATTTATTTTATTTTCTTTTGTATTATTATTTTAAAAAAAGTTATGAATTAATAAAACAAAAACAAATGTTTTTCATAAATTAATCAATTAAAAAAAATAAAATAAATCTAACTCCTAAACTAAAACCCAATAATTAAAACCAACACCCTAAGCTTAAAAGCCAAATTTAAACTAAATTCAAACAAAATAGTTTAATTAAAACTTTATAAATTTATTTGGTTTTTAGTTTACTTTAATTAATTTAAATATATTGGTTTTAGTTTTATAAAAAAACTTTTATTTAGAATTAAAAATATTTTTGTTTATTTAATTAATTAAAACAGTTTTATTAAATAATTTTATTTTAAAATTAATTTAATTATTTTTTATTTAAAAATTTATATTTAATTACTTCTTAATTGATTAATTTATAAACATTTTTTTTGTTTTTGTTTTTGTTTTTATTAATTCGGAAACTATTTTTAAATACAATAACAAAATAATATCAAATAAATCATTAAAAGTTGGGGTAATATGGTCAAATTTGATTTCTTTTTTGCAAAATGATCTCTTTCTAAAATTTTGACCAACTGTCAAATTTTTTTTAACAACTATCTGAAAAATTTCGACCAGCTGTTTGGAGTGTCGGATGTCATTTTTCAAAAAATTATCAAAACTAGGCTAGAGTGCAAAACGACTTCAAAAAATAGGTCATTTTGCCAAGGGATCCATAATTTTAATACACAAATTATTCAAGTGGTATTATATAATTGCCATTATATAAGCTCTGCCTCTTAGCATGGTCCCCGCAAAACCCTTCATGTACTTTTAGTAATAGTCCCTTAGTTTTTTCTTTAGGGATACATCGCAGTAAGGGCATAGAATATCCTCGTCGATACAAAATTCCATCCACTAGAATAAATCGAGCAGACTGTCTCTATAGTTTCTTCGATTCATTCCTTTTTGCTGGAAATATTCCCTGGTTGAGGTATTGGATGATGGGAGTCATCCAAGTATCGGTCACATGTATGACCAAGGCAGAGTCATCTACTTGTATGCTGGGGATTGATAAATGTTCGACCGGTACTATATTTAGCATATCGACATCTTTGGAGCTTGCTAACTTGGCCAATGCATCAGCATTGGAATTTTGATCGCGCGGTACTTGTTGCAAAGTGTATTTATCGAATTGGGCTAACAAGTCTTTTGCCTTGTTCAAATATGCGACCATCTTTAAACCCCTGGCCTGATATTCTCCTTTGATCTAGCTAAATACCAGTTGTGAGTCACTGTATATCTCTAGTGATTTTACGTTTACCTCATTGGCTAGTCTTAATCCCGCGAGCAGTGCTTTATATTCACTTCGTTGCTGGAGGCAATAAAGTCAAATCTAAGTGCACAGTAAAACAGATGCCCTCTTGGTGTTATAAGAATTAATCTTGCCCCAGAGTTGTGCTCGTTGGAAGACTCGTCAACGAACAACTTCCAGGTGGAAATTTCCACTTGCACTTGTGCTTCTGGTGTTTGCTCGCATGTTGGGAGACCAGTGAATTCAGCTAAAAAATCTGCCAATGATTGGCCCTTATTGTTGCTCGTGGTAAGTAAGAAATTTTTAACTGCCCTAACTCTACGACCCTTTTTAATAGTCAACCAGCGGCTTCTGTTTTTTACAAGACTTGCCATAATGGCTGGTTGGTGAAAAATATTATGGGGTGAGCTTGAAAATAGGGTCGCAACTTTCTTGATGCCAATACCAAGTAGTAAGCTAACTTCTCAATAGTCGGATACCACGATTCTGCTCTTATTAGCCTCTTACTTATGTATGTAATTGTAACGTCCCAAATTCGCTAATAAGGCTTGGTGCCTTGATTAACGTGTTGGGAGGAAAATAATTGATTTAATTGTATTATTACGTGATTAATTATTATATATGTGTATCATTATTTGATTGCTTGAGATATGTTATGATATGACTAGATATGCCTGTTTAGGTGTATTAAATATGCATGTGGGCCCATTTTGGTTAACAAGGAACATATTTGTAATTTTGGCCCGTTAAGGGCATAAATGTAATTTTTTATGCGTTATGAGTAAGACCACAATATTGTGGTGATATATTTGAGATGTGTGGTCCGAGGCGATCCTAGTGAGCGGCTTAGTGGAATAGTCACAACGGGGTCAAATACCTGACTCGAGGTGAGTCTAGGGATATTTTGGGAACGTAGTACGTATTCAGAGTTACTGGGTAACAGATAGTTATTTAACAATTATTCGGGAAGAGGATTTGTCTGGGCTGGAGCGGCACCCATCCTGGGCTGCTCACCCAGGGAGCGCGTCTTGGCCTTCTTTTTCCTCAGGGATCACAATTAGATCTTGTGGGGCGGGAAAAGAAGCTTGGTTCACCTTCGGGCCCGAGATTAATTGGGGATTTATAGGACTACTCGATGAATTAGCGGGAATGTGGCAAATGACGGGTTTACCCTTGGTGGCATTAAAGGCCTAAGAGTTGACCTAGGGGCACTTTAGTCATTTTGGGTGCCAAGGGATAGACTTGGGGAAGCCTTGAGAAGTAATCAGAAACACTTAGCCTCTCAGAATTTACCTCCCTTTCTCTCTCTCATTCTCGTGCATCTCCCTTTCTCACTCTAACCTTGGGAAGTTTTGACACTTTGGAGAATTAGCTCAGGGAATTGAAGATTTGAAGCTGAAATTGGTTGAGGATTTAGCTCAGGGATCTAAATCACTCCTAAGGTAAGCTTTACAATTTGTTTTCTCTGTTAGTTTATGGGGTGATTATTATGCTTATGTTGTATGGTTAAGATTTCTAGACTTAATTCTGAGTTTAGTTGTTGATTAGGACGTGTTTTGTTGATTTTGGCTCAAGGAACGCAGAGGAAAATGCTGGGGAATTTTGGGTTTCGAGCTCGAGCCGTGGCGCTATTCTTCAAGCACCACAGCCCGTGTGTGTGGAAGGGCTTGGAAATTCTTTGAAATCGCCCAAGCTCAGTGGCACAAATTGGGGCACGCCGCAGATTGTGTCCCCCAGGACAGAGCCTTGGGCTCTCTGAATTGTAGCGCACCGTGGTCCTATGGGATGGGCTGTGGCTCTAATTAAAGGAAATAGCCTAAACATATTTTTAAACTCGGGAACTCAAACCTAAGGGCTCGGGAGGGATTCTACTAGTGCTATGTGTGTTTAGTATTACGTGTGAATCTTTGTAATTTTTATGTCATATATATGTTTGTGACTGATCGACAAGGGCCGGGATCGACAAGGGCTGGGATCGACAAGAGTCAGAAATAGAAATAAGCATGCTGAATGCAGGCTACCATGGCATGGGCATCTAGGGTGCTATACTCACTTGCTCAGTTAGGACCGTGAACCTGGTGCCTAGTAACACACCTTGATCGGCTTAGGCCGCTATTGTGAATTGTTTGTTGTGTTTGTTTAGTTATGTATTTACTAAAATGAGTTGTTATATGCTATGTTTGTGGAGTTTTCTTGCTGGGCCTTGGCTCACGGGTGCTCTATGGGGTAGGTAAGGGCAAGGGAAAAGCCGACCAAGCATGAGTTGGAGGGCATGGAGCGGTGCGTACATGTTTGGCCTACCTGGCCGCCACGACTGGGGTAGTTTTGAGGAACACATTATAAATGTTTGATTTTGTCACCTAGGTCGACTGTATAATAACTTTTGAGTTGTAAATATGTTTTAAACAAGGTTTTGAGATCCCAATGTAACACTTTTATGATCTTAATGATTGTCCGAACCTTTAATATTAAATTTTTATTAAATGAATCCTTACTTTAATTTAATCACAGTTTTGGGTCCAACACCTCAATTAGCGAGTTAAATGCACATTTTTAAATCACATTGTAATGAATCTAGGGTAGTAGGGTGTTACGACTTGGTCTCAAAGCATGCCAAAGTTTATGGTTCCTGAAGATTGACTGAACATGTACGCTCGCTGCTAGAGGCAAGCTCGACTCAGAAATGGTTGGTATTAAGTAAAATATTTGTTTAATTGTTTATCTGAATTGCCTATCTGCCTATTGATATATATATATATATATAGAGAGAGAGAGAGCATGATGTGTCTATAATGCTAGGACATGGCCCCTTTGACTGTTATATGATTATGTTGTGTGTGCATTATGTTGGTTTAATATTTGTGTTTGATCGGTTGAACTGGGAGGTGGTTTCTTTGGATGTTGTTATCGTGCATGATGTGTGACGTCATTGATTGTAGGCATATTGAAGTTATGCCTCAACGATTAAACTGATTCTGCAACAATTTGGTCGAAGATAACAACCAGGGTCAGAACCCTCCACCTGCCCCTATAGAATTTGCAACAGATGTTTGTAGAAATGAAAGCTAGACTCTAGAGAACTGAAGATGAACTTCAAGAGCTGAGACAACAGGATCCTCCTCGAGATGTTGGATTACAGGCCCCACAGGCTGTGGCACCAGTGCCAGCCTAGCCTGTGATGGAGAATAAGTGGGAGCCTCTGTATGAGAGGTTCAGAAAGCAGCACCCTCCCATCTTTGAGGGCGATCCAAACCCACTGTGGGCAGAGCAGTGGATGGACATGATTTCTTCTATACTGGATTTTATAAGGGTGAAAGGAAAAGAGAGGGAGGCGTGTGCCAATTATATGTTAAGAGATGACGCCTGTAATGCCCTGGTTACCCCAAAACAGTTACGGTGATCGGTGAACCGGAAATTTGACCCGCTACCCGAGTCCTTTGGTTAAAAACGTGCTCTAAGTGTGATTAACAGGTTAAGGTGGAAAAACTAATAAAAAGGAATGGATATCTTTCATTACAAACTGCTCTGCAGAGCTAATCAAAACATTATAAAAGTAGTTCCCAGTACAAAGTGGTCATTACTGTTTCAAATTTACAATCCCGCCGACCTAAGCGGAAAAAATAGGGTAAACCCCCTAGTTCCTCTGAGAATGTCTTGGCCGTGGTGGTCAAGCGGCCGCATATGTACACATCACCACCTAAGCTCTCCACTCAAGGCTGGGTGAGCTTTTCTTTCCCTTTACCTGCACCACATAGCACCCATGAGCCAAGGCCCAGCAAGAAAACACAATACAACATGATATAGTATCAACAATGATTGTAATAATCATCCAGGACTATCAGTCCAAAACAGATAGATGTCAGTCGCAAAAGTCACAAGAGTGGGTACAACCCCCTCCATCCATGTGACGATAGGGTCACCAGAGCTTAACTGATACGTGAGCCTTTCATAATTTTGACCAGGATGGGTGTATGGTGAATAGTCACCAACATAACCCTCCTCATGACCATAGAGTCATAACCCTGGAACATCGTTCCCTAGCCATGTGACAACAGTCACCGGAGCCTTATGCCATGGCTCTGAGTAACTAGTCTTAGACTAGCCAAGCGCTTATAAGTTCATCGACCTTAGGGTCGGTCCAGTGTTAATGCCTTAGAGCCATCCAACACTGATATCGATTAGATATAATCTTCACTCGGCCCTGCGTTCAGGACGCTTATGCCGTTTCTGACTCTTAGGTCAGTGTCCCTGACTAGTCAGTGCCATATACAAGTAATCAACATTCACTAGCATTTAATATGCAATCCATGTCCTCATTGTCAATCAACATGCCTCTATAGCAAATACGCATGTCATATATACACAGGGTGCAATTTTCTTACCTCATGTTCGAGCGAGGAATAATATAAGGACGACCCCTGAGAACGATCGATCTTTTAGTTCCTTAGCAGTTACCTAATCACAACCAATTATAACCTCCATTAATGAGAATCAACATAGATAGGGTCTTAACCTAAGCGCCACTCTCAAGACCTCGAAACATGCCCACACGGTGAGTAGATTCGATCCCGGGCCTTAAGGATTGAAACCCCAAGTCAAAAACCCTTAAAAACACTCAAAACGGGACTTTGAAGGAACAGGGTAGCGCTGCAACGCTGAAACCCTAGCACCCCAACGCTATACTCAGAACCCCCAACATGCCCAAAAGCCTCCTGAGGAGCGCTGTAGCGCCCTAAGGTGGGTGCTATAGCGCTACCTCCAGACCAGAACTCCCCTGAACCGACCTTCTTCATCTCCTTCGATTCCAACTTGATTCCAAAGCTTCCAAATCCCATTTTTGATGCCAAATGAACCCAAAAACCATCCTAACACATCCCAAACATCCCGACCATAGGAACCCTAGCAAAAACTCCCAACAAAACCAAGTTCTCAACTTAGAAATCTCAACTGCAAAACAGAACTTAAACAGGGCAAACCAGAGAATTCTACGGTTAGAAACTTACCCAAAGCTTAGCTTATGATGCTCTTCAATGGGGGAACACACTCCCAAACTCTCAAGGCTTGCTTCCCAAGCTTGAATCCTCAAGAATGGTTCAAAAATCTCAAAGAAGGATGAAGAAAAGAAGGTACGGGAGAAGCTTAGAAACTTGCTTTGTTTTCTCTACCTCCTTTCAGCCAACAATGGTTTTATCTATCCTAGGGGTGGAATGACCATTTTACCCCTAGGTCAATTTAAAGTTTCTAAAGGCTCCCAAGGGCAAAATTGGTATTTTCCTCCTATCTCGTTAATCATAATTAACGCTCTCCAATTCCTGCTATTCTCAATAATCTCAAACACCATTAATTCACATCCTGTTACCCTTTAATTCCCAGTAACGCTCTAATCATTAAAATCACCCTGAGACTCAACCCGAGCCTCGCACTTAAACCTGTTGTGACTAAACCGCTAATCGATATTCCAAGACCGTATCATGCCGAACAGCTCGAACCAACCCACATTATAATGTGGTCTCAACATATATCATCGACATGCATACAAATATACAATTATACCCTCAACGGGCCAAATTACCATCACACCCCTGTAATTAAAATGTGGACTCACATGCATGCATTTAACACCATATTATAATATAATTCACATATACATGCATAATATCATTTAATGGCATAATTAAACAAGTATGGCCCTCCCGGCCTACTAATCCCGCCATTAAACCACATCGGAGAATTCAGGGCATTACAACTATCCCCTCCTTACAGAAATTTCGTCCTCGAAATTTACCTGAACAGCTCGGGATACTGATTCTGCATGTCTGACTCCAGCTCCCAGGTCGCTTCCTCGACCTTGTTGTTCCTCCACAATACCTTAACCAAAGGTATCGTCTTATTTATGAGGACCTTATCCTTTCTGTCAAGTATCTGGACAGGCTGTTCCTCATAGGAGAGATCTGCCTCAAACTCCAGATCTTCATAGCTCAGAATATGATTAACATCAGGCACATACTTCCGAAGAGCTGAAACATGAAATACATTATGCACGGCCGATAATGCCGGAGGCAAAGCCAACTTGTAAGCCACCTAACCAATCCTCTCCAGGATCTCAAATGGACGTACATATCTGGGGCTCAGCTTGCCTTTCTTCCCAAACCTCCTCATCCCTTTCCATGGCGAGACTTTAAGGAAGACATAGTCTTCTACCTGGAACTCCACATTCCTGCGTTTGGGATCTGCATAGCTCTTCTGTCTACTCTGAGAAGTAAGCATCCGAGCTCTAATCTTCTCAATAGCCTCACTGGTCCTCTGAACTACCTCATGACCTAAGTATCTCCTTTCACATGTCTCATCCCAATGAATGAGAGATCTACATTTCCTACCATACAACATCTCATAAGGTGTAACTCCAATGGTAGACTGATAATTGTTGTTGTAGGAGAACTCTATCAAAGGCAGATACTTACTCCAAGATCCACCAAAGTCCAGCACACATGCTCTCAGCATGTCTTCTAATATATGGATCGTCCTCTCAGATTGCCCATCTTTCTGAGGATGATAAGCAGTACTGAACTTCAACTGTGTCCCCATGGCCTTCTGCAAACTCCCCCAGAACTTGGAAGTAAAAGTAGGGTCTCGATCTGACACGATCGACCTAGGCGCACCATGGAGTCACACGATCTCTCTCACATAGAGATCTGCATACTGGTCAACTGTATAAGTAGTCCTCACTGGCAGAAAGTGAGCTGACTTGGTGTAGCGATCCACTATCACCCAAATAGAATCATGCTGACCAACAGTCCTGGGTAAGCCCACCACGAAATCCATCGTGATGTCTTCCCACTTCTACTCTGTGATATCCAGAGGCTGCAATAACCCTGCCGGCCTCTGATGCTTAGCCTTGACCTGCTGACATGTCAAGCACTTAGCCACATACTCAACTACATCTCTCTTCATCCCTGGCCACCAATACAAAGATCTCATATCCTGATACATCTTCGTGGTGCCTGGATGCAAAGAGTAAGGTGTAGTATGAGATTCATCTAGAATCTCTCGCCTCAAAGCAGTGTCTAACAGAACACATATCCATCCCTTGTATCGCAACAAGCCTATCTCAGACACTATATAATCTCTGGATACTCCAGCCAGAACATCCTCTTTGATCTTGATCAGCTGTGGATCACTCAGCTGACCCTCCTTAATTCTATCTAACAGCGTAGACTGTAGCGTAATATTAGCCAACTGGCCCACCAGCAACTCTATACCAGCTCTGGTCATATCATCTGCTAACTCTCTGGCTATCAGCTTCATACCATGAATCTGTCCCGAACCCTTCCGGCTTAAAGCATCAGCTACCACGTTGGCTTTTCCTGGATGATACAGGATCTCACAATCATAATCTTTTACTAACTCCAGCCAACGCCTTTGCCTCATATTAAGATCTTTCTGGGTGAAGAAGTATTTTAGGCTCTTGTGGTCTGTATAGATCTCACATTTCTCTCCATAGAGATAATGCCTCCAAATCTTTAAAGCAAAGACCACAGCTGCTAACTCTAAGTCATGAGTAGGGTATCTCTTTTCATACTTCTTCAACTGCCGAGAAGCATAGGCAATAACCTTCTCTGATTGCATCAAAACATAGCCCAAATCTTGATGAGAAGCATCGCAGTAAATCACAAATTTCTCCTGGTCTGTCAGAAGACTCAGAATCGGAGCTGTAATCAATCTCTGCTTCAGTTCCTAGAAGCTGTTCTCACACTTATTTGACCACACAAATTTCTAGATCTTGCGTGTCAGTTCAGTCAATGCAGTAGCAATCTTTGAGAACCTTTCGATGAACCGCCTATAATAACCTGCCAATCCAAGGAAACTTCTAACCTCAGAAGCATTCTTCGGCCTTGGCCAACCTCTGACTGCTTCGATCTTCGCTAGATCTACCTTAATCCCCTCCTTACTGACAATATGCCCAAGAAAGGATACCTGAGATAACCAGAACTCACACTTCTTGAATTTAGCAAACAGTCTGTGTTCTCTCAGTCTCTATAGAACCAACCTCAGATGCTACTCATGTTCTGACTCAGTCTGAGAATACACCAGAATATCATCGATAAAGACGATCACAAACTGGTCCAGATAATCCTTGAACGCTCTATTCATCAAATCCATAAACACAGCAGGGGCATTAGTCAATCCAAATGACATAACTAGGAACTCATAATGCCCATACCTGGTACGGAGAGCAGTCTTAGGTATATCTCCCTCCTTGACCCTCAACTGATGATAACCAGAACGAAGGTCGATCTTAGAGAATACCTTCTTGCCTTGCAACTGATCGAACAGATCATCTATCCCTGGCAAAGGATACTTATTCTTGATTGTCAACTTATTTAGTTCTCTGTAATCAATACACATTCTCAAAGAACCATCCTTCTTCTTTACAAACAGAACTGGCGCACCCTAAGGTGAGAAACTAGGTCTGATAAAACCCAAATCTAACAGTTCTTGCAACTGTACTTTTAATTCTTTCAACTCAGCTGGGGCCATTCTGTAAGGCGCTCTAGACACTGGCTCCGTCCCTGGTGCCAATTCTATAACAAACTCAATTTCTCTGTGCAGTGGCAACCCAGGCAAATCTTCTAGAAACACATCTAGAAACTCACATACAAGTCTCGTATCTTCTGGTCTCACTGGCACAACCTGAGTGGTATTAACCACACTAGCTAAGAATCCAATGCAACCTCCTTGCAATAAATCCCTAGCCCTCAATGCAGAAATCATAGGAATGCGAGGTCCATGCACATCACCAACAAACACAAAAGGATCCTCACCTTCAGGCTCAAAGGTGACCATCTTCCTTCTACAATCAATAGTTTCCCCATACTTTGCCAACCAATCCATACCCAGTATCATATCAAAGTCAGTCATAATCAACTCTATTAAATCCACTGATAACTCTCTGCCCTCTATTGACACTGGCAAAGATCTGACCCACCTCCTGGATACCACTAACTCTCCAGTGGGTAACAAAGTACCAAACCCCATAGCATAAAAATCATAAGGTCTACACAGTCTCTCAATAACACTACTAGCAACAAAAGAATGTCTAGCACCAGAATCAATCAACACATTATAAGGGGTTTCAGCACTAAGAAACTTACCTATAACAACTGAGGGAGAAGCCTCAGCTTCTGCTTGAGTCAACGCGAACACTCGAGCTGGGGCCGACCTGTCCGCTTTTTTGGGTTCTTCTTTTCTTGCCTTAGGGCAATCCTTTTTAAGATGACCCAATACTCCACATGAGAAGCAGGCCTTTGCCCTACACTCTCCCATGTGATGCCTCTTGCATCTAGGGCACTTAGGATAAGACTTCCAGGCTTCACTGCCACCTAGACGACCCATAGAAATACCACGGTGTAACACCCCAATTTGCTAATAAGGTTTAGGACCTTGATTAGCGTGCCTGGAGGGAAATAAGTGAATTAACATGTTAATATATGAATCTAAGTGAATATGTGATTAGAATGCATGTGTTAGGTGGAATAAATATGCATGTGGGCCCCATTTGTTTGTTAGGGGTAAATTGGTAATTTTAGCACGCTGAGGGCATACATGTAATAATTGTGTTATGTGACTAATACCACGTGTGAGTGGTGATATTATTGTGATGCAAGTGCCGAGACGGTCCTAGGGAGCTAATTAGTATAAAAGTCACAATGAGATTAGATACTCGGCTCGGGAGGAGCCTAGGGATATTTTGGGGATCTTATAAAGTGAGTTTGTGAGCTAATGGTTCATGGAGATTGAGTAACTTGGGTGACCATTAGTAACCATTAAGGGTAACAAGTCTAGATGAGGAAATGGAAGAATTGTAAGAAAGATGAAATGTCAAAAAGGCCTTGAGGTTTAGTTAGGAAAGGATTTTTATGGAGGGGTAAAATGGTCATTTGGAAAAGGTTAGATAGCTTCAGCTGAAGGAAAGGGTGAATCACGTTCAACACTTAGTCACAATTGAGTTTATGCTGAAATTTGAAGAAAAAGCTAGAAGAAAAGAGGAGGAGAAGAAGAAAGCTGAATTTAAAACCTAGGAGGAGAATCAAGAGGTTTAAGGCAACCAAAATCAAGTTTAGGCTAAGATTGTTCAGAGTTTGGATAATCAAGGGGGAAAGTGGCTTGAAGCTGAGATTGAAGAGAATTCAAGCTGAATTCTTGATTGAGGTTTTCAGAGAGGCTCGAGATAGAGGATCGTGCTCGTGACTTTGGTGCATTGTAAAGCTCAGGATACAGGTAAGAAAACTGTAGCACCTGTAGAGCAGGGCATGAGCCCATAGTGTTGTTGCAGGGCACGGACCTAGATTGTATTATTGTTAGGGTGTAGCCTTGATTGAATTATTATGTGTTTGAATGCTGTTTAAGTATTCCATATGTGGTTATAGTAGAATGAACGGCAAAGGAGCCGGGAACGGCAAGGAGTCGAGAACGGCGAGGGGCCGAGAACGGCAGTGGGGCCGGGAATAACACTTAGCACATGGAGTTCTTATAGTTAGGGTGAGACCCCAATGGATACATGGGATATCCTTACGGTGAGAATCGAGATCCCAGGCGTTGGTAACGCTTCTGGGACGGCATGGCCGTATTTGTTTAGTCTAATGGACTATCTGTTTTATCTGTGGATTGTCTAATATGCTGATTATATAATATGCATATGCTATGTGCTGTGTGAGTTTTCTTGCTGGGCTTCGGCTCACGGGTGCTCTGTGTTGCAGGTAAGGGCAAGGAAAAAGTCAACCAGCCATGAGTACGGAGAGCGTGGGGCGGCGCGTACATGTTTGGCCTGCCCGACTGCTTTTGTAACGCCCTACTTCCTTAGAGCCGTTACTAAGTGAGTTTTAAGACAAAACAGTGCAATGAACTCGCTTACCGAGGTTTTGAAACAAAAGTGTGACTAATAAAAGTTAAGGCTGTAATCATTGAAAATGCGTTGACTTAATAAAAACTTCTAGCATTAAACAATTGGGATCCCAAAATAAGGTTTGAAAACTATTTACATCATGAAATGAGTTTACAGTTGATCAGTTCTAAAAATCATAGATTATTACAGCCATTTTCAAATAAACCCCCAACCAAAGCAGTCGGACAGGCCAAACATGTACGCGTCGCTTCACGCTCTCCGTACTCATGGTTGGTTGACTCAGCCTTTGCCCTTACCTGCAACACGGAGCACCCGTGAGCCGAAGCCCAGCAAGAAAACTCATGCATTTCATAACATATGCAAAATATACAGTTAATCATATCAGATAATCCACAGATAAGTAAGTCAACCATTAGACTAAGCAAACATGGCCATGCCGCCCCAGAAGCCTTACCAAAGCCTGGGGTATCGGTCCTCACCGTAAGGATATCACATGTATCCACCGGGCCCTGCCCTGACTATAAGCATCCCATGTGCTAAGTGTTACTTCCGGCCCCGCTGCCGTTCTCGGCCTTGCCGCCCTCGGCCATGCCGTACATTTCATTATAATCATATATAGCACAAACCAAGCAACATTCAAACAAATACCAATTTATTTAAATCTGCACCCTAACATGTAATGCAATATAGGGCCGTGCCCTGCAATCATCTCATCATGCAATATAGGGCCGTGCCCTGCAATCACACTATGGGCCCATGCTTATCCTACGGGTGTTATAGTTTTCTTACCTGTACTCCGAGCTTCCTGATGCACTAAAGCCGCGAGCACGGTCCTCTAGCACGAGCCTCTCCAATAGCCTAGTCACAACACACATAAAACATCCTTCAATAATAACCAACCCAAAAACACTTCCCGGGACCAATCCCGCACTCTCGGGACCTCTAATTCCCTAAAACCATACATTGGAACCATCCCCCGAGTCCTCGGGCAAAAGCCCTAAAAACCAGAATTTTCGCCTGCCAAAATGGCCTAGGGCCGCGGCGCTCCCCTCAAGGGCCGCGCCGCCCAGAAACTTGCCCCTCTCTTGATGCAACATCGCGCTGCGGCGCCCAAGAACAGGGCTGCGGCGCTCATACGCGAACCCAGATTTTCTGGGTTTTCTCTTGCGTTTTTCCCGAACTTAAACCCCTCCAAATCATCCCAAACAATTACCTAAACCCCAAAACCAATTTTAAACTTCAAATAGACCATACATCAACCCATAAACATCATAACCCAACTCAATAACACAATCATACTCAAAATCCACCCATTTGATCTCAACTTAAGAAATCTAAACCCATAAACCAAAAATATAAACCAAAGCTTGAAAAGCTTAAACCATGCTTCAAATTCCTAAACCACAACAGAAACAAATCTTAAAATTGCATAGAACCTTACCTTGAATGAAGAATCCAACCTTAAGCTTCCTTGGTTCATCCCCTAAGTCTTCAAGTTTCAGCTCCCTTCTTCTTCTTCATGCCCTAGCTTTTTCCCTCTCCTTTTTCTTCTCTTCAATTTATCAAAGCATCAAATGACCAAGCCCCCAAACCGTGTACCCCTTAATACCCAGCTGCAATAGATCAATTTCCCAGCCAAATGACCATTTTACGCCTTCATCAAAACCCTTTGCTAACTACACCTCAAGGGCACTCTAGTCCTTTCTCCTATATTGCAATTCTACCATTCTTTCACCTAACTTGTTACTCTCAGCAGTAACTAATGGTTACCCAGGTTACTAAATCTCCAATAACCATTACCCGCTAAATCTCAACTTAGCCATAAAATTCCCGAGGTACCCCTGGGCTCCTCCCGAGCCGGGTATAGAAATCCCGTTGTGACTCTTAAGTTAACTAGCTTTCTAGGACCGTCTCGGCACGTGCATCACAATAATAACACCACACTCACGTGGTACAATTCACATATCAATACAGTTATGCCCAACATGGCCAAAATTACAATTACGCCCTTCTAACACGATCCGGGCCTACATGCATACTAATATACATAGTCATGCATCTCAGATAAACAAATAGCCAAATAACATGCTTTAAATCATAACCATGCATCTAACTCAAAAAAATCACACATAAATCCCATCGTGCCCTCCTGGCACGCTAATCAAGGCCCTTAAGCCTTATTAGCGAATTTGGGTCGTTACAGCTTTGGTTGGGGGCATTTTGAGAAATGGCTGTAGTAAACTACGTTTTTGATAATTAGTCATCTGTAAACCTATTTTGAGTTGTAAATATTTTATAAACTTTATTTTGGGATCCCAAATGTTAGACTCTTGGAATTTTCAATGAAATAGAGTACTTTTAAAGATTACAACCTTGACTTTTTGTTTAATCACTCTTTTGTTCTAAAAACCTCATTTAGCGAGTTAATTGCACATTTTATACTCACTTAGTAACGACTCTAAGGTAGTAGGGCGTTACAACTTGGTATTAGAGCGAGCCAAGGTTTATTGGTTGTGCTTGAATGTCCTGTTTGCCTGTTTAGTTTGAAAGAGCATAATGAATGAAATAACATATGCATGATGTTAGGGCATGACCCATTGTGTGTTATATGCTATTTGTATGTTATCTGGATTGTTGATCTTGGTTTGTTGTTGAGAATGGGAGGTGGAATTGGATTTTTTTATCATGCCTGATAAGAGATGTCAATGATTGCAGGAATATAGTTGTAATGCCTCGGCAATCATCTAGACTCCGCGACAGTCGGGCCGAGGTTGAAAATTAGGGTCAGGACCCTCCACCTGCCCCGCAGAACTGGAAGCAGATATTAGCCAAAATGGAGGCTAGATTGCAGAGAACAGAGGAAGAACTTCGTCAGATGAGGCAGCAGGCTCCTTCACAGGTCACAGGGTTACCAATTTAGCAGAATGTAGCGCCAGTGCCGGTTCAGCCTGTGGTTGAGAACAGGTGGGAACCATTGTACGGAAGATTCAGGAAGCAACAACCTCCTACCTTTGAGGGTGGATCAGACCCACTGCGGGCTGAGCAGTGGATGAATATGATTTATTTAATCTTAGATTTCATGAGGGTTGAAGGAAATGAAAGGGTGGCTTGTGCTAGCTATATGCTTAGAGAGGATGCCTGTATCTGGTGGGATGTAGTGAGTCAGCGAAGAAATGTTACAGTTATGACATGGGAAGAATTTAAGAGTATCTTTAATGAGAAATACTACAACGTAGTAGTTTGAGCTGCGAAGGTTGATGAGTTTATCAACCTGACTCAGAACAGGTTATCAGTTACTGAGTACGCCCTGAGATTTGATAGATTGGCGAAGTTTGCGCCAGACTTAGTGCTGACAGATGCGGCCAGGAGAGATAGGTTTATACGGGGGTTGAATGTGATGATCTCCCATGATGTGAATATTACCTTGAGTTCAGAGACTACTACTTATGCTCAAGCGGTGGATAAGGCCCTTACTGCGGAGAGGACTGAGGATCAGATATGGAAAGACAGCGCCGTTAGGCGAGATGCCAGGAGGACGGTGCCTCCTTTTATTGGGTCTAGTCGGGGCAGTGGCCCCAGTGAGCAGAAAAGAAGAGTTCCAGATTCATTTGTTCCTCCTAGTTCTGATAGGAGGGTACACAGTTCTATTGGTGGCCGCAGGGCGGAAGTGACAACTGGAGGAGTTTTCCAGTTACCTCGATGCAGACGACGACATCAGGGTGAGTGCTGGATTAGGGCATGTTTTATTTGTGGGAGTGCCAACCATCTGAAAAAAGACTACCCACAAGCTAGAAAAGAGGATCCAAAGCAGGGAGACAGTCTCACTCCTGCCAGGGTATTCGCTTTGACTCAGACTGAGGCGGAGGCTAATCCCTCAGTTGTGACAAGTCAGATCTCTAGTGCCGGTTCTTTGTATACTGAATTGATTGATTCAGGGGCTACCCACTCATTTGTATCTGCTAGGGTGATAGACCAACTTTGTAGACCTAGTATTGTGTATGCTAGGGGTTTTCAGACTTTGTTACCAATATGAGAACTGGTAGTCTCTAGGAGATGGGTTAGAGCATTACCAGTAGAGATAGATGGTAAGGAATTATTTTTTGATCTAGTTGAATTAGACATGGATGATTTTGATATGATATTAGGGATGGATTGGTTAATGAGGTATGGAGCAACGATTGATTGCAAGCGACGTATGGTGACTTTTGAACCAGAAGGCGAGGTACCTTTTGTGTTTGTGGGGACAGTGAATGGACCACAAGTGCCTATGATCTCAGCACTGAAGGCTAGAGACCTGATGCAGGAAGGTTACATAGGATTCCTGGCAAGTGTTGTAGATACCTTTAGAGTGGTAACAGTGGGACCGAATGAAACCAGATTGGTATGTGAGTTTCCAGACTTATTTCCAGCAGATTTTCCGGGATTGCCGCCACAGCGGGAGATCAAGTTCGTCATAGAGTTGGCACCAGGAGCGAAGCCAGTATCCAGGGCACCCTATAGAATGGCTCCGGTAGAGTTAAAGGAGTTGGAGATTCAGTTACAGGAGTTACTGGATTTGGGATTCATCAGACCGAGCTTCTCGCCATGGGGTGCTCCAGTGTTATTTGTTAAGAAGAAGGATGGATCGCTTAGGATGTGCATTGACTACAGAGAGTTGAACAAGTTGACCATTAAGAATAAGTATCCACTGCCTTGGATCGATGATTTATTTGATCAGTTACAGGGGAGTACGATGTTTTTGAAGATTGATCTCCAGTCAGGCTATCATCAGTTGAGGATTAAAGAGGAGGACATACCAAAGACTGCCTTTCGAACAAGGTACGGGCATTATGAATTTTTGGTTATGTCCTTTGGATTAACCAATGCCCCAGCAACTTTTATGGATATGATGAACAGGATTTTCAAAGATTATCTGGATAAGTTTGTGATTGTATTTATCGATGATATACTGGTGTACTCCCAGTCAGAGACAGAGCATGAGCATCATCTGCGCCTAGTGTTGCAGTGATTGAGAGAGCATAAGCTATATGCCAAGTTCAGTAAGTGCGAGTTCTGGTTATCGTAGGTTACATTTCTGGGCCATATTGTTAGTAAGGAGGGGATACTGGTTGACCCAAGTAAGATAGAGGCAGTGAGAGATTGGCCTAGACCGAGCAGCGTTCCTGAGGTCAGAAGTTTTCTTGGGTTGGCAGGTACTACCGGGGGTTTGTAGAGGGGTTCTCCAGGATTGCTACTCCAATGACAGAGTTGACAAGAAAGAAGACCAAGTATGTGTGGACAGATCGGTGTGAGAATAGCTTCAAGGAATTGAAGCGGCGATTGATTACTACACCAGTGTTGAGCCTGCCAACAGACAATGAGAAGTTTGTGGTTTACTGTGACGCTTCTAGACAGGGTTTGGGATGTGTGTTGATGCAAGCTGGGAAGGTAATAACTTATGCATCAAGGAAATTAAAGGGGTACGAGTAGAGGTATCCCATGCATGATTTGGAGTTGGCTGCAGTGGTATTCACACTTAAGGTTTGGAGACATTACCTGTATGGTGAAAGGTGCGAGATATACACTGATCACAAGAGTTTAAAGTGTTTCTTTACTCAGAAAGATTTGAACATGTGTCAAAGAAGATGGTTGGAATTGGTAAAGGATTATGATTGTGACATCTTATACCATCCTGGGAAGGCTAATGTAGTGGCTGACGCATTGAGCCGGAAGGGCCCAGGACAGTTGTTTAGTTCGAGGCAGGTATCAGACAGATTAGCTGAGGAGATGGCCAGAGCAGGTATAGAGTTAGTGGTTGGTAGGTTAGCCAACATAACTCTTCAGTCAATGCTCCTTGAGAGGATTAAAGAGGCACAGGGAAGGGATCCCCAGTTAGTTGAACGTAGAGAGAATGTCCTAGCTGGAACGACCAAGGACTTCTCTATCTTAGAGATGGGTTTACTGAAGTACAAAGGACGGATCTATGTTCCGATCGATTCAGATATTTGGCGAGAGATTCTGGATGAGTCTCATACCACTCCCTACTCTTTACACCCAGGTACTACGAAGATGTACCAAGATTTGAGAGTTTTGTATTGGTGGACATGCATGAAGAGGGATGTGGTGGACTATGTGGCTAGGTGCTTAACCTTTCAGCAGATAAAGGCTGAACACCAGAGGCCAGCAGGGTTATTGCTGCCTCTAGGGATTCCCGAGTGGAAATGGGAGGATATTACCATGGACTTTGTGGTTGGATTGTCGAAGACCGTGGGCCAGCATGACTCAGTGTGGGTGATTGTGGACATGTATACTAAGTCCGCCCACTTTTTGCCTGTGAGGACAACTTATAATGTGGAGCAGTATGCTGAGGTATATGTGAAGGAAATTATTCGACTTCATGGGGCTCCGAGGTCGATAGTATCTGACAGGGACCCCACCTTCACCTCCAAGTTCTAGGAGAGCCTGCAGAAGGCAATGGGCACACAGTTACAGTTTAGTACCGCTTATCATCCTCAGACAGATGGGTAATCTGAGAGGACGATTCAGATATTGGAGGATATGTTACGAGCCTGTGTGTTGGACTTTGGGGGATCTTGGAGTAAGTATCTCCCATTGATTGAGTTCTCATACAACAATAGTTATCAGGCGACTATCGGAGTGGCTCCGTATGAGATGTTGTATGGGAGAAAGTGCAGATCACCGATACACTGGGATGAGGTTGGTGAGAGAAGATATTTAGGTCTTGAGATGGTTCAGAGGACCAATGAGGCAACTAAAAAGATTAGAGCTCGTATGCTCGCCTCCTAGAGTCGCCAGAAGAGTTATTCAGACCTGAGACGTAGGAGCGTGGAATTTCAGGTCGGTTATCATGTGTTTCTTAAGGTTTCGCCCCTGAGAGGGGTGAAACAATTCGGTGCTCGGGGCAAGTTGAGCCCCAGGTTTGTTGGCCCCTTCGAGGTTCTAGAATGAGTTGGTGAGGTAGCTTATAGATTAGCGATGCCTCCATCTCTATCAGGGGTTCATGACGTGTTCCATTTATCTATGCTTCGAAAATATGTATCAGATACTACTCATGTGTTGAGCTATGAGAATTTGGAGCTGGATCAGGATTTATCATACGAGGAGAAGCCTGTTCAGATCCTTGACAGAAAGGACAAAGTCTTGCGGAGCAAGACCATCGCCTTGGTTAAAGTGCTGTGGAGGAACATCAAGGTTGAAGAGACGACGTGGGAACTTGAGTCTGTTATGCGGGAGTGACATCCCGAGTTATTCAGGTAATTTCGAGGACGAAATTCTTGTAAGGAGGGGATAGTTGTAACACCCCAATTTGCTAATAAGGTTTAGGACCTTGATTAGCGTGCCTGGAGGGCAATAAGTGAATTAACATGTTAATATATGAATTAAGTGAATATGTGATTAGAATGTATGTTTAGGTGGAATAAATATGCATGTGGGCCCCGTTTGTTTGTTAGGGGTAAATTGGTAATTTTAGCCCGCTGAGGGCATAAATGTAATAATTGTGTTATGTGACTAATACCACGTGTGTGTGGTGATATTATTGTGATGCACGTGCCGAGACGGTCCTAGGGAGCTAATTAGTTTAAAAGTCACAACGGGATTAGATACCCAGCTCGGGAGGAGCCTAGGGGTATTTTGGGGATCTTATAAAGTGAGTTTGTGAGCTAATGGTTCATGGAGATTGAGTAACTTGGGTGAACATTAGTAACCATTAAGGGTAACAAGTCTAGATGAGGAAATGGCAGAATTGTAAGAAAGATGAAATGTCAAAAAGGCCTTGAGGTTTAGTTAGGAAAGGATTTTTATGGAGGGGTAAAATGGTCATTTGGCAAAGGTTAGATAGCTTCAGCTGAAGGAAAGGGTGAATCACGTTCAACACTTAGTCACAATTGAGTTTATGCTGAAATTTAAAGAAAAAGATAGAAGAAAATAGGAGAAGAAGAAGAAAGCTGAATTTAAAACCTAGGAGGAGAATCAAGAGGTTTGAGGCAACCAAAATCAAGTTTAGGCTAAGATTGTTCAGAGTTTGGATAATCAAGGGGGAAAGTGGCTTGAAGCTGAGATTGAAGAGAATTCAAGCTGAATTCTTGATTGAGGTTTTCAGAGAGGCTCGAGATAGAGGACCGTGCTCGTGACTTTCGTGCATTGTAAAGCTCGGGATACAGGTAAGAAAACTGTCGCACCCGTAGAGCAGGGCATGAGCCCATAGTGTTGTTTCAGGGCACGGACCTAGATTGTATTATTGTTAGGGTGTAGCCTTGATTGAATTATTATGTGTTTGAATGCTGTTTAAGTATGCCATATGTGGTTATAGTAGAATGAACGGCAAAGGAGTCGGGAACGGCAAGGAGCCGAGAACGGCAGTGGGGTCGGGAATAACACTTAGCACATGGAGTGCTTATAGTTAGGGTGAGACCCCAATGGATACATGGGATATCCTTACGGTGAGAACCGAGATCCCAGGCGTTGGTAATGCTTTTGGGATGGCATGGCCGTATTTGTTTAGTCTAATGGACTATCTGTTTTATCTGTGGATTGTCTAATATGCTGATTATATAATATGCATATGCTATGTGCTGTGTGAGTTTTCTTGCTGGGCTTCGGCTCACGGGTGCTCTGTGTTGCAGGTAAGGGCAAGGAAAAAGTCAACCAGCCATGAGTACGGAGAGCGTGGGGCGGCGCGTACATGTTTGGCCTGCCCGACTGCTTTGGTTGGGGGCATTTTGAGAAATGGCTGTAGTAAACTACGTTTTTGATAATTTGTCATCTGTAAACCTATTTTGAGTTGTAAATATTTTATAAACTTTATTTTGGGATCCCAAATGTTAGACTCTTGGAATTTTCAATGAAATAGAGTACTTTTAAAGATTATAGCCTTGACTTTTTGTTTAATCACACTTTTGTTCTAAAAACCTCGTTTAGCGAGTTAATTGCACATTTTATACTCACTTAGTAATGGCTCTAAGGTAGTAGGGCGTTACACACGGGGTCGCCTATCAGGACCTGGAACTGGGAAGGTGTCAGGAACCTTCCTCTTCTGGTCACTGGGGCCTACACCTCTACCAGAACCTACAAATGGAGGAGCTGTCCTCCTGAAATCCTTTCTGGCTGCACTATCACGCCAGATCTTGATCTCTGCACTCTCAGCTGTGAGTGCCTTCTCAACCACTGTGCATAGGTAGTAACCCCTGCAAAAGTGGTGATACGTACATCACGGGCTAATCTGGGCTGTAGCCTCTGCAAGAATCTCTCTCTCCCGTCAGTGGGCACCACCTCCTTGGCAAACTTTGCCAAACGATCGAAGTTCAAGGCATACTCAGTAACTGATAAGTTCCCCTGAAGTAGCCTACTAAACTCCTCAGCCTTCGCCGCTCTAATAGCATCATTATAATATTTTTCATTGAATAGAGTCTGAAACTCTTCCCAAGTCAGAGCATTCACATTCTTAGTTTGGGTAATCACTTCCCACCAAATCACGACATCCTCCCAAAACATGTAAGTGGCACAGGCCACCCTCTCATTACCAGATACCCTCATAAAATCAAGGATAGTGGTAATCATGCTCATCCATTGTTCAGCCTTAGCAGGATCTACACTGCCCTCAAATACTGTAGGTTGTTGCTTCCTAAAAATTTCATAAAGAGGCTCCCATTTATTTTCAACCTCATGCAGCTGCCCATCTGCTGGCACCGACACAGGAGGTGCCTCTGACACACTAGCCACTGCAGGCATTTGCTGTTATTTCAGGAGATGAAGCTCTTCTCCCTGTTTTAATATAGTAGCCTGCAGATTACAGACTATCTGCTGCCAGTTAATAGGAGCTGGCTGTGGAATCTGTGACTGGTCATTTTCCTGACCCTAGCTATTATTATTATTATTATTCTGGCCCTGATCACTCTGGCCAGCTGAAGTGTCTGTCTGTCCTGGATTCATATTTCTACCACTGATACCTTGCTGAAATAATAATCAATACGGCTAGTCAGGTAGTAATAACTAAACCTCTTGCCGCTTTTCGATCCAAGAACAAGCAGACAATTATCACATTCCACAGTCATACATATATATTAAGGCAGATACATGTCTATAGCATTTAACATTCAACATGTATCACATAATAGTTCACAGTTCAATCATACTTATAAGTATGTTCCAGCGATCCCAGTACTAATAAGCACACAGTTGCTGAGAATATAATATTTCAGGGCACAGGTTTAACATAGTGTCTCATGCATACATGTAAAGCATATATACCACATTTAAGCAGTTATACATATAACTACATAAATAGTTACCAAACAATGAGTCGAGCTTGACTTCAGTGATGTGTGTACATGCCAAGCCAGTCTACAGGAACCCTAACCTTGGCATTGCTCTGATACCAAGTTGTAACGCCCTGGTTACCCCAGAACAGTTACGGTGATCGGTGAACCGGAAATTTGGCCCGCTACCCGAGTCCTTTGGTTAAAAACGTGCACTAAGTGTGATTAACAGGTTAAGGTGGAAAAATTAATAAAAAGGAATGGATATCTTTCATTACAAATTTCTCTGCAGAGCTAATCAAAACATTAAAAAAGTAGTTCCCAGTACAAAGTGGTCATTACTGTTTCAAATTTACAATCTCGTCGACCTAAGCGGAAAAAATAGGGTAAACCACCTGGTTCCTCTGAGAACGTCTTGGCCGTGGTGGTCAAGCGGCCGCATGTGTACACATCACCACCTAAGCTCTCCACTCAAGGCTGGGTGAGCTTTTCTTTCCCTTTACCTGCACCACATAGTACCCATGAGCATAGGCCCAGCAAGAAAACACAATAAAACATGATATAATATCAACAATGATTGTAATAATCATCCAGGACTATCAGTCCAAAACAGATGGGTGTCAGTTGCAAAAGTCACAAGAGTGGGTACAGCCCCCTCCAGCCATGTGACGATAGGGTCACCGGGGCTTAACTAATAAGTGAGCCTTTCATAAGTTTGTCTAGGATGGGTGTATGGTGAATAGTCACCAACATAACCCTCCTCATGACCATAGAGTCATAACCCTGGCCATGTGACAACAGTCACCGAAGCCTTATGCCCTGGCTCTGAGTAACTAGTCTTAGACTAGCCAAGTGCTTATAAGTTCATCGACCTTAGGGTCGGTCCAGTGTTAATGCCTCAGAGCCATCCAACACTGATATTGATTAGATATAATCTTCACTCGGCCCTGCGTTCAGGACGCTTATGCCGTTTCTGACTCTTAGGTTAGTGTCCCTGACTAGTCAGTGCCATATACAAGTAATCAACATTCGTTAGCATTTAATATGAAATCCATGTCCTCATTGTCAATCAACATGCCTCTATAGCAAATACGCATGTCATATATACACAGGGTGCAATTTTCTTACCTCAGGTTCGAGCGAGGAATAATATAAGGACGACCCTTGAGAACGATCGATCTTTTAGTTCCTTAGCGGTTACCTAATCACAACCAATTATAACCTCCATTAATGAGAATCAACATAGATAGGGTCTTAACCTAAGCGCCACTCTCGGGACCTCGAAACATGCCCACACGGTGAGTAGATTCGATCTCGGGCCTTAAGGATTGAAACCCCAAGTCAAAAACCCTTAAAAACACTCAAAACGAGACTTTGAAGGAACAGGGCAGTGCTATAGTGCTAAACCCCTAGCACCCCAGCGCTATACTCATAACCCCCAACATGCCCAAAAGCCTCTTGAGGAGCGCTGTAGCGCCCTAGGGTGGGCGCTATAGCGCTACCTCCAGACCAGAACTCCCCTGAACCGACCTTCTTCATCTCCTTCGATTCCAACCTGATTCCAAAGCTTCCAAATCCCCTTTTTGATGCCAAATGAACCCAAAAACCATCCTAACACATCCCAAACATCCCAACCATAGGAACCCTAGCCAAAACTCCCAACAAAACCAAGTTCTCAACCTAGAAATCTCAAATGCAAAACAGAACTTAAACAGTGCAAACTAGAGAATTCTATGGTTAGAAACTTACCCAAAGCTCAGCTTATGATGCTCTTTAATGGGGGAAGACACTCCCAAACTCTCAAGGCTTGCTTCCCAAGCTTGAATCCTCAAGAATGGTTCAAAAATCTCAAAGAAGGATGAAGAAAAAAAGGTACGGGAGAAGCTTAGAAACTTGCTCTGTTTTCTCTACCTCCTTTCAGCCAACAATGGTTTTATCTATCCTAGGGGTGGAATGACCATTTTACCCCTAGGTCAATTTAAAGTTTCTAAAGGCTCCCAAGGGCAAAATTGGTATTTTCCTCCTATCTCGTTAATCATAATTAACGCTCTCCAATTCCCGCTATTATCAATAATCTCAAACACCATTAATTCACATCCCGTTACCCTTTAATTCCCAGTAACGCTTTAATCATTAAAATCACCCCGAGACTCAACCCGAGCCTCGCACTTAAACCTGTTGTGACTAAACCGCTAATCGATATTCCAAGACCGTATCATGCCGAACAGCTCGAACCAACCCACATTATAATGTGGTCTCAACATATATCATCGACATGCATACAAATATACAATTATACCCTCAACGGGCCAAATTACCATCACACCCCTGTAATTAAAATGTGGACTCACATGCATGCATTTAACACCATATTATAATATAATTCACATATACATGCATAATATCATTTAATGGCATAATTAAACAAGTATGGCCCTCCCGGCCTACTAATCCCGCCATTAAACCACTTCGAAGAATTCGGGGCATTACAACGCCCACATCTGGTGGGAAGTTGTGTCTCAGAGGAGAGATGTGACTACTATGACTTGGGATGAATTCAGGGATGTTTCTAATGAGAAGTACTACACTGTTGCAGTTTGAGTTGCAAAGACAGATGAATTCACCAATTTAACTCAGAACAGAATGACTGTAACGGAGAATGCTCTGATGTTCAACCTGTTGACTAAGTTCGCACCAAATTTGGCGCCTACTAATATGGCAAGGAGAGGCTGCTTTGTACGGGGGTTGAATGTTATGATAGCCTGAGACGTCAAGATAGCATTGGATCTAAGGACTACTACCTATGCTCAAGTAGTGGAAAAAGCCTTTACTACTGAAGGAACTGAAGATCAGATATGGAAGGAAGGCGCTGCAAGGCGGGATGCTCGGATAAGCATGGAAAAATGGGGCGGCGGGGCATCTTTGCCCCTGTAAAAACAGGGCAGAATTCGGGGCGGGGAGCCGTCCCGCCCCGCCCCGGTATGAATTTAAGCGGGGCGAGGCATCCCCCAAAAAATAATATTTAGGCTTGGGGAAAATTCTAAAATTATAATTTAATGTTTCTTAAAAAAAAAAATTAAATGGGGCAAATGGGGTGGGGCAGACCCGCCCCGCTCCAAGAAACTAATCGGGGCGGGGCGGGGCGGGCCGGGGCGAAAGCGGGCCGGGGCAGACCCGCCCCATTTACATCCCTACGCTCGGAGGATGGTGCCTTCCTTCACTAGTTTTGGCCGAGGTAGTGGCCCCATATTCTTTTGTTCCTCATGGTCCAGATAGGAGGGCACGGGGTGCCTTCAGTGCCTGACAAGGTGGGGGAGAGAACTGGAGAAGCTACCCAGAATGTGCACGCTGCAGGGGACGCCATCTAGGAGAATGCAGAGTCATAGCCTGTTTTGTTTGTGGGAGTGTCAACCATTTGAGGAAAGACAATCCTTAAGTCAAGAAAGAGGAACCAAAAAGGAGCGAAACCTCACTCAAGCCAGTGTGTACACCTTGACCCAGAACGAGGCTGAGGCTAGTGTTGGGGTTTATGCCCTAATTAAAACCCAAATTCTTCGTAATCTCATTTTATTATCAATATAAGAATAGAAATCATTTTTTGACTTGGTCAATCACTTTTCTCACATGTTTTATTTTCATGATTATTTGTTTAATATAGACTTCTATTAAATCCCGAGCATATAGCTAATCTTATTTATAGTGACGTAATCACAGTGGAATATAAATATGATTATATGTTCAAAATAAGTTAGTCCTAAGATTAGTTAGTGCACAGGATTTACACTGACTTGCCAATCTACGATATGGTCTACTTACACATTACAGTGTTATGTTCTTTCCAGAACATTAGCAAAGTAGATAAGATCAGATGTTTTTGTTACATCAGACAGGGCCGATATTGACAGTTGATAAGATAAGTAAACATACCGTTATTATCTATTCTAGTCATATCATATAGTTGATCATAGGTCAATTCATTCTCAATTCTGAGTGGTTAGTATTCTAACTGATTGTATTATTTGAGTTCTTTGACTTGTTCGTTACCAGCTTACCCTACGGACTAGCCCATACTTACATCTTGGGAACTCGGTAGTATAATTGAGTGGGAGTGTTAATCATAGATATGAACATCTATAGCTTCTGATGAAGAAGTGAAACGATGGTTTCCTTTTAGTTTGGTTCAAGGTGTTAAATGATAGAGATCTCATTTCAGTAATTAAATTAGTTTACTAAAATATCATTTACAAGGTACTAAGTGTTTTAAGAATAAAATACAATGAAGGGTAAAATGGTATTTGAGTCCTTTCTCATTGTAGACCGTCTATAGAGGATTGAGTGACAATTATGGTTGTAACAATGGATAATTAATAGCGTATCTATATTTTTTATAGAGCGTTCTATGAATTCAAGGGTGCAATTCCGAGTCTATAGTGGAGTCGTGAACCGAGTTTACGCCATTATAGAATCTAGGGGTGTCCCGCTCAAGTCCTGAGGAAAAAGGAAGGAAAGCTAGAGCCATGAACTGAAGTTTGCATGTTTGTTGGCTATCCTAAAGGTACTCAGGGTGTAATTTTCTATAGTCATTCAGAAAAGAAAGTATTTACTTCTACAAATGCTACTTTTCTGGAAAATGACTATGTCCAAAAATTCAAACCACGCAATATAGTAGTTTTAGAGGAGATGGTTAAAGAATTGACTCCAACCAATGTTCCATCGTCTTCAACGCCAGCTGATGACGAAATTCCCACTCTTCATGTCCAACCGATGCAAGTTGATTTAAATGAAGAAAGTACCACTGTTCCTGAGCAAACAATCATGGAGCATCGTCGTAAAGGGAGGGTCTCTAGGAACCCAGATCGCTATGGTATGGATGGTTAAACCAATATGGTTGTTGGTGATACTAGTGATGATGTTCTGTTGACTTTCAAACAGGCAATGGCTAGCCCTGAAAAGGAACTATGGCTCGAAGCCATGAAATAGGAAATGGAGTCCATGAACTCAAATTCCGTCTGGGGTCTAGTGGAAGCACCTAGTGACTTTAGGGCCACTGGGTAAAAGTGGATCTACAAGAAGAAACGAGGTGTTGATGGAAATATCGAGACTTATAAAGCTCGATTAGTGGCAAAGGGTTATACCCAAAGAGAAGGTGTGGACTATGAGGAAACTTTTAGTCCGGTAGCCATGCTCAAATCCATTTACATCCTCCTATCCATAGCAGTCGCTCTCGACTATGAGCTCTGGAAAATGGATGTCAAGATAGCTTTTCTTAATGGAAAGCTTGACAAAGTCATTTATATGGATCAGCCAGAAGGATTTAAGGTAGCTGGACAAGAAGGAAAAGTTTGTAAGTTGAATAGGTCCATTTATGGACTTAAGCAAGCTTCTCGTTCCTGGAATCTTAGGTTTGATGAAATAATCAAGACCTATGGCTTTTAACAAAATATTGATGAGCCCTGTGTTTACCAACTGAAGGCAAATCAAATAGTGGTATTCCTGGTTCTTTATGTAGATGATATCTTACTCATTGGAAACAATGTTAAGAAATTATCAGATGTGAAGAATTCGCTGAGCACTCAATTCCAGATGAAGGATTTGGGTGAAGCGAGTTATGTTCTAGGTATCCAAATCATCAGGGATAGAAAGAACAGACTCTTAGCTCTATCTCAAGCAGCTTACATAAATAAAGTGCTTGAACGTTTCTCAATGACAAATTCCAAGAAAGGACATGTACCGTCCTGCCATGGAATTCATCTCTCAAAGAAGCAGTCTCCCCAGACTCCTGAAGAGGAAGATGCAATGAGAAAAGTTCCTTACGCATCTACAGTTGGAAGTTTGATGTATGCCATGTTGTGTACTAGACCAGATATCTACTATGCAGTGGGAGTAGTGAGCACGTATCAGTCAAACCCAGGACCGGAACATTGGATTGCAGTTAAGCATATCCTGAAGTATTTGAGGCAGACTAGGGATTATATGTTAGTCTACAAGGGTGGTGTTATGAACCTTGTAGGCTACACCGATTCAGATTTTCAGTTTGATGTCGATGACAGGAAGTCTACTTCTGGAATGGTGTTTACTCTTCGGGGTGGAGCTGTGATTTGGAGAAGCGTAAAGCAGTCTGTAATCTCAGATTCCACCATGGAGGCTGAGTACATAGTCGTGTCAGAAGCAGCAAAGGAAATAGTCTGGCTAAAGAAGTTCTATTCAGATCTTGGTTTATTCCAGAAATGGATAAACCGCTTATGTTGTTTTGTGACAATACAGGAGCGATAGCCAACTTGAAAGAAACTCGAAGACACAAGAGGGGTAAGCATATAGAAAGGAAGTATCACATTATTTGAGAATATGTGGCTAGGGGAGATGTGAAGGTTATGAAGATTGCAACTGAAGGCAATCTTGCGGATCCGTTTACGAAGACACTACCAGAAGCTACATTTGATAAGCGTGTCAAGGAAATGGGATTAGTAGAATTAAGGCATTAGTTTCAATTAGTGCAAGTGGGAGTTTGTTGGGGGTTTTATGCCCTAATTAAAACCCAAATTCTTTGTAATCTCATTTTATTATCAATAAAAGAATAGAAATCATTTTTTAACTCGATCAATCACTTTGCTCACATGTTTTATTTTCATGATTATTTGTTTAATATATACTTCTATTAAATCCCGAGCATGTAGCTAATCTTATTTATAGTGACGTAATCACAGTGGAATATAAATATGATTATATGTTCAAAATAAGTTAGTCCTAAGATTAGTCAGTGCACATAATTTACACTGACTTGGAAATCTACGATATGGTCTACTTACACATTACAATGTTATGTACTTTCCAGAACATTAGCAAAGTAGATAAGATCAGATGTTTTTGTTACATCGGACATGACCGATATTGACAGTTGATAAGATAAGTAAACATACCGTTATTATCTATTCTAGTCATATCATATAGTTGACCATAGGTCAATTCAATCTCAATTATGAGTGGTTAGTATTCTAACTGATTGTATTATGTGAGTTCTTTGACTTGTTCGTTACCAGCTTACCCTACGGACTAGCCCATACTTACGTCTTGGGAACTCGGTAGTATAATTGAGTGGGAGTGTTAGTCATAGATATGAACATCTATAGCTTCTGATGAAGAAGTGAAACGATGGTTTCCTTTTATTTTGGTTCAAGGTGCTAAATGATAGAGATCTCATTTCAGTAATTAAATTAGTTTACTGAAATATCATTTACAAGGAACTAAGTGTTTTAAGGATAAAATACAATGAGGGGTAAAACAGTATTTTAGTCCTATCTCATTGTAGACTGTCTATAGAGAATTGAGTGAAAATTATGGTTGTAACAATGAATAATTAATAGCGTATCTATATTTTTTATAGAGCGTTTTATGAATTCAAGAGTGCAATTATGAGTCTATAGTAGAGTCACGAGGAATTAATAAGTTAGTAAATTTATTTGCTAGATTTATGATAACTTATTGGAGCTTGATTTCATAGGCCCATGGTCCCCATTGTACCTTGGATAAAATCATCTAGATAGTCTCAATTAATTGATTTAATTATCAATTAGAATTATCAAAGTTGACCAGGTCAATTTTGGATAGTTTCACAGAGTTATGCATTTTTGAGAAGAAAAGAGAAACTAGGGAAGATTTATAAATTAAGATAAATTGGTATCTAAATTAATAAATAAGTTTAAATCAAGGTTTAAATTATAAATAATTAATTTGATAAAGGATTTAAATAGTTATTTAATTAATTAAATCAATAGAAAATAATACAGGCCTTGATTTTAAGTCCAATGCACTTATAATCAAATGGGAAATTTCACGGGCCTAAAGCCCATGATAGTTTCTACCTAGGGCTTTAAAATGGCTATTATTTTATTGATTTTTTAATTAAATTAAATGGCCTAATTGAGTCTATAAAAGGAGTGCTTAGAGAGAAGTTTAATAAGTCACAAGTTAGATTTTCTGATAGTTTTAGATTCTCTCTAAACACAAGTCCTTTTCTAAGCGTCTTTGTTATTTTCTCTTCTTCTCTCTATATCTATCTCATGTATTGAGAATTTCCCACACTAGTCTAGGTGATTCTAAGGATACATTGGAAGACTGTGAAGAAAATAGAAGATCTGTTCAGTTTCTTGATAATACTCTGCGACAGAGAGGATACAAGAGTTAGAGAAACTGAAGGAAGGACTCTTTAATTCCGCTACGTATACTGTAAGTATTCTATTCATTGTTTCTCTTTGAATTCAATTTTAGAAACATGTTTTAGGCTATCTCGTATTAATTTGTTTAATATTAGATAAACATGAAAATAAATAAAGATCCTGTATAAAGTTTTCCTAACCGCTAGTCCCTCGATCGTGACAGGTCTGATCTCTAGTGCTGGTTCTTCGTTTACTGCATTGATTGATTCAGGAGCTACTCATTCATTTTTATCTACTAGAGTGATTGACCATTTGTGTAGACCTTGTGATCTGTATGCTAGGGGATTTAGAAGTCTGTTGCCAATTGGGTAACTAGTAGTCTCTAGGAGGTGGGTTAGAGTGTTACCAGTAGAGATAGACAGTAGGGAGTTGTCTGTGGATCTGATTGAACTGGTGATGGATGATTTTGATATGATTCTGGGGATGGATTGGTTGGAAAAGTATGGGGCGATGATAGACTGCAAGTGAAGGATGGTGACTTTTGAGCCAGAAGGAGAGGAACCCTTCATGTTTGTGGGGGCAGTGAGTGGACCACGAGTACCTATGATCTTGAAATTGAGAGCTAGAGACCTATTGCAAGAAGATTGCATAGGATTTCAAGTAAACATAGTGGATACCTCTAGGGTCGTTTCAGTAGGACCAGGTGAAACTAGGTTGGTATGTGAGTTTCCTGATGTATTTCTAGCAGACCTGCCAGGATTGCCACCGCATCGAGAGATCAAATTTGTCATAGAATTTGCACCAGCAGAAGATGCAATATCGAGGACACCTTATAGAATGGCACCAGTGGAATTAAAGGAACTGAAGATCCAGTTGCAGGAATTACTGGATCTAGGATTCATTAGACCCAACTTTTCCCCATGGGGTGCTCTAATGCCGTTCGTCAAGAAGAAGGATGGGTCGTTAAGAATGTCATTGATTACTGAGAGTTGACTATTAGGAATAAGTATCCACTGCCCAGCATTGACAATTTGTTTGATCAGCTACAGGGGAAGACGGTGTTCTCTAAGATTGACCTTCGGTCTGGCTACCATCAGTTGAGAATTAAGGAAGAGGACATACCAAGGACTGCGTTCCGTACGAGGTATGGGCATTATAAATTCTTGGTCATGTCTTTTGGGTTAACAAATGCCCCAGCAACCTTCATGGATTTGATGAATAGGGTAGTCAGGGATTATTTGGATAGTTTGTAATAATATTCATTTATGATATACTGCTGTACTCCCAATCAGAGACAGAGCACGAGAAACATCTTCATTTGGTACTACAACAGCTGAGGGAGCATAGTCTATGCGCTAAGTTCAGTAAATGTGAATTTTGGTTACCCCAAGTAATATTTTTGGGCATATTGTGAGTAAGGAGGGGATTGTGGTGGACCCAACCAAGATAGCAGCAGTGAGAGATTGGCCGAGACCGAGCAATGTGCTAGAGGTTAGAAGCTTCCTAGGATTAGAAGGATACTATCAGTGATTCGTTAAGGGATTCTCTGGAATAGCAACACCATTGACTAAGCTAACACGTAAGAAGACCAAGTATGTCTAGAAAAATAGATGTGAGAATAGTTTCAAGGAAATGAAGCGGCGACTGATTACCGCGCTGGTATTGAGTCTTCCATCAGACAAGGAAAATTTTGTGGTCTACTGCGACACATTGAGGCAGGGTTTGGGTTGTATGTTGATGCACATATATTCATGCATTTAATTACTTAGTTGCATAGTAAATCAATTATGGACCTCCTGGCTCCCTAATCTAAGCATTAAGCCACATAAGGGAATTTGGGACATTACAATCTCATTGTAGACCGTCTATAGAGGACTGAGTGACAATTATGGTTGTAACTATGAATAATTAATAACGTATCTAAGCGTTCTATGAATTCAAGAGTGCAATTCCGAGTCTTTAGTGGAGTCGCAAGGAATTAATAAGTTAGTAAATTTATTTGTTAGATTTATGATAACTTATTGGAGCTTGATTTCATATTCCCATGGTCCCCACTGTACCTTGGATAAAATCATCTAGATAGTCTCAATTAATTTATTTTATTATCAATTAGAATTATCAAAGTTGACCAGGTCAATTTTGGATAGTTTCACAGAGTTATGTAATTTTTAAAAGAAAAGATAAATTAGAGTAGATTTATTAATTAAGATAAATTGTATCTAAATTAATAAATAAGTTTAAATCAAGCTTAAAATTATAAATTATTAATTTGATAAAATATTTAAATAGTTATTTAATTAATTACATCAATAGAAAATAACACAGGCCTTGATTTTAAGTCTGATGGGCTTATAATCAAATGGGAAGTTTCACGGGCCGACCTAGGGCTGTTAATTGACTATTCTTTTATTGATTTTTTAATTAAATAAATGACCTAATTGAGTCTATAAAAGGAATGCTAAGAGAGGGTTGAAAACATAAGTCAAAACACAAGTTTCTGATAGGTTTTAGATTCTCTCTAAACATAAGTCATTTTCTAAGCCTTATTGTTTTTTATCTTCTTCTCTCTGTATCTATCTCATGTGTTGAGAATTGCCTACTCTAGTCTAGGTGATTCTAAGGATACTTTGGAAGGCTGTGAAGAAAATTGAAGAACAGTTCCATTTCTTGGTAATACTTTGTGATAGAAAGGATACAAGGGTTAGAGAAATTGAAGGAATGACTCATTCATTCCGCTGCATATAATGTAAGTATTCTTATCATTATTTCTCTTTTAATTCATTTTTAGAAACATGTTCTAGGTTGTCTCATATTAACTTGTTTAATATTAGATCTACATGAAAATAAATAAAGATCATGTATAAGTTAAAAATATCTTGTCAACAAATTTTCAAATTTCAAATTATTTAAATATTAAAATCCATAGAATAATAAGATATTATTATTTTTAAATAAAAGATTTCAAAAATATCATTAATATTTGATAACTTAATTATAATATTTTAATATATTAAAATATTTAAAATTAATTTGTTAACTTATATTTATATTTGAATTTGAATCTTTGTAGAAAATATCTATTTTTAAAAGACCAAACAACAAAAATATCATATTTCAAAATAGATATTTTTAAATAATAGAAAAGATCTGATATTTTTGTATCAACCCATTAAAAAATACATTCAAAATTCGAATTTTAAGAAAAAAAAATCATCGCAGACCGCGGTCTGTGAAAGAGTGGCCACAGCCAGAGCCTGAAAAATTAAGAAAAAATTCTTCGTAGGCCGCGACCAGAGCTTGAAAAAAAAATTCAATAAAATTTTGTGCAATTTTTCCATCCAAAAACGTTTTCTAAATATTTTTACCATGTTTTATTTCAAATAAAGCATTTATAAAAATTCATTGCGTAGAAAACACAACAAAATAACTCAAATATACTAATAATCACATAAAATTCAATATGCAACATAAAAATCATGAAATCCATCCAATTAATCAATACATAAAATAATTCAATTTTTAACATGTTGATGCATGAAAATAAAGATTAACAAAGGCTTTGAGGCCAGTTGTTGGGAAAACTTATACATGATCTTGTTTATTTTCATGTAAATCTTATATTAAAAAAATTAATACAAGAAAACCTAGAACATATTTCCAAAATTGAATTCAGACAGAGATAATGATAAGAACACTTTACATTATTGTGCAGCAGAATGATTGAGTCATTCCTTTAGTTTCTCTAACCCTTCTATCCTTTCTGTCGCAGTGTATCACCAAGAAACAGAACCGTCATTCAATTTTCTTTATAGCCTTCCAAATTTTCCTTAGAATCACCTAGACTAGAGTGAGAAATTTTCAACACATGAGACATATACAGAGAGAAGAAGAGAAAAGAATATTGAGGCTTAGAAAAAGACTTATGCTGTAGAGAGAATCTAAAACCTAGAGTATCAAGACTAGATCTCCTGATCTTCTCAAAAACTTGTGATTCAAAAATCTAATTTCTACACTCACGTAGCATTCCTTTTATAGACTCAATTAGGTCATTTTTTTAATTAAAAAATAAATAAAATAATAGCCAATTAACAGCCGTAGGTCGAAATTATCATGGGCTTTAGGCCCGTGTAATTTCTCATTTAATCATAAGCCCGTTAGACTTAAAAACAAGGTCTGTATTATTTTCTATTGATTTAATTAATTAAATAATTATTTAAATCCTTTATCAAATTAATAATTTATAATTTGAAACTTGATTTAAACTTCTTAATTAATATAGATACTAATTTGTCTTAATTAATAAATTTGCCATAATTTCTCTTTTCTTCTCTAAATTACATAACTCTGTGAAACTATCCAAAATTGATCTGGTCAATTTTGATAATTCTAATTAATAATTAAATCAATTAATTGAGACTATCTAGATGATTTTATCTAAGGTACAGTGGGGACCATGGGCCTATGAAACCAAACTCCAATAAGTTATCATAAATTTAACAAATAAATTTACTAACTTATTAATTCATCGTGACTCCACTAAAGACTCAGAGTTGCACTCTTGAATTCATAGAATGCTCTATAATAAATATAGATATGTTATTAATTATCCATTGTTGCAACCATAATTGTCACTCAATCCTCTATAGACGGTCTACAATGAGATGAGACTAAAATACTGTTTTACCCTTCATTGTATTTTATCCTTAAAACACTTAGTTCCTTGTAAATGATATTTCAGTAAACTAATATCAATTACTGAAATGAGATATCTATCATTTAGCACCTTGAACCAAACTAAAAGGAAGCCATCGTTTCACTTTTTCATCAGAAGCTATAGAAGTTCATGTCTATGATTAACACTCCCACTCAATTATACTACCGAGTTCCCAAGATGTAAGTATGGGCTAGTTCGTAGGGTAGGCTAGTAACGATAAGTCAAATAACTCAAATAATACAATCAATTAGAATATTAACCACTCAGAATTGAGATTGAATTGACCTATGGTCAACTATATGATATGACTAGAATAGATAATAACGGTATGTTTACTCATCCTATCTACTGTCAATATCGGTCCAGTTCGATGTAACATATACATCTGATCATATCTACTTTGTTAATGTTCTGGAAAGAACATAACAGTTGATGTGTAAGTAGATCATATCGTAGATTGGTAAGTCAGTGTAAATCCTTTGCTCTGACTAATCTTAAGACTAACTTATTTTCAACATATAATCATATTTATATTCCATTGTGATTACACCAATATAATTATGATTAGCTATATGTTCGAGATTTAATAGAAGTTTATATTACACAAATAATCGTGAAAATAAAACATGTGGGCAAAGTGATTGACCAAGTCAAAAGATGATTTCTATTCTTTTATTGATAATAAATGATATTACAAAGAAATTGAGTTTTAATTAGGGCATAAAACCCAAACAGACCCCACCTTCACCTCTAAGTTTTGGGAAAGCCTGCAGAAGGCTATGGGCACGCAGGATTTCAACATCCAATTCTTCGCTTTCTTCCTCCAGTTCTACTTAAGGATCGTCCTTAGTCGCTCTCAACGGAGGAGGTGGGTTTTGAGGGTTCTCAGACATCTGACTAGCCTGCTAACCCTGCGTTCTCTTAATAAACTTAGTCATCTTTTCTTAACTTTAATCTTCTTGAGTTCGACTCTCAATGAAAGCACCAATATGTTTACTCACGAATTAGCCAACGACACTAAGTCAAATAAACTATCTTGAATAAATGCTGAACTTAAGAATAACCAACGAATAATAAATGACACACATATTTATAGTGGTTCGGCCTTGATAGTCGGTAATGACCTACGTCCACTTAGTACTCTTATTAATGTAAATCCCTTAAAACATGCGATCAGCAAACTAGAGTCCACCGAGTTTCACAAGTTAGGAAGAAGGATACAAGAACGTGTATCACTCTAATCTTATGAACTCTCTCAAAATAAAGAATTACAGCTGTAGGAATAATGAATCATTGGGTCATTATTTATAGACTCAAAGACGTACAAAGATGGGCCATGGGCCTTGCGTAACTTGTGTAACAAGTAATAATAAAATAATATATAAATAATACACGCTACTTTTGAAATAACAAATATCCCGCAAATATCTATACATTTAACTAACTTTAATCTTTAACTACATTCCATCGAGCAGCTCTCGCCGCATGTCTTTTGACCAATTTCTTTTCCTGCTGCTCCGCATAACTGCTGCACGTGTCTAATAGCATGTTTCCTTCTTCTGTCTGGTCGTGGGTCGACCAATCTTCTATAAATGGCTTGATATGTGACTTTCACGTGCCTTATGTTTATGCCACATCATCATGTTAATTTTTAGAAAAATCATAACATACATACGTAAAAGCTTTTTCCTCTTTGAAATATCCACTGTAATTTAGGAAAATAACAATTTGTATGCACACAGTTTTTGTATGATGTATATGTGTCCGTGTTCTGTATTGAAATTCATTGCATGATTAAGTGATTATTTTAATAATTGGAAGATGAAAAGGTAGTTTATTTGATAATTGAATTTGTATATTTAATTACTTAAAAAACAATTTTGATATAATAGTTAGGAAGTTCCTTGCTATATCATTATTATTAAAAGATAAAAATTTAATTGAAAACTACATTAATAAGGAAATTGAGAAATACTATTATTATAAGATAAACAATTAATAAAAAACTAAATAATTGAGAAAAATTGAGAATGCAAATAACAGGAAAGAAATCTCATATAAGTTGTCACCTAACCTCCTTTAAGCTTAACTTTATATAAATTCTATATAATAGGACCGCGCTTTGCGCGATCGTTAAGATTTTTTTTTAAAATAATTATCCAAGTCTAATTTTTTTAATATTTTATTTGATGATATTTGACAATAAAATAGAAATAAGTATAAAATTACAAATGTGATCACTCTCTCTAACACTTATATGAAATATATAAAAAAATTATTGTATCAAAATTTTATTGAAACTCTATTATATTTTAGAGTAAGTTGGATTTTTGCTCCTCAAACTATCACTACTACCAAATTGTATCCCAAAATATTGTTAAATGTAAAAAATTCTCCCTAACTATTAAAACTACCAAAAATAGCTTACTTGTCCAAAATTCAGAGGATATGATTTGTGTAGCATACCAAATTTTTTTATTTAATTAATTTTGTGCTTTATTTTTTTATTAATAATTGTTAAGTGTTAGGAATTTTTTTTATTGTTTGAATTATTTGGTAGAAATTATGGGAATTTAATTTTTTAATTGTTTTATTTAAATATGTTAATTTTTAAGTTCATCATTTTTGGTTGTATGCACCAAGGTGCACGGTTAGTAGAGATGCACTTGAGCACTTGTGTGTGTGCATGTGCATGGTTGCATGGTGAGCATGCAATAGTTTTTCCTATACATAATTTCTTTTTTATTTTATTTATTTAAAAAATAAAAAAAGGGAAATTTAGAGAGGGGGCGTGGAAGAGAGTGGGAAAGGGAAAGATTTTCTTTCCATTAAGTTTAAAATTTAAATAAATTTAATTAGATGATTTTTAGCTATTTTGGGTAAGGGGAATTGTTGACATATTTCCAATTAATTTCCTTATTATCTTTTATTTACGAAAAATCAAGAATAAAGGAGAATTAAAGAAAAAGAGGAAACTTACCTTTTTTTCCATTGTTGATGGATAATCTCTAGGGTTTCTTTTTATAAGGGATTGAGTGCTCTTGAGAGCCTCATTTTGGGTGTGTGACCGACGACGTGAGAGAGAGAGAGAGATGTAAAGACCCAACTAATTTAAAGACTTCGGACCTTTAAAACTACTAAGACATATTACTATCTTTTGGATACATACATAAAATAATAAAGACTTTATTATAAATAAAATCCAAAAGTACGAGATCCCATTGTTTATACATCAAATAATAAAGAGAACAAAACCTTTATTTAAATGTTCAAAGTACTAAGTGCGGAAATCATAAAGACATAATTAAAAGACTAAAAATATCAACGTCATCCTCGATCTATCCCTCGATTCATTGCTTTAGTTCCTCGCCCAATAGACATGTCAAAGCCACCTCGGATCCGTCCTGCCTTCCATGTTTATTTACTTGCACAATCTACATAAAAAGGAATGAGCCTAATGCCCAGTAAGGAAAAACTACTAAGACATAAAATGGACTACAATATTAATGGACATTAACTCATTATCATAGTATGTGATAAAAACTGCTATAGTCCTCTTAACTACTATTTTAGAGGTAGGTTTAGACACAACTATAGTCTATGATAACGATAAAAATATTGGGGTTTTCTATCTAAGAAACCATATTACCCAAGTGACTATAAACATTAAAAAAACATACATACAAACATATAACACATAAAATCTAACTTATTTTCCTTACCGAAACTGGGATATTGGAGACAAGTGCGGGAATCAGACACTCCTAAAAACAAACATTAATAATCATAAGTTTCCTAAAGAAAGAAGATGAAGAGAAGATCTAAACAGTCGAAATAAAGACTTACCAAAAACCTTAAGTTCAAAGAAATCGAGTTCCTAACCAAAACACACTATAACAAATTAGGATTTGAATTGAAAGAAAAGAATAAAAAGAATAAAACTAGATTGGATTTGAGGATTAAGAGTACCTTAGATAGCTAGAGCTTTGATCTATACCTCAAACACCGAAATCACACTATAGCTTACTTCCCAAGTGTTTAGAAAAGTTTTGATTTGAATGCTTTTAACCCGAAAACCCTTGTGTTTCTCTCTAGAACGAAATTAGCAGCTTGGAGGCTATGAGAAGTGTTTGAAAGATGATGAAAATGGCTGAGTGAGGGGTCCTATTTATAGAGTTCAAGGAGTGAAACTAACTCCCATTAAAATGAATAAAAATGGGATTTTTCGCTCAACAAATACCCATAACTCGGTCAAAATCGTTCAAAAACAAGTCCAAGTTGTTGAGGGTTGTTTCCTGCTTTGAATTCCACAGAGTTTCAAAAATGGCTACTGGAGCTGATATATTGCCCCTATAGGCAATATATCACCTCCCTTGTTTTCCTGAGGCTTCGTGGTTTCGTTCATGCAAAGTCAACGTGTTTTCCATATTAGCATAGGCGATATATCGACTCCTATAGCTGCGATATATCAGCTTACGCTGATATACTAAACCACATTTTTGCATATTTTAAGCACACTTAAAAGCATGTTTAAACCACTTTGACTAAGTAATACGAGATCCTAGCATCTGAGGTAAGGTTCTAGACTTCCTAGGCTTATCCTTGACTATTTTTATTCATCTAAAACCCTTAAATCCTTAATAAACACACATGTGACAACTGTCACATTCTTAGTTATTCTATTTGAATCTTAGGTTATAATAAATAATATTTCTAGGACCAACTTCAATAATTAAACATTATGATAAAATTGATATTTCTAAACTAAAGGCTAAACTTATAAAATCTATAACTATCTCTATGTTTTCCAAATAATTCCCAGTTTGAATCAATATCACAAAAATTAAAATACTACAACACAAGATACTACTATCTAACTAAGTAAAATTCTGAGGCACTACAAGAGAGAGAGAGAGGGGGGGGGGGGGGGGGGGAGAGAGAGAAAGAAAGAAAGAAGAGAAAGGAGGAGAAGAAGAAGAAGAAGATTTAAAAAATCCTAGGGTATGTGTTTTAGTTTTTGTATATTGAATCCTCTAAGTTCATCTTCTAATCTTCTTAAAATTATAAGAGTTTTCTTTTGTAATTGGTATTTGTTGGATATAGGTATCAAGGGCTTACCTATAACTTTTGTGTTCTTGAATATAATCAAAGGAGGTAATGATATTCCCTAACCTCTTTGTTTACTTGATGGTGAAATGTTCTTGTTTATGAACTTGAAGTGTTGATTGTTGTTTTTGAAAATTATGATTAGAATGAAAGATAATTGTGGATGCCAAAAAATTGACAAAGGAAAAAACCTCTGGTCCCTGGTTAGGCTACGTGGTTCAAGGTCGGGCATTCATGCTATTGGGCTCAGACCTATGGGTCTTGTGAATATGGAATAATTTCTCTTAAAGCTTTCCTCGATGGAAGTGTGGAAATTATAGGTGAGCATTTCCCTAGGCCAATGGCCTCACGCCATCAAGGTGTTTCATGCCTCGGATGGGTCTCACGCCTAGAAGGGTGTCCCGCACTATGCCACACCCAGCCCTCCGTGCCTCTGCCAAGCGTCACCTAGCCTCGCGTAGCGAGGTGCCCTACGCTTCTCCCAGCCTCGCGTAGCTAGGCCCTCCATGCCTCGGCCAGCCGCGCCCCTAGCCTCGTGTAGCGAGGCCCTTTGTGCCTCGGCCAGGCGTCACCTAGCCTCGCATAGCAAGGCGCCCTACGCTTTACCCAGCCTCGCGTAGCGAGGCCCTCCATGCCCCGGCCAGCCACGCCCTCACGCACCCAAGTGCCTCGCGAGACATCACGCCCCCGTGCACCAAAGGGTCTCGCGAGATGTCATGCCCCTGCGCACCTAGGTGCCTCGCACCACCAGCCTCATGCACCTGGGAATCAAGGCCTCGCGCACCCATGCATAAGAGCCTCGCGCACTCATGGTCACGTGGCACCCTAAAGCGTCTCGCTCCCTTAGGGGCCTCGCGAGACATGGCCTCCACTAAACACCTGTCAGCCACGCACCAAGGGCCTCATGCACCCATGTGCAAGGGCCTCGCGCACCCATGTGCAATGGCCTCGCGCACCCATGTGCAAGAGCCTCACCCCACCATCGTCCCGTGGTCCCCCAAGGTACCACGCACCAACATATTCATTAGATACAAAGTACCTGTACGTGTACGGGTGCAGGACGTACGACCATGAGGAGGACAGAAGCGTGACCCTGACATCTATATCACGCACGTGGTGAAGGTACAAATTGGTACAGAGAGTGGAAGCACTATGTGCACACCTCCGACCACATGTCAGGCCGACACCATGACTTTCTACTCCACCACGACATGTGCCACTACCCAGACAATGTACCTATGTACAGTCTTGTCCCCTGGGACCACAATGTATGAGGAGCCGTTAGAGCTCCAATATAAATAGATCCTTACCCCTCCAGAAAAGGGCTTGGAAAAACTCATTGTACACTCAAGCTATTGAGCAATATACAAAGGCTTACTCCATTGTTGATCTGTGTTTTACCTTTCCTTAAGCTTATTCTAAGTTTTTATCTAAATCTAAATATCTTCATACTTATCTTTGAGTTTTCCGATCTGATTTAGTTGACGAGATTTCACCGTCAACAGTTTGGCACCGTTTGTGGGAAAAACAAGCATCAGGCCAACGTTCTTTCATCACTTCCAACATAGAAAGATGCTAAGACATTCAAAACGCCTACGGCAAATGCAAGATGATGAAGTTCGTTGGGATGGAGTAGAGTGGAGGGCTTCCAAGAAAGACCCCCCTCCACCTAAGCATGGAGGTAAACTGGAGGAACCTCTTCCCCCAGGGGAGGAGAAGGAAGCATCGTCCCCAGCTATCCGGCCCGACGGAGGTCATTCAAAGTCGCCAGTGTATCCGCTTAACTAACCCCCGTTAACACCACGCTTAGGCCACCAAGACCCAGGTCCCTCGACGCATTGGCCAGGCAAGGGTGCCGGGGTACGCTCGGTAAGTTCCAGCTCAAGGACTCGCTTCTACAAGGATGAGATTCACGAGTTGCATAAAAAGACTCGAAGGCTGGAAACCACGATAGAGAACATGTAGGAGGTTTTAAACGACCTACTGCAAGGAAAGTCAAGCATACCCCTCCCTAAGCGTATAGGGAAGGAGCATGAAAAAGGGGAAAACACTGTCCCCATAGACGATGGGGGAACCCAACTTTCCACCAGTAAAACCCCCCAGACGAAGTACCATGGGGAACCTAGCCCGACGAAATGTCCCCAGGAGCAAAGGCAGAGGGAAGATGATGGTCATAAGAACGAGGCCGAGGTCCCCTCAGAAGAGGCACCCCCTGGCCTAAGAAAAGAGCTCCATGGGAAGAGGTTAGAAGTAAGAAACACACCCCTCACGGTTCCCCCGAGGAACACAACCAAGGCAAGGGATCAGCCCGAGAACCCGCAAGACTCCTTATGCAAAAAGAGGAGGGGACTAGAGACCAAAATGCGAAGCCCACGAGGCAAGATCACTACTGCACTTGGGGGGCACATGGATGACGAAGAATTTGATCATGATTCGCCCTTCACAAGGGAGATCCAGGCTGAGCAAATGCCCACTGGCTTCAGAGAGCCTCGCATGACTCCGTACGAGGGTACTACAGACCCAAAATATCACTTAGACTCCTTCAATAACTTGATGAGGTTAAGAGGGGTCAACAACAGGGCAAAGTTTCATTGCTTTGTCGTTACGCTTAAAGGAGTGGCGTATAAGTGGTTCAAGAAGTTAAGGCCAGGAACAATCGAGTCATGGCAACAATTCTCTGATGAATTTCTTTAGCAACACCATGCAGCTTGTGATTACGTCATGCCAGCTACCAGCCTCGCTAACATAAAACAAGGCGAGAATGAAAGTCTGAAGGACTACATCCATAGGTTCAGTATAGAAACAACAAAGGTGGGAAGTTTAACCAAAGCGGAGCTCAAGATGGCTATTACAGCCGGAGTTCATCCAGGAAGCAAGTTATGGGGTAACATGCTCAAAAGAGAAGTTCAAGTTTAGATGATTTCTTCGAGAGAGCACAGAAGTACATACGGGTGGAAGAGGGTTGTAAGAACTCGCATGTTGAAGAAAGCGAACCTTCCTCCAGTCGCCTTACAACCGATATGTCTGAAGATTCCATATAGAGGGGGGCGTCGTGCTAGAGGGGTCGCTAACCAAGTTTGAGATTGAACGAAGACCATCTAGCCATGAAAGTCCCGACCCAAGGGGAGATCACCTCAAAAATTGCAAAAAGGGTCTCCAAAGTAGACGCTTGCAAAAAGGGTCTCCAAAGTAGACGCTTGCAAAAGGGGTCTCAAAAGTAGACGCCTGCAAAAAGGGTCTCCAAAGTAGACGCCTGCAAAAAGGGTCTCAAAGAAGATGCTTGCAAAAAGGGTCTCAAAGAAGACGCTTGCAAAAATAGTACTATGCCTAATGACGAGAAGAACACTTCTCGCAAGAAATAATGAGCGCGCGCAAAAGTATGTAAAAGGATAACCAGAACCCAAGGGGTCAATGTATCCTTGAAGACACAATCAAGGTGCACCAAAGAGAGACCTATCGAACCCCCTTTCATGTGGGTTCCAAAGGACCTCGAGCATGATAAATACAAAAAAAAGAGAGGGAATAATAAAAAGGAAGAGAAGAGTCTACAAGAACGCCTAAAGGCCTCCCTATAGATTGGGGGGCAACTGTGGATGCCGAAAAATTGACCAAGGAAAAAACCTCTGGTCCCTAGTAAGGCTACGTGGTTAAAGGTCGGGCATTCATGCTATTGGGCTCAGACCTATGGGTCTTGTAAATATGGAATAATTTCTCTTAAAGCTTTCCTTGATGGAAGTATGGAAATTATAGGTGAGCATTTCCCTAGGCCAATGGCCTCACACCATCAAGGTGTTTCATGCTTCGGATGGGTCTCATGCCTAGAAGGGTGTCCCGCACTATGCCACACCCAGCCTCGCGTAGCGAGGCCCTCTATGCCTCGGCCAGGCGTCACCTAGCCTCGCATAGCGAGGCACCCTACCCTTCACCCAGCCTCATGTAGCGAGGCCCTCCATGCCTCGGCCAGCCGCGCCCCCAACCTCTTTGTGCCTCGGCCAGGCGTCACCTAGTCTCGCATTGCGAGGCGCCCTACGCTTCACCCAGCCTCGCGTAGCGAGGCCCTCCATGACTCGGCCAGCCACGCCCTCACGCACCCAAGTGCCTCGCGAGACATCACGCCCCCGTGCACCAAAGGGTCTCACGAGATGCCATACCCCTGCGCACCTAGGTGCCTCGCACCACCAGCCTCATGCACCTATGAATCAAGGGCCCGCGCACCCATGCGCAAGAGCCTCGCGCAATCATGGTCATGCGGCCCCCTAAATCGTCTCGCCCCCTTAGGGGCCTCGCGAGACATGGCCTCTACTCAACACCTGTCGGCCACGCACCAAGGGCCTCGTGCACCCATGTGCAAGGGCCTCGCGCGCCCATGTGCAAGGGCCTCACACCACCATGGTCCCGTGGTCCCCCAAGGTGCCACGCACCAACATATTCATCAGATACAAAGTACCCGAACGTGTACGGGTGCAGGACGTACGACCATGAGGAGGATAGAAGCGTGACCCTGACATCTATATCATGCACGTGGTGAAGGTACAGATTGGTACAGATAGTGGAAGCACTATGTGCACACCTCTGACCACATGCCAGGCCGACACCATGACTTTCTGCTCCACCACGACATGTGCCACTACCCAGACAATGTACCTATGTACAGTCTTGTCCCCTGGGACCACAATGTATGAGGAGACGTTAGAGCTCCAATATAAATAGATCCTTACCCCTCCAGAAAAGGGGTTGGAAAAACTCATTGTACACTCAGGCTATTGAGCAATATACAAAGGCTTACTCCATTGTTGATCTGTGTTTTACCTTTCCTTAAGCTTATTCTAAGTTTTTATCTAAATCTAAATATCTTCATACTCATCTTTGAGTTTTCCGATCTGATTTCGTTGAAGAGACTTCACCATCAACAATAATGTTTTGATTATTTTGGTCTTGATGAATAATTGTTTTGATGTATATTTGGCACTATTGATATAATGAATGCATGAGTTGGTATGATGACTTGATGAGAAACATGTTAGGTGGTTGATTATTTTTGCGATTCAAGGGTATAAATTCCATGTAGGTTTCGGCCAAGGGTTGTGTAATGTCCTCCTAATCCAGGACCGTTACACTTTGTACTTTAAATAGTGCCAAACTTTCTAATCAAGTCAATTGGTTATAAATGTGTAACTAAGATTAATGACAAGGGTTAGGGTTAAAAATTTTGGTTAAAAAGGAGTAACCATTTCATTAGTACATGGGATCCCAAAATAACGTTTAAAAGGTTAATACAACTTAAAAGTTACAACCAGTCGACCTAAGCAGCAAAACAGGGGATACAACCCTAGTTCCTCCAAGATAACCCCAATCGTGGTGGTCGAGAAGCCACATATATACATGTAACATCCCGAATTTGATGTTAAGGCTGAGTGTCTTTACTACAGTGCCTAGAGAGCCTAATTGGGATTATATGAGCGAGTAATTGATTATATGCGTGATGATGTGTTATAAATGAATTGTGTGGTAATGTGATTAGACAAGTGTGTATTAAATATGCATGTGGGCCCATTTCTGTGAATAGGGGCATGTTTGTAATTTTGGCCCGTTGAGGGCATAAATGTAATTATGTATGTGTTATGAGTGAGACCCCAGTGTTATGGGGATATATTTGAGATGTGTGTTCCCAGATGATCCTAGGGAGAAGATTAGCATAATAGACACAACGAGGTCAGATACCTGACTCGAGGTGAGCCTAGGGGTATTTTTAAGAACTTGGCATGTGCCTGGGATTTACTGGGTAACGGGTAAATATTTAGAAATTATTTGGGTATGTCGGGATTAGATGGGAATTTATAGGAACACTGGATGAGTTAGCAGGAGGTGGAAAATGACGGGATTTCCCTTGGTGGCACTAAAGGATTTAGGATAGACTTGGGGGTATTTTTTTCTTTTGATAGACTTAGCTTAGGCCTTGGGGGTTATGTAGAAGGAACCAAAAAAAAACACACACACACACACACACACCTCTCAGCCTTTCTCTTCTCTCTCTCTTCCCCTCTCATTGGGCTTGGAAGCTTGGTGAATTCTTGAGGTTTTGGCTAAGTATTGAAGCTGGGAACTTGGGGAAAACTAGCTTAGGGTGTTGGAAATCTAGTCTAAGGTTGGAATTATCAAGTGAGGTAAGAATTCTGATATTCAATTTGTGAAGTTTTGCAGTAATTTCTTAAGCTTTTCTTAAGTGTAAACTTTGGTTTGATTGCAGAGTTTGAATGGGTTATGAGCTAGGAATTTGGGGTGGTTTTCCTATTTATGCTGCTCTGATATAAACTATAGGCTAAATTTTTAGTGCAAGGGTCAACTTGGGTGAGAAGTTATAGGTTTGGCTGGCAAGAAAACATAGTAGAAATGCATAGTTTCTGGGTTTTGGGGCTCACGTCGCGGCCCTGTTCTTCAGGCACTGCGGCACGTGTGTGCGAAGAGGCCTGGGAGCCTCTAACTTTGCCCAGGCATCGTAACACAAGCAGGGCATGTCGCAACCCATGTTCCCCAAATAACAGAGAGAGTGCTCTCTGACTTGAGCGCATCGTAGCCCTTAAGGGTTGTGCCGCGGCTCAAATATGAAGTGTTGGCCAATTGAGGGTTTTTAGCTCAAGAACCCAAATGTTAAGGCTTGGGAAGGATTCTAATACCCAGTTTAGTAGAATTTGAGGTCCTGAAGGCTAGTATTTTAATATGAAGTTCTTAGTTGGTTAGGGCTTGATGGATGCCCATTTATTATTACGTTTTGATTAGGTTTTACCACTGAGGCTCGAGATTAGGAAGCGTGCTCGGGATCGCTTTGGATTGTCTTCTCGGGACACAAGGTAAGAGAACTATTTATACCCGTAGAGTTGTGTGGTGTATAGTGTTGTAAGTATTGGTTATAGCTGTTATGTCATACATGTGGTTGTAACTGGTCGGCAAGAACCGGAAGCGGCAAGAGCCAGGAGTGGCAAGAGCCAGAAGCAGCAAGGGGCCAGGAGCGGCATTAAGCATATTGAATGTAGGGCGTCAGGGTGAGACCCTCTAAGGGTGTTGTACACACCCGTTCGGTTAAGGCCACAAACTTGGTGTCTGATAGCGCACCTCGATCGACGAAGGCTGCAGCTTTGCTATTGTGCTATTGTGTTACTGTATTGCTCATGTCATTTTGATATTGTTACTATATTGCTGTGCCATTGTATTATTAGGCTATTGTTCCACTGTTCTATTGAGCTGTTATAGTGTTGTATTGTTGTGCATTCCAATAAGAACTGGTAACTGTTTGTTGTTCTGATTAAGTATGTATTTGTTGAAGTATATTATTGTATGATGTGCTTAAAGTTCTCTTTCGGGGCCTTGGCTCACGGGTGCTCTGTGGTGCAGGTAAGGGCAAGGAAAAAGTCGAATAACCATGAGTTGGAGGGCATGGAGCGGTGTGTACATGTTTGGCCTACCTGGCCTCCAGGGCTGGGGTTGTTTTGAGGAACACGTGGTAAACTTTCGCTTTTGTCACTTAGGTCGACTGTACCATATCTTTGGATTGTAACTATATTTCAAAACAATATTTTGTTATCCTAATGTAACTTTTCTACGAATTTTAATGACTGACCAACTCTTTTATCTAATGTTCATTAAGTGAGTCTTTTTTTGATTTAATCACACTTTTTAACCTAAAACCTTGATTAGCGATTTAATGGCACATTTATAAATCACATGGTAACGACTCTAAGGTAGTAGGGTGTTACAACTTGGTATCAGAGCATGCCAAGGTTTATGGTTCCTAGAGATTAACCGAACATGTACGATTGCTACCAGAGACAAGCTTGACTCAGGGTTGGTTGGTATTAAAGACAATATTTGTTTAACTGTTTATTTAAGTTTCCTTATTTGCTAGAATAGGGAGCATGACAGATTTTTTTGTGTTTTGTGGGATAGAGGTTTAATGAGTGATGCATGAGAATCATGGATTTGTATTCTAGTATTTGTATTACTTGGCTATTGTGTTGTTTGGCCTTGCTGTGGTATAGTGCTGGATACGAGTATCAGGGTTGGTAGGCATGGTTTTTGGCTGCAGATAGATTTGAAAGTTTTGTATCAAAGGTCGTCAACTGGTTCAGGCAGTGTGAATGATGGCAGCTGAGGTCAAAATCATATGTCGCCCCTGAGATTGGCGACAGGTGTTTGCTGGCATGCAGGCATGATTGTAAAGGCAAGATGAAGAGATTAGGTGATTGAGACAGTGAGTTTCATCAGGGAACGCTGCCCTGTGTGTGTTGGCAGCAATTGCACCAGTTACAATTTAACCTGAGGGTGGAAATAGATGGGAAATACTATATGAAAGATTCCAGAAGTGTTATCCTCCAGTTTTTTAGGGAGGTTTGGACCCGTTTAGAGTTGAATAGTGGACGATCATGGTTAGCTCCGTCCTCAGCTGTATAGGAGCGAAAGGCAGTGATAGGGTGGCTTTTGTCACGTACGTGTTGCTGGAGGATGCCCGAACATGGTGGGAAGTTGTATCCCATACCCGGAGTGTTGTCATGATTGGTTGGGAGGAACTCATACAATGGTTCAACGAGAGGTACTAATGTGACGTAGCTTGAATTGTAAAGACTGACGAGTTTATGAATTCAGTTCAGGATAGTAAGACAGTGACAAAGTATGTCAGTGAGCTTTGTAGATCGGCCAAATTTGTGTTTGATTTCGTACCAACGTATGTGGCTCGAAAGGAGCGATCCACTCGAGAATTGAACCCTGGAATGGCCTGGAGTGTCAGGATCACTCTAGTGTAGGAAATTGTTACCCACGCTTGGGTAGTAGGGAGGGCCCTTGTTATAGAGAATGTAGGAGACGAGACATTGAGTAAGAGTGTCATTGGGTGGAAAGCTAATGCAATAACATCCCCATTTGTGGGATCAGGTAGGGGCGGAGGCACAATAGTCAGGAAAGAAGGACTCCTGATTGTTATACTACTTCTGGTTCTGACAAGAAGGGCATAGTATTCAGATTGGTCGCTAGGATGACGATGAGGTCTGGAGGAGTTACTTAGTATGCGCTAAGCGCAAGAGACATCGTGTGGGAGAATGTCGAGTGAAGGCATGTTGTCGATGAAGAATGGTAGGGCACATCAAGAGGAATTGCCTAAAGACAAAGATGGAGGAACCAAAGAGTACATATAGACCTACCCTAGCTCGGGTGTTTGTCTCAAGGCAGTCAGAGCATGAGGCTAGTCCCTCAGCGGTGGCAAGTCAACTTCATCTTCCTATACTTTTATACTGAGCTGGCTCTATGAGGATTTCAAGGTGATCTTGAGTATGGATTGTTTGTCAAATAAGTGACAACCATGGATTGTAAGGTATGATGGTGACTTTTGAGGTTAAACAGAAAGGACACGATTGTGGTTACGGGGTGCCTAGCTGTGAGGGAGATACCATTAGAGTTATTTCAGTAAGACTAGATGAAGCTAGATCGGTCGGCAAGGTTCCAGATGGGTTCACGAGGATTTGTTGGGATTGTTGTCGTATCTAGGGAACTGAGTGACTACGGGATTGAGGAAGGGATAAAATCATTATTAGGAATATTATGAAGAATGACACTAGCTCAGCATAGATAATTAAGGTTCAGTTGAAGAAGTGTTCGACTTGAGGGTTGATTAGATGGAGCATGGGATGCGTCAACATCGTTTGTCAAGAAGAGGGCCAAGTCTGCAAGGATATGTACCACATATCGATAGTCAAAAGAAATAATTGCTAAGAATATGTATCCATTGTTAGGAATGATGGTTTCATTACCTGGGTAGGATAATATTCTTGAGAATTAACCTCCGATCTGGTTATTACCAGCTAAGGATCAAGGAAAGAGACATTCCAAGGATTACTTCTTGCACCAAGTAGGTTGTAGTGGGTTATCAGTGAAGGCTTTTAAACTTACCAATGCATCAGCGGCCCAGGTAAGTTCAATAAGAAGTGAGTATAGAGATGGTGTGTACAAGTCATATTCAGATTGATCAAGGATGTTTTGAACTACTCCTTGCTAGAAGCAGAGCACGAATGACAACTTCATTGATAGCACCAAGGCCAAGGAAGCAGAGTTATAGGTAAGGTTCCAAGAGGGACAAGTTTCGATTTCTCCAGAAGGCATTCAAGGTCATGCTATGGGAGGTAATGGGATCATGTATGAGGTAACTAAGATGGAAATCGTAAGGAAATTGCTAAAGGAAAACCTCAGGGGCGAGAAGCACAGTGAAACCAGAGGGACACATCAGCTACTACTTGAAGCATCTTCGAGGACACCCATACCTTGACTGAAGTAACATGAGAACATAAAGTTTGTTTGAATGGATGGTTATATACTGGATCTTTAGAAGTTAGAATGAAGATTGATTCACACATCATGGTATTAGAGTTTGTACGTATGGATTGGTATAGGAGAAAGATGCGAAAGACATCGTCCTTGCTTAGAGTGTGGAATTACGGTGCAGTATGTTATGAGTTAGGGTGCACCCATGTGTAACTAAAAGAGTGATCATTTTCACCTCACAGTGGATGAAAGGGTAAGGACTCAGATGTTCTGCCTAGGATGTTGAGTTGACAGTAATGCTGGTTAGTCACGGTTAGAATGAAATAATGACCGAGATTGACTTGGAACTTGAAATTGATATTTGGCAATATATTCCTACAAATAAACGACGAAATACAAAAAGAAAATCTTGTAGGAATGGTTAAGTATCCTACCACTTTGGGATAGATGGGTTAAGATATGTAGGTCAGATGAGTGATCTGAAGGATGCTGACATTGAGGGGGAGATGCGGGATGAACCTTAAATTACCCCTTACGATTATGGTATCCAAGAATTATGAAAGGCTGTTAAGACTACAAATTTTTATATCAGGAGGCGCATGACCTAATCTTTTAGTAAACAAGAGATGATAATCAGAGCCAGAAGGGCTATTATGACTCTAGTGTATCTTGGAGTTAGTATAGAGGGATATAATTATGGAACCTAGGGGTGGATCACCTTGGATTACAGATGAGATGAATGGATGCAAAAGTTGTGATTTGACCTATTGGGTTGACACATCATGGTTGGTGTGAGTGAGATATAAAAAGAGGGAGTGGGTACAAAAGGAGACCATACGTCTCTGTTGGACACCGAGGTTGATAGTGTCAAATTGGGACCCATGAACTTCTAGGTTCTGGAAAAAGGATCATAGAGTGACTTTGAGTAGGATATTGTGAGATAGGGATTGAGAAATGCTTACTCCAGAAAATGAACCTAGGGACAGGAAGTACCCTGGTTCAGAAATGGTTCAGAGGACTAGTGAAATTATTAAGGAAATGTTGAGGGTAGGAGTGTCTGCATTATTACAAGAATATGAGAATTCGCAAGTCTAGACATGGGAACGTGTAGTTCTAGGATTAAGGATTTTGTATTCTCCGAGTATTGTGAACTAATAAGGATAGAACAATTCAAAAAGGAAATAGGAGTTTGACTCTACATTTGATATATATTTGAGAGATCCTAATGGGGATTAGGCCAGGCGCATACAGGTTGGCCTTACCCTAGTATGGGTAGAGGCTCACGAGGTGTTACTGGTGCCAATGTTGAAGAAAGGGGTGACGAGTACAACCCCTGATTGGGTAAGGAGACCTTGGAAATTAAGTGAACCTTATCGTGTAAAGAAAATCCAATATAAATTCTGGATAAAAGAGAGAAATTCTTACAGATTAAGACTATCGTTCTTGTGAAAGTGTTGCAAGAAGTGATGAGGTAAAGGACCTGACTTTGGAAATGTGTTCAAGATTGCGGGATTAGTATCCCGAGATGTTTGACCAAATTTCAAGGACGAAATTTTAATAAGGAGGGGATAGTTGTAACGTCCTGAATTGGAAGTTAAGGTTGAGTGCCTTGACTACAGTGCCTGGAGGGCCTAATTGGGATTATATGAGGGAGTAATGGATTATATGTGTGATGATGTGTTATAAATGAATTGTGTGGTAATGTGATTAGACATGCATGTTTGTGTGTATTAAATATGCATGTGGGCCCATTTCTGTGAATAGAGGCATGTTTGTAATTTTGGCCTGTTGAGGGCATAAATGTAATTATGTATGTATTATGAGTGAGACCCCAGTGTTATGGGGATAAATTTGAGATGTGTGGTCCGAGATGATCCTAGGGAGAAGATTACCAAAATAGTCACAACAGGGTCAGCTACCCAGCTCAGGGGTGAGCCTAGGGGTATTTTTGAGATCTTAGCATGTGCCTGGGATTCGCCGGGTAACGAGTAAATATTTAGTAATTATTTGGGTATGTCGGGATTAGATGAGAATTTATAGGAACACTCGAGGAGTTAGTGGGAGGTGACAAATGACGGGATTTCCCTTGGTGGCACTAAAGGATTTAGGATATACTTGGGGGTATTTTTGTGTAATGACCCAACTACTCTAGACTTTGGACCATTAACAAAAACTATACATAGACCCTAATCTTTAATAGAACTTACAAGTGAAAAAGATCATACTTTATTAAAGACTTGTAAAAACAAATTGTTAAACTTACATAAAATTTAAGTTAGGATATGGGATCCCATTGTTTTAAAAAAAAAAACATAACTTAATTGTAATGAAAAGAGATTACATAAATAGGTGCGGAAAAATACACATAAACCATAAATAAAGACTACATCCTCGAAATCGAAACTCTCGACTCCTTGAATCCATTCTTCCTCAATACACATTCCCCAAGCATCCACGAACCTTTCCCGCCACTATAGCTATTTTCCTGCACATATAAACATAAAAGGAATGAGCCTAATGCCCAGCAAGGAAAATCTAACATATAGCCATATACATAAAAATTCATAATGCAACATAAAAACATACTATAACACTTATGTCACATACATACTATAATGGCCATTATTACTTGGGGTCCCATAAACTAAACAAGTCATATGCCCATTAGATTAGTGGGCTCTTGCTAGCTAAGCAAGTCATATGCCCATAATCTATTTGGGGCTTGTTAGTCATATAGGTCATATGCCCAAGTCTACAATCATACTTAACATAACATATTACATAACATAAAATCATAAGATAACATATAAAAGCATATAACACATAAATCCTATCCTATTTTCCTTACCAAAATAACCAGGATATGAGAACTGATTTGGGACCTAGGAACACTCCTAAAAACCATTTATAATATGGTGAGTATATTGAAGAAAAGGGATGAAAGTGAAAAAGGGACTATGCTATCAAAATATACTTACCAAAAACCTTGTGCTTAAGAACTTGGATTTCCTAACCAAGAATAAGAATAAGGTTAGAATGAGTAGAAGACTATGAGAATTTTTTAAAGAACATAATACAGAAATGGACTAGAGTTTGGGATACCTTGAGTACTTCTATGATCAATCTTAACCTTGAACCGAAATGTGAATAAACCTTACTTCCCCAAATGTTTGATAAGCTTATAATGATCAAGCTTATAATTCCCAACCCAAGTGTTTACACTCTCACACTCACCTAGCAACTTGCAGCCTCTGAACTTAGAGTAATAGATGAATAAATGGCTGGGTACTAGGTCCTATTTATAGAGTTTAGGAATGAAGAGATCTTCATTTAACTTGAATAAAAATAATGGCTTTTTAAGTGAAAATAATTTGAATTATCGTTCAGCAGAGGCTGAAGACTCGTTCAAAAAGATGCTGGACTCATCAAGAGGTTGAAGGTTTGAATGGAGAACGTTTTTGAAAACTTTCAAAATATGCTGAGAGGGGCGATATATCTCCCCCTGTAGGAGATATATCGCCTGGGCCAGTATGCCCGAGGCAATCGTGCAACGTTTCGTGTTTTTCGTATCTTCGTGCTGCGATATATCGCCCCATATAGCTGCGATATATCGGCATACACTGATTATTTAAACACGAAATTACACATTTTTAGCTTAATTCGAATTGAGTAAACAACCTTGACTAAGCCCTCTAACGTTTTCAAAGCTGCTGACTGACCTTAGAGTATTCAAATTTTAACCTTAATAAATTTAATCCTCAAAATACTTAATCATTAATAAACCTATACATAACATGTGCTATTATCTTATTGGTTCTTATCTAAACCTTATAGTATAATAAATATTATCCTCAATATCAGTCATATTAATCAAACCTTAGGTTAAAATTAATATTCCTAAACTATAGGTTAAACTTAGAAAATCTACAAGTACTACTATGAGTGTCCAAATAAATCCCGGTCTGAACCAAAAATCCACAGTCATAAAGATAATACTATTATTACTATAATACTACTATCTAACTAGCTAAGTAAAGTTCTTGGACTCTACAATTCTCCCCTACTAAAAAGAATTTCGTCCTCAAAATTTACTTACCAAATAATTTTGTATACAGGCTTTGCATGTCCTCCTCTAACTCCCACGTTGCCTCTCATTCAGAACTATTACTCCATAGGAATTTGACTATAGGAAAGCTCTTGGACCGTAACTGCTTCATCCCCCTATCTAGGATGCTAACCGGTCGTTCCTCGTAACTTAAGTCTTTCTGGAGTGCTATCGTATCGTACTTGAGGACGTGAGATGGGTCTGACACATATTTCAGTAGCATCGAGATGTGGAACACGTTGTGACCATCGGCTAGTGCAGGCGGTAGGGCTAGTCTATACGCAACTGCCCCCACTTTGTCCAATATCTCAAAATGACCTATGAATCGGAGACTAAGCTTTCCTTTCTTCCTAAACCGCTTTACACCTTTCATAGGAGATATCTTCAAGAAGACTTGATCTCTAACTTGGAATTCCACATCGCGTCGATTGGCATCAGCATAGCTTTTATGACGACTTTGAGAAGCAAGCATACGTTGTCTAATAAGCGCTACTGCTTCTTGAGCTTGTCTAACAACTTTGGGACCTAGAAGCTGCCTTTCTCCTACCTCGTCCCAGTGCAACGGTGATCGGCACCTTCTTCCATATAGCAACTCATAAGGTGCCATCCCGATCGTTGACTGGTAGCTGTTGTTGTAGGAGAATTCTATCAACGACAAGTACTTATTCCATGATCCTCCGAAATCAAGTACACATGCATGTAGCATATCCTCTAAAATCTGAATCGTATGCTCGGACTGCCCATCTGTTTGAGGATGAAAAGCTGTGCTAAGACTTAACTTAGTACCCATAGCTTGCTGCAAAATTCCCCAAAATCTTGATGTGAACACCGATCCTCTATCTGAAACTATTGTCTTGGGGATACCATGCAACCGTACTATCTCTTGGACGTAGATGTCTGCATATTGGTCTGCCGTATATGAAGTCTTAACAGGTAGGAAATGAGCCGACTTGGTTAGTCTATCTATTACTATCCTAGCAGAATCATGCTGCTTATTTGTCCTTGGCAAACCCGTCATGAAGTCCATAGCTATATCGTCCCACTTCCATTCTGGTATGCTAAGCGGTTGAAATAAGCCTGCAGGCCGCTGATGTTCTGCTTTCACTTGCTGGCATATAAGACACTTAGATACATACTCTGCTATGTCCTTCTTCATCCCTGGCCACCAGTATATTGCCTTAACATCATGAGTCATCTTGGTTGACCCTGGGTGAACTGAGTACGAGGTACTGTGCGCTTCTTCTAGAATCGTCTTTGTAATCCTTTGATCATTTGGCACGCATACTCGATCCTTATATCTCAATAAACCTTGGCTAGATATTGAGAAATCTGTAGCTTTGCCTTCTCTGACTGCATCCATATGTGCTGCTAGTGTATCATCATGTCTCTGACCAATCCGTATGTCTTCTAGCAGATTCGATTGGATAGACAAGTTAGCCAGCTTGCCCACAATTACTTCTATTCCGGCACTGATCAGCTCCTACTGTAGCGGCTTTTCTATTCTGGATAAAGCTGCTAAATTTCCATAACTTTTCCTACTAAGCGCATCGGCAACTACGTTCGCCTTTCCTAGGTGGTATAGGATTTCGCAGTCGTAATCCTTTACTAACTCCAACCACCTGTGCTGCCTCATGTTGACCTCCTTTTGAGTAAAGAATTACTTTAAACTCTTGTGGTCCGTATAAATCTCGCACCGTTCTCCGTAAAGATAATGGCGCTAGATTTTTAATGCAAATACCACCGCTGCCAACTCCATATCGTGAGTTGGATAGCGTTGCTCGTACTCCTTCAATTGTCGTGAGGCGTAGGCTATCACCTTGTCATTTTGCATCAGCACGCAACCCAATCCTTGCTTTGATGCATCGCAGTAGACTACGAACTTATCGTTGGGTGTCGGTACACTGAGTACTGGTGCTAAGCAAAGCTTATCCTTAAGAAACTGGAAGCTTTCTTCACACTTATCATTCCAGTTAAATCTTTGTTGTTTCCGGGTCAGGTTGGTGAGCGGAGTGGCTATCTTTGAAAAGCCCTCTACAAACTTCCTATAATAACCTGCTAACCCTAGAAAGCTTCTTACTTCTGATGCGTTCTTTGGTCTGGGTCAATCCTTCATGGCCTCTACCTTTGCTGGGTCTACTACAACTCCGTCTTTCGATATAATGTGCCCGAGGAACGCCACTTGCGAAAGCCAAAATTCTCATTTCTTGAACTTGGCGTAGAGTTGATGCTCCTTCAATCGCATCAAGATCAACATCAAATGTCCCTCGTGCCCTACTTCATCCTTGGAGTACACTAAGATATCATCGATGAATACAACAACGAATTTATCTAAGTAATCCTTGAAGACCCTATTCATTAAGTCCATAAACGCGGCTGGTGCGTTAGTAAGACCAAAGGACATAACCAAGAACTCGTAATGTCCATAACGAGTCCTAAAGGCTGTCTTAGGAATATCTTCTCCTTTTACTTTGAGCTGATGATACCCGGACCGTAAATCGATCTTTGAAAATACAGTCGCTCCTCGGAGTTGATCAAACAAGTCATTGATCCGAGGTAGTGGGTATTTGTTCTTAATCGTTACCTTGTTCAGCTCACGATAGTCTATACACATCCGCATACTTCCGTCCTTCTTCTTCACGAATAGTACCGGAGCTCCCCATGGCGAATCGCTTGGCCTAATAAAACCCAAGTCTAGGAGTTCTTGTAGCTGCGTCTTTAACTCCTTGAGTTCTGTAGGTGCCATCCGGTATGGTGCCTTAGAGATAGGCTTGGTTCTTGGTACTAATTCTATCATGAAGTCTATTTCCCGAGTTGGCGGCAATCCTGGCAAGTCATTGGAAAATACCTCTAGAAATTCTTGTATAACACGGACATCTCCAACCTTAAGTGGTGTCTTCCTTTCCATATTTGTGATGCTGGCTAAGAACGCTTGACATCCTTTCTCCATCATTCTCTGAGTTTTGAGAGATGATACTAACGGGGTGTGTAATCCTGAAGCTTGACCCATGAAGCATAACCTCTGGCCGTCAAGAGTCTCGAACATCACCTTCTTGTGTTTGCAGTCGATGGTTGCGCCATGCCGTGCTAGCCAATCCATGCCTAATATCACGTCGAAGTCCTTGATCACTAGCACTATCAGGTCTCCTTCTAGTTCTATGTCCTCAATCTTGATCGGTACGCCTCGTACTATCCGTGATGATAGAACTTCTTTGCCCGAAGGCAACTCGGTTACAAACCTAGTTCTAAATCTTTCACAAGGTTTGTCTAGTTTTTCTATCACTCCTAACGAGATATACGAATGAGTGGCTCCCGAATTAAATAATACATAGCATAAGTTATTGAGGATAGAAACCTAACCTGTGACCACCTTATTGCTAGCATCAGCCTCTCCTTGGGTTAAGGTAAAAAACCCTAGCAGGAACCATTTTGTCGTCTTTCTTTCCTTCTGGCTTGCGCTGAGGACAATCTCTTTTCCGGTGTCCTTCCTGACCACAGCTAAAACATTCCTTTGTGTTTGCGCGGCATTTTCCAGGATGCTTTTTCTGACACTTAGCACATGGCGGGTATTCCACGTAGCCCAACCTATTTCCCCCATTATTCGTTCGTGCCCTCTTATCGCTGTCGAATTGCTTGTTATCTGGATGTCGTCTTTTCTGGCTGTTACCGTTGTTGCTGGACTGATTGCTGCCATTATGGTTGTTGTTCCGACTGGTCTGAGGTTGATTATGCTGTCTAGGTTCAGGCTTACTGGCTTCCTCTTTACTTACATTAGCCTGTAACCTTTCTACTTCTATTGCCGTCTCAAGAATGTCGACATATGTAGTATTTCCTGGGTTTGCTAACTTAACCCCCATCTCGATTTTCGGTCGAAGTCCTCTAACAAATTTGTTCACCCTCAGAAAATCGGTTGGAACCATCTCAGATGCGAACTTAGCTAAGCGGTCGAACTGACGAGCATACTCTGCCACTGATAAATTTCCTTACTTCAAGTTGGCAAACTCCTCAACTCTTGAAGCGAGTACAACTGAATTGTAGTACTTTTTCTGGAACAACTCCAAAAATCGAGTCCATGTCATGGTGGCAACATCATGCGATTGCTGGACCAAGTCCCACCATATCCTGGCATCCTTCTTGAGCAATGACGAGACGCAGGATATGCAGTCCGTATTACTGAGATTCATGTGCGTCAGAATCGGCTCCACGTTCCTTAGCCACTCTTCTGCCTCAAAGGGGTCTGTAGTCCCTTCAAAGTTTGGAGCGTGCTATTTCCGGAACCTCTCATACACTAGCTCCATATTCGGTACTGGATATTTCGTGTAGTTCGCCACTGGCCATCCCCCATATGGACCAACTTGTTGGGGTGCTGGGGCCATTTGTTGTGGCTGCAGCTGCGGCGGAGGCTGAGTCTGCGCCTGTTGATGTTGTTGCTGCAAAAGTTCCTCGACTTGTTGTCGCAGTCTGGCGATCTCCACAGTGTTGTCAGCTGGTGGTGCCAGCGCGTTGCGGCGGACAGTAGCACGCACTCCCCTTCTGCGAACTAGAGGGGTATCATTGTTTGCTGGAACATCGTTGGGGGCGTTTCCATTGGTGCGTGCAGATCTTCGAAGCGACATCATAGCAAAGTTCTAACAGTTGTAAGAAACATGTTAAAACTTTACCTAATAGGCTCTAAGGCAAAAACTTATTCTAAAACAAACATATCTCGGACCTATTTATTATGACTTCTTATGAAAAATTATATAAGTCTTTATTTATTATTTAGAGTGGGTTTCTATACTTAGAAAACAAGCCATCTTTATTTTCTAAGTCTGTTTCTAATTATCCTATATGACTTAATTCTCAGGCTCGAAACTCATCTTTGTTCCAAAGTTAACTATATTGAGGGAGGGCTGGGATCAGTAAAATCGTTCCCACTACTATGGCCCCCTAACTCTCAATAAGGAAACTTGGTTCATTGATTTGTATCCACCCTCACCGAACTTAGTATCAAACTCATACATGATAAAATAACATGATATTCATTTGGAAAAAAATAGTTTTTTCACTTATTACAATCATAAAACAAAGAAATAAATAAAACAAACAATGAAAAACTAACTATTCTAAAAATCAGGATCTTCTACATCCGATCCTTCATCTAGTTCCTTATAATCATCATTGTCATGTGCATCAAAATGTCCTCTAGGAAGGTTTGTAAAAATCCTATGTTTTTGCTCCCTTGTAAATTGAAATTCAGATTTTGCAGTGAACCTAACTAAGAGGAAGTAATATCGCATTGCTATTGGCAGTTCGTCTTCATCATCCATTGTTTCCTATATTTCCTCTAAGGCTGCTATTACAGGATGAAAATCTTTAAACAGTCTAATTACTAATACATATTGTTCCGTTGCTCTCATCATAATTTGCTTAGACTCTTGAAGGTGTCCTATCTCTTTGTGGAACAAAAGCAATCTTCGAGTGATTCTTTCTAGTGCTCCTACGGTGTTTCTTGGTTCCCTTATTCTTTTTAAAGCCTTAATGGCTCAAATATCCTCATTGCTTAATGCTCCGTTCATACTTAACTGAAAACATAAATACTAAAATTGTTAGCTATACTCATAGGCAAAATAACTATAACTTAAATACTTACTTGGCGGTCAGATTCGAAGCTTTGAGTGTGTGTATCGAGGAGAAATTCATGCGAAGGAACCATTGTCTCTGATACCAACTGTAATGACCCAACTACTCTAGACTTTGGACCATTAAGGAAAATTATACATAGACCCTACTCTTTAATAGAACTTACAAGTGAAAAAGATCATACTTTATTAAAGACTTGTAAAAACAAATTGTTAAACTTACATAAAATTTAAGTTAGGATATGGGTTCCCATTGTTTTTAAAAAAAAAACATAACTTAATTGTAATGAAAAGAGATTACATAAATAGGTGCGGAAAAATACACATAAACCATAAATATAGACTACATCCTCGAAATCGAAACTCTCGACTCCTTGAATCCATTCTTCCTCAATACACATTCCCCAAGCATCCACGAACCTTTCCCTCCACTATAGCTATTTTCCTGCACATATAAACATAAAAGGAATGAGCCTAATGCCCAACAAGGAAAATCTAACATATAGCCATATACATAAAAATTCATAATGCAACATAAAAACATACTATAACACTTATGTCACATACATACTATAATGGCCATTATTACTTGGGGTCCCATAAACTAAACAAGTCATATGCCCATTAGATTAGTGGGGTCTTGCTAGCTAGCAAGTCATATGCCCATAATCTATTTGGGGCTTGTTAGTCATATAGGTCATAAGTCTACAATCATACTTAACATAACATATTACATAACATAAAATCATAAGATAACATATAAAAGCATATAACACATAAATCCTATCCTATTTTCCTTACCAAAATAACCGGGATATGAGAACTGATTTGGGACATTGGAACACTCCTAAAAACCATTTATAATATGGTGAGTATATTGAAGAAAAGGGATGAAAGTGAAAAAGGGACTATGCTATCAAAATATACTTACCAAAAACCTTGTGCTTAAGAACTTGGATTTCCTAACCAAGAATAAGAATAAAGTTAGAATGAGTAGAAGACTATGAGAATTTTTTAAAGAACATAATACAGAAATGGACTAGAGTTTGGGATACCTTGAGTACTTCTATGATCAATCTAAACCTTGAACCGAAATGTGAATAAACCTTACTTCCCCAAGTGTTTGATAAACTTATAATGATCAAGCTTATAATTCCCAACCCAAGTGTTTACACTCTCACACTCACCTAGCAACTTGCAGCCTCTGAACTTAGAGTAATAGATGAATAAATGGATGGGTACTAGGTCCTATTTATAGAGTTTAGGAATGAAGAGATCTTCATTTAACTTGAATAAAAATAATGGATTTTTAAGTGAAAATAATTTGAATTATCGTTCAGCAGAGGCTGAAGACTCGTTCAAAAAGATGCTGGACTCATCAAGAGGTTGAAGGTTTGAATGGAGAACGTTTTTGAAAACTTTCAAAATATGCTGAGAGGGGCAATATATCGCCCCCTGTAGGCGATATATCACCTAGGCCAGTATGCCCGAGGTAATCGTGCAACATTTCGTGTTTTTCGTATCTTCGTGCTGCGATATATCGCCTCCTATAGCTGCGATATATCGGCATACGCTAATTATTTAAACACGAAATTACACATTTTTAGCTTAATTTGAATTGAGTAAACAACCTTGACTAAGCCCTCTAACGTTTTCAAAGCTGCTGACTGACCTTAGAGTATTCAAATTTTAACCTTAATAAATTTAATCCTCAAAATACTTAATCATTAATAAACCTATACATAACATGTGCTATTATCTTATTGGTTCTTATCTAAACCTTATAGTATAATGAATATTATCCTCAATATCAGTCATATCAATCAAACCTTAGGTTAAAATTAATATTCCTAAACTATAGGTTAAACTTAGAAAATCCACAAGTGCTACTATGAGTGTCCAAATAAATCTCGGTCTGAATCAAAAATCCACAGTCCTAAAGATAATACTATTATTACTATAATCCTACTATCTAACTAGCTAAGTAAAGTTCTTGGACTCTACATTTTGTCTTTTGTACTATGGATAGACTTAGCTTAGGCCTTGGGGGTTTGGTAGAAGGAACCAGAAATAAACACACACACACACACACACTCCTCTCAACCTATCTCTTCTATCTCTCTTGGCTCTCTCTTCCCCTTTCATTGGGCTTGGAAGCTTGGTGAATTCTTGAGGTTTTTGTTGAGAATTGATGCTAGGAACTTGGGGAAAACCAACTTAGGGTGTTGGAAATCTAGTCTAAGGTCGGAATTACCAAGTGAGGTAAGAATTATGATATTAAATTTGTGAAGTTTTGATGTAATTTCTTAAGCTTTTCTTAAGTGTAAACTTTGGTTTGATTGTTGAGTTTGGATGGGTTATGAGCTAGGAATTTGGGGCGGTTTTCTATTTATGCTGCTATGATATAGACTGTAGGCTGAATTTTGAGTGTAAGAGTCGACTTGGGTGAGAAGTTATAGGTTTGGCTGGAAAGAAAACACAGTAGAAATGCACAGTTTTTGGGTTTTGGGGCTCACGCCACGGCCTTGTTCTTCAGGCGTCACGACCTATGTGTGCAAAGAGGCCTGGGAGCCTTTGACTTTGCCTAGGCACCGCGGCGGAAGCAGGGCGTGCAGCGGCTCGTGTTCCCCAAATGGCAGAGAGAGTGCTCTCTGACTTGAGCATGCCACAACCCTTAAGGGTTGTACCGTGGCTCAAATAGGTAGTGTTGGCCATTTGAGGGTTTTAAGCTCGGGAACCCAAATGTTAAGGCTCGGGAAGGATTCTACTACCTGGTTTAGTAGAATTTGAGGTCCTGAAGGCTAGTATTTTAATATGAAGCTCTTAATTGGTTAGGGCTTAGTGGATGTCCATTTATCATTACGTTGTGACTAGGTTTTACCGCTCAGGCTCGGGATTAAGAAGCGCGCTCGAGATTGCTTTGGATTGTCAGCTCGAGACACAAGGTAAGAGAAGTGTTTGTACATTTAGAGTTGTATTGTGTATAGTGCTATATGTATTGATTATAGTTGTTATGTCATACATGTGATTGTGACTGGTCGGCAAGAGCCGGAAGTGGCAAGAGTTAGGAGCGGCAAGAGCCAGAAGCGGTAAGGGGTCGGGATCGATGTTAAGAATGATGAATGCAGGCCGTCAAGGCGAGACCCTCTAAGGGTGTTGTATATGCCCGTTCGGTTAAGGCTGTGAACTTGGTGCCTGATAGAGCACCTTGATCGGCGAAGGCCGCAACTATGCTATTCTGCTGTTGTGTTACTGTATTATTGTGCTACTGTACAATAGGCGGTTATGTCATTGTGCTATTTTGTTACTATATTGCTATGCTACTATATTATTAGGCTGTTATGCCATTGTGCTATTGAGTTGTTATACTATTGTATTGTTGTGCATTCCAATAGGAACTGGTAACTGCTTGTTGTTATGATTAAGTATGTATTTGTTGATGTATATTATTGTATGTTGTGCTTGAAGTTCTCTTGTTGGGCCTTGGCTCACGGGTGCTTTTGGGTGCAAGTAAGGGTAAGGAAAAGGTCGAACAACCATGAGTTGGAGGGCATGGAGTGATGTGTACATGTTTGCCCTACCTGGCTACCATGACTGATTTTTTGTTTAGGAACACGAGGTAAACTTTCACTTTTGTCGCTTAGGTGGACTGTACCATATCTTTGGATTGTAACTGTATTTCAAAACACTATTTTGGGATCCCAATGTAACATTTTTACGAATTTTAATGAATGACCAACTCTTTTTATCTAATGTTCATTAAGTGAGTGTTTATTTAGATTTTATCACACTTTTTAACCTAACACCTCAATTAGCGATTTAATGGAACTTTTATAAATCACATGGTAACGACTCTAAGGTAATAGGGCGTTACAGTACACGTCGTCACCGAAGCTCTCCAACTCATGGCTGGTCCCGCTTCCCTTTCCTCTTACCTGCACCATATAGCACTTGTTAGCCAAGGCTCAGCAAACATGGGCATGAATAGTAAATATAGATTCTAGACGCATATCTAGCAATCCTAACATTAATAACCTACTCATGCATACATACAATTACAAATAAATGATTATAGGATCATTCTGGTACCCGCTGCTTTGAATAGATGACCATAGAGTCAATATGGGGCCCTATGCCCTAGCTAAGTGACCATAGAGTCACCAGGGCCCTTTGCCCTAGCTCTGAGTAACTAGCCATAGAGCTAGCCAAGCGCTTTATTTCTCCAAACAACAATAGGGTTGGCCAACATAATAGTACGTCCCTGATTAGGCCTAAGCCTCTTGACCAGTGCACATCGCGCTTTTGCCGCCCTTGATTAATAAGTCAATGCCTTAAACAGATATTTAGACAACCAAATAAACAGGTAACCAGATACAGATAGGCATATGACTAATAAGTCAATGACTTGACTGGATATTCAGACAACCAGATAAACAAATTACCAGATACAGATAAGCTTATACAACTAACCAGATACAGATAAGAATACTTCAGATGATACAAGTATGCATACATATCAATCATATATCCCAGCAAATTAAATACAAACACAGTAATAACCATGTTCATTAACGGGGTTGAGCCTTAATCATGCAGATAATCACATGTAACACATACTTGGTGTAGTTTTCTTACCTCAGGTCCGAGTGCAACGTATAATAAGAACAACCCTCGAGCACGATCTCGATTCTGAGCCCCTAGCCATAACCTAGTCACAACTGTAATATATAATCCCATCAATAACGAGCGGATAAAGGCTTCTAGACTGAGTCCTAGCCTTCGGGACGTACAATTATAATAAACCGAGTAGTAGAATCGATATTGAGCCCTTAGGTTTGAGTTCCCGTAACTCAAAACCTATTTTGGCCATTTCTGCCTATGCGCATTGTGGCGCCCCCTAATGGGTCACGACGCGCCTCAAGTCTGAGCCTCTCAGCCCCTACATTCTCAGGGACACATGCCGCGGCTCAGCCCTGAAGGGTCGCGGCGCGCCTAGGCAAAACAGAAAACCCCAGGCCCTGAGTTCACGCGAGTCGCGGTGCCCCAAGAACAAGGTCACTGCGCGATCCTACAAACCCAGATTTTTTAGCTTTCTTCTTCAGCCAAATCCTACCAAAACCATCCTAAATAAATCGCAAAACTATAATTCAATCCCCCAAACCTCATCGGCACTTTTACACCAATAAAACCCAAGCTTAAACTTGATCAAAACCCTACTAAATCTCCAAATCACTACCTTGAGCTACAAGCTCAAGAACACTAGAAAAATCAAAACAGAATTCAATTAAAACAGGGATTTGCAACTTACCTCAACTATGATTCAAGACCTCCTAGCTATAGCCAAGCAAACTCTAAACCTAAGCCTCCAATTCCAAGCTTTGATTTCCACTAGTTCTTCCCTCAAAACCAAACCAAGCTCAAGAGAGAGAGAAGAGAGAAAACGTATGAGAGAGAGAGGGAGAGCTACTAAAAGTGTTTGATTCTTGTGGGTTTCCTATAGGTGAAGATGCTAGTGACTAAGTCACTATTTTTGGCACAAAAAGATCCAAATGCCCCTTGCCCTTAGCCTTGCCTTCTTATGCCCCCAAGGGAAAAAATTTCTTTTGTCACATTTTCCCGTTAATCATAATTAACGTTTCGCGATACCCATTATCTCCAATATTCTCAACTAATCACTAAACCATTTCCCGTTACCCGGTAATGTACTAAATTACCAAAATACCCCTAGGCTCACCCAGAGCTTGGTATTTGAGCCTGTTATGACTAGACCACTAACTTTCTCCCAAGGATTGCCTCGTGCCAAATAACACAAATATATCCACATAATAATGTGGTCTCACATATATATCACTTATATGCACATATATTCTAAATATACCCGCAGTGAGACACATTACGAAAATTGCCCTTCTAATAAGAAACGGGTCCACATGCATATTTAATACACCTAAATATTCATATCTAGTCATATTATAATATAAATAAAATAACCATATAATGATACATATGTATATCACATAAACACATATTTCATAATTAACTCACATATATTCAAGTAATTCTTCATAATTTTCCATCCTGCCCCCTAATTAAGGCCCTAAGCCTTATTAGGTAATTTGGGACATTACAGCTTGTGTAGGCTATGCATGTGAGGTTTTGTTTATTTTAAATGATTTTTCTATCAACTTGTGATGTTATTGAAGATAGGCACATGTTAGGGTTTTATTGGAAATCTATAAGAGTTTTGATTTTATTTTTGAAAGATTAAATTTGGTCTATTGTTGTTTCTTACAATCATGATGGTTTGGAGAATTAAAATAAAAATTGGAATTAGAAACATTCACTAGGGTTTCGGCCTAGGGGAATTTTTATAGCATGTTGATTCATGTTTTTAATGAGTTGATGTCACTTATAATCATTAGAATCATGTTAGGTCATTTTGTGAAGATTGGAAATTGGTATTAAGTTCCTTAAAAATGTTGATCTAGTTTTGGTCCTAAGCTTTGTTTATGGAATGCATGATATGGTAGAAACAAGCTAGGGAATGGTGCAACATTATTAAAATGAATTTTTTTCATGAATATTACTTGCTGTTTTTTTTTTAATTTTCATGTTGTGGTAATTGATTTAGGAATTTAAAATATACAAGTATTGCCTAAATTAATATTTATTAACCAATGTGGTCAAAAGATAATTCTCTGTCATTTTAATGAGACTTTTATACAATAAAAAACATGCAGTTTTTTTTCTTTTTGTATTTTATGAAAGAAAATATGTTGGATGATTCAAGTGTGTGATTTTAATTAAATAAAATAATTGCTGGAAAATTTTGGTTAATAGGAAGAAAATGTCTTTTAAATGAGATAAATAAAACAAGTGTATCAAAATAAATTAAATCTTAAGCTATGTATAAGATAAATGTGATATTTTCAAATTTTAAATATGTATTTTCACACTTATATATATATGCAGTTTTTTATTTAAATTGTGAAAATAATATGGTTTAAATTCAATTTTGTGATTTAAACAAATAATTAGCTTGCTAGAATTTTTAGTTTATTAAGAAAAAAATCTCTTTTAATTGAAGATAAGTTAGTCATACACTCCAATAAATTAAGTCTTAGATTTTATATATGAAAATGTAATTTTTCCACACTTTATTTATGTATTTTCACATTTGTAAATATACAGATTTTTTAGATAAGTAAATTTATTTTTCTAAAACAAAACAAGAAATTAATTTAGTCATTATAAGTAACTACAAATTTTGTCACAATCTTTAAAATGCTATTTAAATAATAGATGGAATTATTATTTCATGAGAAATTAAAATGCTAAATGAATTATCTTATAAAATTAAATATTTTATAATAAAGTTTTGTATGACAAATGTGTGGTTAAAGAAACAATTAAATGGTAAATAATTTTGCTTGCTGAATTTTTAGAGAAGAAGCAATGAGATAAGCAAGTAGAAATTATCGATTTTAAAAGTTAAATTTTAAGAACACTCTCTCGTATGCATGTTACATGCAAATGTATTTTTACGTTCAAGATTATTATTCAAACATGTGATTTTTATGTTGTAACCATGAAGGATTGATTGGTAGAAATAAGATTATTCTTTTATGATTTTATGTGGAATTATTAAATATTTGTAATTGTAATGCAACTTGCACATGTAGGGTATGTATGTTGGGCATGAGTATTCTTACGTGATTTTAAAGATGAATATTTGGCTATGATTATAAGCTCGTTGTGACGTTTTCACACGTTACTTTGCTCGAACTTGAGGTAAGGAAGTTAGATAGAATTTTTCTATTTATTATGCTATGAAGGGTGTAACTTGTTATGTTGCAAGAACTGAAGTGTTATGGAAAGTGTAAGTTCTATGTTTCGATACATCATGATGAGCCTAGTGTTATGAAAGGTGTAAGTTCTATGTTTGATATGCCATGGTAAGACAAGTGTTATAAAAGATGTAGTTTCTATGTGTTTGATGTGAACTGTATTGCATGTGCTTGTATGATGAATGAAAAGAAAATGTTGCTAGCGTGCTAAACGCAATGCAACAAAGGAGTTACTAAGGATAAGATGTAACTCAAAGGGCAGATGCGCTGAGGTTATTCAAGGACTTGAGATCCTGTTTACCTCATAGAGGAGGTTTCCAGCCTGTGTTATACTAGTTACCTCAAGATGTGACATGGACAACAGAGGTGCCATGATCACCAATAGTATGTTGATGATGTGTGAATGTGATGTATGACTATGATTTTATTTTTGATTATGAAATATGGGTATGATGGTGTTAAGTATTGCATCGATTTATGATACATGTCTTCTTGTGTTTTCCTTGATATTATTGTAATGTTGTACTTTCTTACTGGGCTTTTAGCTCTCCCCTTACTTTCCCCTTTCAGGCAAACAATAGGGTTTCTACTGGCATGCGCTATGGTGTGGGGAGTTCCGACATCTGAGTATGTATGCCGTGGGGTATCTTATGAACGTACATTGATCAAAATGAGCGCCAAGAATAAAAGAACACTATGTTATGATTTTTTAAAATACTTCAGTGGGGCTTAAACTTTTATTTTTTTAATATTGCATAAAGACACGTTATTTTATTTTTCAACTTTTGGCCCAATATGCATGTTTTACCAAGGCCCCACTGAGTGTTTCTTTAAAGTGGCATTGTAACGACCCAAAATTACTAATAAGGCTTAAGAGCCTTTATTCGTGCGCAGAGAGGGCATAGTTGGTTTATGTGTGATTTAAATGATTTAATGCACGATTACGTGATAAGCATGCTTATATGATTATATGGATTGTGCGATGCATGATTATGAGTATTGGTATGCATGTAGGCCCTGTTTAGCTTATAGGGCATATTTGTAATTTTGGCCCATTGAGGGCATAAATGTGATTATTTGCGATAAATTGTTGATACCACATTATTATGTGGATATATTTGCAGCATATGGCTCGAAACGGTCCTAGTGAGCGGTTTGGCGAAATAGTTACGGCGGGGATTTATACCCGGCTCGGGAGAGCCTGGGGTATTTTTGGGAATTTAGGAGATATGTTGGAGATTATTAGACATTGGGTAAATAATTGGTGATTATTTGGATGGTGGGATTTAAGTGGTAAATACTAGGAACACTTGAGGAATTAATGGGAATTGGGAATAAATGACCATTTTACCACTAAACTATGTTAAAGGGGTTATTAAGTTTGGAAGGGTAAAAACATCATTTCTTAGGACTAAGGATATATTCAGTCTTTCCTTAGAATAGAGAAGGTTGGGGAATTATTTAAGAAGGAAAATATCACAGAAAGCTCTCTTTCTCTCTCTCCCTCACGATTTATGCTCTCTCTCTCTCAAGTTGGATATGGAAGCTTTGGATCAAGGGAGTGCTTAAACTAAGCTTGGTCTGGGAATTCTTCGAGGAGAACAGAAGGGAATTAAGCTTGAATTGTAGCTAGAAATTTAGAGGAGGAAACTGCTATATTGAGGTAAAACTTTTGGGTATTCAATTCTGATTTTTCTGGGTTCCTGTATATGAAATTGTTGGTGATTTTGATAAGGTTTCTGGGTTGGATCATGTGCTAATTCTGGGTATATAGGAGATGAATAGTTGGTGTTTGAGAGTGTAGTTATAGTGTGGTTGTTGAGGTTTTGGTGTCTAAAATAAGTGAGTTTGGGTCTAATTCGTAGTTGTAAGTGGTGTTAAATTATAGTGTAAGGGGGAGAATTCTGGGAAAGTTAAGGTGATCTTGGCTGGGAGAAGGAAGAGAAACCTCAAGTTTTCTCTGGGTTCGCAGGGCGCGCCGCGACCCAGCTTGGGGGCATCGTGGCACGTGTGCCTCTTCTGGCCAAAGGAGCTCTCTGACTTGGGGGCGCGTCGCGACTTGCTTTGCCAAGTCGCGACCCGCCTCCCCTTTGGCGTGAGAGCTTGCTCTCTGACTTGAGGCAAGTCGCGACCCGCCTGGGAGTTTTAAGCTTAGAGGAGTTCTAAGTATTGTTAGGGCTCGGGGGGTTCGAACCTAGGGGCCCGGGACAATTTGTACTACCTGGTTTAGTAGAAATTGAAGTCCCGGAGGCTAGTTTTGCTACCTAAGTATTTTATTTCTGATTAGAAGTTGTTAGATATCAATGACTCTTGTGACTAGGTTTGTCGCCGAGGCTCGAGGCTAGGGACCATGCTCGGAATTAGTTCACCTTCTCCGCTCGGAATCATAGGTAAGAAAACTACATCCGGTTGTGTGACTATGAAGGTACTAAGAGCTCCCTACACTTGTATGTAATGTTGTATGATGGTATTATGTCATGTGAACGTGAAATAAACGGCCTAAGAGTGCAAGATTTAATATTCGTGCACAGGATGCGGCTCGGCCACTGGTAGCTAAGGTTAATTATATAATCACTGAGCTCGACTAAGTGAGCTGGAGTCAGTGGAATAAACAGAGGGTGCGGCCTAAGGTCGTTAACCCTAGAAATTGCATGATATGTTTACTATTGTTGATATGATGATTTTGGCATGTTTATTACCTGGATAAAAGATTATTGATTCATTGATTGATGTCACTGTTTATGTGATTGCTATGGTCTATTGAATATTTGGCTAATGATTTGTAAATTATTTGATTACTGATTATTGATTATGATCTGTGATATGGTTTTCTTGATGGGCCTTGGCTCACGGGTGCTACGTGGTGCAGGTAAAGGCAAGGGTAAGATGGACCAACCTTGATTTGGAGAGCTCTGGGGGCAGAATGTACATAGTCGGCTGCTCGGCTGCCACGACTGAGGGATGATATAGGGACAAGAGACCCTAGAATGCCTATTTTCCATTAGAGTGGCTTATGGTTGTTTATAACCTCTAAAAATTTTGTAAACTATTATTTAACCTGGTTTTTGGGATCCCGTGTATCAAACACTTATTTAAATGGAAATTTATCTGTTATGTACAAAATCTTTTAACCCTAGTTCAATAATGGTTAGCGTCACATTTTCAACTAAATGACTTGATTAGCAAGTCTTGCACCTTTATCAACACATAGTGTAACGGTCTTGGTTATCCAGGGTGTTACAACTTGTTATCAGAGTGATCTAGGTTTAAGGGTTCCTGAAGACTGGATGGACATGTACATTCACCGCTAAAGACAAGCTCGACTCAGGGTTTGGTAATTGTGTATACATGTATATATGCTTAAGTGGTTGGAAAGAACTATGATTGTTATTATCTGTTGATTAATAGGGAGCATGAGATACTTATAGGGCCTCGCCCTTGACTGTTGTGTGATGATATTGAGGCATGCTTATTAGCATTGTTGTTGCATGTGGATGAATATTTGGATGAACTATTATATTTTGATTACTTGTGATTAGTTGTGTTCCAATGGTGATGCATGGAAAGATTGTTACCCTGTCATCACAGTCTGACCGACGAGTTGTTGATTGTAGATTAACTTTGATAGCTATGCGTCCAGGACGATTTGTACGACTAGCCAGCACTGGGTCTGAGGCTAGGGGTGATGACCAGGGCCAGAACCCTCCATCAATCCTTGAGAACTGGCAGCAGATTGTGGCAGATATGCAAGCCCGGCTTCAAATCCAAGATGAGCATATCCGACTTCTGAGGCAGCAGGCTCCGTCAGGGAGTGCTGCATCCATTGTGCCACCTGTAGGGGCGTCAGTTGTACAACCATTGGAGGTTGGGAATAGGTGGGAGCCATTGTATGAGCGGTTCAGGGGACAACATCCTCCAACTTTTGAGGGGGGGCTAGATCCACTAAAGGCCAAACAATGGATGAGTATGATTACCGCTATCTTGGACTTCATGAGGGTAGAGGGTCATGACAGGGTGGCATATGCCACATTTATGCTGAGAGATGGATGCCCGCATTTGGTGGGAGGTGGCATCACAGACCAGAGATGTTACCACTCTAGGTTGGGATGGATTCAAGGATTTGTTCAGTCAAGAGTATTATAATGTTGCCATTAGGGCAACAAAGGTGAATGAATTTGTAGGGTTGGTTCAGGGCAACATGACAGTTACAGAGTATGCCCTGAAGTTTGATAGACTTGCAAAGTTCCCACCAGATCTTGTGCCTGCTGATGCAGGTAGGCAAGACAAATTTATCCAAGGGCTTAATGCTATGATAGCCCGAGATGTGAGGATTACAACAGTACATGGGGGGACAACTTATGCCCAGGCTGTTGAGAAGGCTCTTACCGTTGAGGAAGCGGAGAACAAGATCTGGAGGGAGAATGCTGTGAGGCGGGAGGTCCCCAGGAGGTTGCCTCCATATTCTGGGTTTGGTAGGGGCGGAGGCCCCAGTGATTAGAAGAGTAAGATCCCTAACACTTCGACCACTACTAGTCCTGATAGGAGGGGTCGGGGTGTTCAGGGTGGCCGTCAGGGAGGCAGTGACACATGGAGGAGCTATCCATAGTGCATGAGGTGTAGAAGACGCCATCTGGGCGAATGTCGGACTAAGGCCTGTTATGTGTGTGGGCTGGTGGGAAACCTCAAGAAGGATTGCCCAACAGTGAAGAAAGGGGAAGCAGGGAAGGTGGACAGCTTGACTCCAGCTCGAGTGTTCACCTTGACGCACGCAGAGCCCAAGGCTAGTCCCTCGGTGGTGACAGGTCAGCTTTCTAGCACTGGCTCTTCTTTTACTGTGTTGATTGACTCTAGTGCTACACATTCATTTTTTTATAGTAAGGTAATTGATAGATTGTGTAGACCTAGTGAGTACTGTACTGCGAGGTTTGGGACTATATTGCCTAGAGGGGAACTTGTAGTTTCTAGGAGGTGGATTAGAGCACTGCCAGTGATGGTTGATGGTAGGGAGCTATTGGTAGACTTGATTGAGTTAGGTATGGAGGATTTTGACATGATTTTGGGGGATGGATTGGCTGGCTAGATACGGAGCTACTATTGATTGTAGGAAGAAGATGGTGACCTTTGATCCGGAGGGCGAGGGTCCCTTTATTTTCGTGGGTGCGGTAAGTGGACCTCGTATACCCATGATATTAGTGCTGAGAGCCAGGGACTTATTACAGGGAGGATGTATATGTTTTCTGGCTAGTGTGGTGGATACTACCAGAGTTATGCCAACAAGGCTGGGAGAGACTAGATTGGTTTGTGAATTCTTGGATGTATTCCCTGAGGATTTACCAGGATCTCCGCCGCACAGGGAGATTCAGTTCATCCTTGAGTTGGCACCGGGGAAAGAGCCAATGTCGAGGGCACCATATAGAATGGAACTGGGAGAACAGAAAGAATTGAGGATACATCTGCAAGAACTTCTAGATTTAGGGTTGATCAGGCTTAGCTACTCGCCATAGGGTGCCCAAGTTTTGTCTGTGAAGAAGAAGGACGGGACTCTGAGGATGTGTATAGACTACAGAGAATTGAACAAGTTGACCATCAAGAATAAGTATCCTCTACCAAGGATTGACGACTTATTCGATCAGCTGTAGGGAAAGACAGTATTCTCGAAGATTGATCTTCGATCTGGTTATCACCAACTAAGGATCAAGGATGGAGATATACCGAAGACGGCCTTCCGAACAAGGTATGGGCACTATGAGTTTCTGGTCATGTCATTTGGTTTGACCAATGCCCCAACAACCTTCATGGTCTTAATGAACAGGGTATTCAAGGACTTTTTGGATCAGTTCGTCATTGTCTTCATCGACGACATTTTAGTGTACTCCAGTTCAGAGGTAGAGCACGACCTACATCTTCGACAGGTCTTGCAGAGGTTAAGAGAGCACTGATTGTACGCCAAGTTTAAGAAGTGTGAGTTTTGGCTACCAGAAGTGACATTCCTTGGACACATAGTTGGCGAAGATGGGATTAAGGTGGATCCATCTAAGGTGGAGGCAGTGAGGGATTAGCCGAGGCCAAGGAACATCTCAGAGGTTCAGAGTTTCCTCGGGTTAGCAGGTTACTACAGACAGTTTGTGGAAGGGTTCTTGAAGATTGCTGCACCGATGACATAATTGACACGGAAGAATTTAAAGTTCGTCTAGTTAGACAAGTGTGAGAGTAGTTTTCAAGAGTTGAAGCGGCGACTTATTACTGCACCTATGCTGAGTCTTCCTTCGGAGGGAGGAAAGTTCGTGGTATATTGTGATGCATCGAGATTGGGCTTGGGTCATGTGTTGATGCAGAGCGGGAAGGTTATAACTTATGCATCACAAAGGAGTATGAGCTACGGTATCCTACCCATGACTTAGAGTTCGCAGCGGTGGTATTTGCACGGAAGGTCTGGTGACATTATATTTACGGGGAGAAGTGAGAGATTTACATCGATCACAAGAGTTTGAAATACTTATTCACCCAGAAGGACTTGAACATGAGGCAGAGGCATTGGCTGGAGTTGGTAAAAGACTATGACTGTGATATTCTTTACCACGTAGGGCAAGCTAACATAGTGGCAGATGCATTGAGCCGGAGGGGCTAGGGGTAGTTATTTAGTTACACTTAGATTTCGAGGGAGTTGGCTGATGAGATGTTTAGAGCGAGGATAGAGTTGGTGGTGGGTCGGTTGGCCAACATTACTTTGCAGTCGACCCTACTAGAGCGAATTAAGAAAGGTCAGTTGGTCAATGCTTAGTTACAGGAGGTTAGAGAGAATGTCTTAACGGGAGTAGCTAAGAACTATTCTATTTCTAAGGTTGGTTTGCTACGGTATCACGGTCGGATTTGTGTTCCGACTGATGTGGGTATCAGATGAGAGATATTAGATGAATCGCATACTACATCGTACTCACTTCATCTGGGTACCACAAAGATGTATCAGGATCTACAGACATTGTATTGGTAGCCTGGGATGAAGAAGGACATGGGGGAGTACGTGGCCAGGTGTTTGACCTGTCAGCAGGTGAAAGCTGAGCATCAGCGATCAGCAGGGTTGCTTCAGCCTTTGGGTATTCCTGAGTGGAAATGGGAGGATATTATGATGGACTTTGTGGGAGGTTTACTTAGGATAGTGGGGCTTCATTAATCGGTGTAGGTGATAGTGGACAGATACACCAAGTCAACTCATTTTCTTCCAGTGAAGACGACATATGCGGTGGATCAGTATGCAGAGTTGTATGTGAGGGTGATCGTACATCTCCATGGAGTTCCTAAGTCTATAGGTTCAGACCGGGACCCTATCTTCACGTCCAAGTTTTGGGGTAGTTTGCAGAAGGCTATGGGGACTCGGTTGAAGTTCACCACAACCTTTCATCCTCAGACTGATGGACAGTCTAAGAGGGTGATTCAGGTGTTGAAAGATATGCTTAGGGCATGCGTGATCAACTTTGAAGAATCTTGGAGTAAATATCTTCCGTTGATTGAGTTCTCATACAGCAACAGTTATGAATCGACGATTGGAGTGACTCCATATAAGATGTTATATGGGAGGAAATGTAAATCGCCCATTCATTGGGATGAGATGGGTGAGAGGAAGTATTTGGGGTTGGACATGGTTCAGAAGACCAATGAAGATATTGAAAAGATTCGAGCTAGAATGCTTGCTTCACAAAGTAGGCAGAAAAGCTACATTGATCCTAAGCATAGGGACGTGGAGTTCCAGGTTGGGGACCACGTGTTTCTGCAAGTTTCACCACTGCGAGGGGTGACGAGGTTTGGGAAGAAGGGCAAGCTAAGCCCTCGATTTATTGGACCTTTTGAGATCATGGAGAGGATCAGACAGATGGCTTACAGATTACCTTTGCCACCATTGTTGTTGGGAGTTCATGACGTATTTCATGTTTCTATGCTTCGGAAGTATGTCTCAGATACAACACATGTGTTGAAGTATGAAGACTTGGAATTGCAGACAGATTTGTCCTATGAGGAGTGACCGGTTCAGATCTTAGACTGGAAGGATAAGGTTCTAGGAAACAAGATAATTCCTTTGGTTAAAATATTATGGAGGAATAGCAGGGTCAAGGAGGTGACCTGGGAGCTTGAGTCAGGGATGCAGAATCCGTATCTCGAGTTATTCAAGTAAATTCCGAGGACGAAATTCTCAGTAGGAGGGGATAGTTGTAACGACCCAAAATTACTAATAAGGCTTAAGAGACTTGATTAGTGTGTTGGGAGAGCATAATTGGTTTATGTGTGATTTAAATGACTTAATGCATGATTACGTGATAAGCATGCTTATATGATTATATGGATATGTGAGATGCATGATTATGAGTATTAGTATGCATGTAGGCCCTGTTTAGCTTATAGGGCATATTTGTAATTTTGGCCCATTGAGGGCATAAATGTGATTATTTGCGATAAATTTTTGAGACCACATTTTTATGTGGATATATTTGCAGCATATGGCTCGAGACGGTCCTAGTGAGCAGTTTGGCAAAATAGTCACGACGAGGATTTATACCCGGCTCGGGGGAGCCTGGGGGTATTTTAGAGAATTTAGGAGATATATTGGAGATTATTAGACATTGGGTAAATAATTGGTGGATATTTGGATGGTGGGATTTAAGTGGTAAATACTAGGAACACTTGAGGAATTAGTGGGAATTGGGAATAAATGACCATTTTACCCCTAGACTAAGTTAAAGGGGTTATTATGTTTTGGTAGGTAAAAAGGTCATTTCCTAGGACTAAGGATATATTCAGTTTTTCCTTAGAATAGAGCAGAAGGTTGGGGAATTATTGAATAAGGAAAATATCACAGAAAGCTCTCTTTCTCTCTCCCCCTCACGATTTATGCTCTCTCTCTCAAGTTGGATATGGAAGCTTTGGATCAAGGGGGTGCTTAAACTAAGCTTGGACTTGGAATTCTTGGAGGAGAACAGAAGAGAATTAAGCTTGAATTGTAGCTAGAAATTCAGAGGAGGAAACTGCTATATTAAAGTAAGAATTTTGGGTATTCAATTCTGATTTTTCTGTTGGGTTAGCTTAGGTTTTTGTGGGTTCTTGTATATGAAATTGTTGGTGATTTTGATAAGGTTTCTGGGTTGGATCATGTGCAAATTCTGGGTGTATAGGAGATGAATAGCTGATGTTTGAGAGTGTAGTTATAGTGTGATTGTTGAAGTTTTGGTGTCTAAAAGAAGTGAGTTTGGGTCTAATGCGTAGTTGAAATTGGTGTTAAATTATAGAGTAAGAGAGAAAATTATGGGCAAGTTAAGTTGATCTTCGCAGGGCGTGCTACGACCTAGCCTGGGGGCGCCGCGGTGCGTATGGCCCTTCTGGTCGAGGGAGCTCTCTAACTTGGGGCAAGTCGCGACTTGCTGAGCCATGTCGCAACCCACCTGTGAGTTTTAAGCTTAGAGGAGTTCTAAGTGTTGTTAGGGCTCGGGGGTTCGAACCTAGGGGCTCGGGACAATTTCTACTACCCGGTTTAGTCAAAATTGAAGTCCCAGAGGCTAGTTTTGTTACCTAAGTATTTTATTTCTGATTGGAAGTTGATAGATATCAATGACTCTTGTGACTAGGTTTGTCGCCGAGGCTCGAGGCTAGTGATCGTGCACGGAATCAGTTCACCTTTTCCGCTCAGAATCAAAGGTAAGAAAACTGCACCCGGTTGTGTGACTATGATGGAACTAAGAGTTCCCTACACTTGTATGTAATGTTGTATGATGGTATTATGTCATGTGAACGTGAAATAAACGGCCTAAGAGTGCAAGACTTAATATTCGTGCACAGGATGCGGCTCGGCCACTGGTAGCTAAGGTTAATTATATAATCACTGAGCTCGACTAAGTGAGCTGGAGTCAGTGGAATAAACAGAGGGTGCGGCCTAAGGTCGTTAACCCTAGAAATTGCATGATATGTTTACTATTGTTGATATGATGATTTTGGCATGTTTATTACCTGGATAAAAGATTATTGATTCATTGATTGATGTCACTGTTTATGTGATTGCTATGGTCTATTGAATATCTGGCTAATGATTTGTAAATTATTTGATTACTGATTATTGATTATGCTCTGTGATATGGTTTTCTTGCTCGGTCTTGGCTCACGGGTGCTACGTGGTACAGGTAAAGGCAAGGGTAAGCTAGACCAACCCTGATTTGGAGAGCTCTGGGGGCAGAATGTACATAGCCGACTGCTCGGCCACCACGACCGAGGGATGATACAGGGACAAGAGACCCTAGAATGCCTATTTTTCCATTAGAGTGGCTTATGGTACTTTATAACCTCTGAAAATTTTGTAAACTGTTATTTAACCCTGTTTTTGGGATCCCGTGTATCAAACGCTTATTTAAATGGAAATTTATCTTTTATGACCAAAATCTTTTAACCCTAGTTCAATAATGGTTAGCGTCACATTTTCAACTAAATGACTTGATTAGCAAGTCTTCCACCTTTATAAACACACAGTGCAACAGTCTTGGTTATCTAGGGCATTACAGGCATTTTCTATTAACTATGAGTTGAGCGACGATTTTATAAAGTAGTAGATTATGATGCTTTACAATTTGGTAGTCATAATAGTTCATGGGGCACAACTTTATAATTTAATAATCATTCATGGGGCACAACTCCGCACTAACGATAGGTGCAAAAACATTATGTGTCAATTTTTTAGCATGTCATGTCAACTCTTTTGGACGAGGGGCATGATATATATAGTCCGAGGAGAATTTTTAACAGCAATTAAAATTCGGGGAGCAAGATTCGGTAGTGGTTATAGTTTGAGGGGCGAAAATCATATCTATTATTTTTATATAATTAACTTATAAGCATATACATAAGAATGATAATAGTTTTCGAACTCATTCAATTGAGTTTTATACCTCCATTTTTTTTAATTCCTCTAATAATAAAAACGGACAAACAATCTACTAAATTATTTTCATTCAAATACTATAAAATACAAACTGTAATAAGGTCTCATCTTATAATACTTCAGGTGCTAACGAATATATTTTAGTAAAATTTAATTGTCCTAATTCCTGGACAATTGCGCCAAAAATTCGAGGGTACCAACAACTCTTGTACCAGTGGGTATCATCCTCCCTAGAACAACATTTTCTTTCACACCTTCCAATCAACACGACCACGTAAAGAAGTTTTACTAAAACGCGAGCGATTTCTTGAAAACTCCTATTACAAGAAAATCATAATCAAGAGGTCCTTTATAGTTATAAAAAAATAAACAAATAGTTTTTAATATCGTGTTAGATATTCATATCAACAATTATCGAGTAGAAAAGAATATTATAGATATAAAGACAAATCTAAATAGAATTTTTTTAAAATAATCGTGATAGAAAATTTTACATCGATTAAATATAAATTAAAATATTTAAATAAACTATTTAATCATAACTAATTTTTTAATAATTATATTAATAAATCATCATATATAAATTGACATTTAATTAATTCACGTATTGAATTAATAACTGTATAACCAAAATATTCATCTTTAATTATTTAACTATTTAATTGTAATATCCATTTTTATTTTTGTGTTTTCTGACTAAGTAGATATCTATTTTCATTAATCTAATTTTTTTAATAACCGTATAACCAAAATATAAATCTTTAATTAGTATTTAAATTATTTAATTATTTTACTAAATTACCACTAAGATATTTACTTATTGAATAAGATATTAATTTATAAATATAAATATCTACATTATTTAACTGAACTACCACAAAGATAACATCTATTTAATACTATATATTTTAAATTTTCTCATTATATATAAATATTTATATTAGTTAATTATAATATATATTTTTCTTTATGTGTTTTTTTAACCGTATAACTATAAAGTTTTTTTATTGCGGCAAAAGTGTCTTCTGTCTATGTTTTGATATAGTCGTTTATTAACCCGTTAAATTTGCCTATGTGGCATCAAATTTGTTATAACTAGCTGCAAATATCTCTTAAATTTGGTAATTCCGTCACAAATATCCATTTAATTAGGTATTTTCCTACATGTCGCAGATGGACTTAATGGTGAGAACAAACGGTTGTACCAAATTGTACCAAAACACGGACAAAATATATTTTTGCCGTAAAAAAAATAACTTAGACACTTAAGTGCTACAAACGTAATAACTTAGATACTTTCACTACAAATATTCCTAAATTTAAATACAATAATGACTATCAACGTTAAATACAATAATGTTTAAGTAAATACTATTTTGTTATTATTATTAACATTCTTTACTACTGTTATTATTAGTTTTTAAACTGTATATATATATATATGTATATATACCTATATTAATGATTTTTAAATAATATTATTATTAGTTTTAACCTTTTTGCACGTATATTATTACTATTTGTTATTCTTTATATTGTTTGATAATAGTATTTGTTTTATTTATAATATATTTTAATTGATGTGAAAGATAATTAAAATGAAATAAAAAATTGAATATAACTTTAGGAAATAGTCAATCTATAAGGTTCTGTTTTGTTTAAGGGAATGGGTACCAAATGAAAGGAATTAAAAAAGCTTCATTCTCTTATTTGTTGGTAAAAAGAAACTTAGGAATGCAATTCATTGGAAAAGTTATTTAACTAAACAGTGGAAAATGCATTCCAATCAAAATTAGATGGAATTGGAATTCCATTTTACACTCTATTTCTCCTTGACACAATTGCTCATCAACTAAATTTTGCATTCTTCTAAATTAAATTCTAATTGAAAATGCGTTATTTATTTGTATTGTAAGTTGAATAATTAGTGACTAAAATAATTAAAACAAATTACTACTATGGTGATAATATCTTAGTCTTTTTTGTTCTAGATAGTCCTAAAAAAAAAGAGCTTAGATAAAATAAATATTATAAAAACACCACTTTTATGTTTGTTATCATTTTACTCTTTTATATATATATATACAATTTTGCATGGCTTGATAAAAATTTAGTGTCTACAATCATTCTGTGGTCATGATCTTTTATTCGTTCTATATCTTAAATTATAAATTTTCAAAGTATATATAGCGTAATGTCAAGATGATCGAATTGGAAAGAATATTATTCATGTATTTAATAAAAAAACTCTTCATAATTTTCTCTCTCTAAAAAAAAACAAAGCAAAAAAAATGCTTCCTCAACTCTTCATAATCCACCAAACAAATCTCTCATTTCCTCGCCATCCATCTTCAAAGCTTTTACCGTATAAATCTAAAATCAGCATGGCTATATTTTTCATTTTCATTAGTTTCCTCGCCATCCATCTTCAAAGTTTTTACCGTAAGAATCTAAAATCAGTATAACTAGATTTTTAACTTTCATTAATTTCCATAACGTCTCGGCAACCACATATAAAAAAAATGAAATAATTAACAAACAATTTCAAACACTTTCATCAAAAATCATAGCAATGGAAGGGAGAGACAAACCTGAAATCGAAGGGCTTCAAATACAGAAGGATGGAAGATGGGTTTTTGTGAGACCACTTTCAAATAATTTGGTTGCAACATTAGAGGTGCTCCGGTTTCATATTATATAACAAATGCATAAGTTTATTGTTAATATTCTATTGGAATTGAATAGAACATTTGAATGGATTTATTTATATATTCAGTTATATGGGTTGTTAAATAACGTAGAATGAAGAAATTTGTTTATATTTTCATATACAAACCACCATAAAATCATTTATATTATTAATTATTATAGATAATATTAAATATTTATATTTTTTATAATTAGATATTTTAGTTTTTTTTTTATATTTTCATATGCAAACTGCCATAAAATCATTTATATTATTTTTTTGATCAAAAGGAGAAATTTATTCCACTCAAAACAACAAAAGATTACAACCAGCTACCACTAAAACAGTAGCTCAACAAATAACCTGATTACAAATTACATATAAAATCAAACTTAATCTGATCTTTTTTAGCTAGCTTCCTCCTATTCAGTAACATGATTCTAGCTTTAATTGCTTGTTTTATCATTATATCGATAGTAGAAATTAAAAACACTTTTCCTTCAAAGATGCATACATTTCTATTCCACCAAATGAAGTAATTGTGGCTGCCATGGCTACTATGGTGATGTCTGAAATCATTGTGCGCTTCCTCTTGGTATTCACCCAATGAAGCCAAGCTGTATGATTCGTGGGCCACATCGCATTGCCCAACCACACCTAAACCTACTGAATAACCTTCCTTGAGTAAGGGCATTCAAAGAAAAGATGTTCATGACAGTCCATCCCATAACCACAAATAGAGCAGTCCAAAGTATCAACAACACACCTGCCTAATGCTCAATAAATCTCTAGTTAGGAGATGATGATTTGATTCTTGCCGTAGAATGAAACTATGTTTAGGCATTGACATTGCGCACCAAATTACTCCACAACTATCAACCTTGGTAAAGTGGGAAAGGAATTTATCATAGATTTTACTAATCCAAAATTTGCCACTTTTATTTGTTGCTAAGATGTCATCCCGAGTGAAGGTGTCTTTAAGATGAATAAGTTTCCTCCAATACCAACTCACATCCACCTTTAACTCATAGTCCCAAAAATTCTGGTTCTTTAAAAAGATTGCATTGATCCATTTAACCCAAAGAACATCTTGTTTCGTTGTAAGAACCCAAACATATATTGTCATTGAAGCTTTATTACATTTACCCCCTTCTTGGAATCTCACTCACCCATAGATCTTGGGCTTGCAAACAAACTCCCAAGAAGTAAAGTGTAATTTACTAGTGTTTCCTTTTTCACCCCATAGGAAAATTCGGCAGATTTTGTCAATTTTCTTAACAACCTTTTGAGGCAAGATAAAGATAATCATCCTGTAACGTCCTGCGTTTTCGGGTACCTTTAAACGACTCGGGTCGGGATTTTTTCCCCGAGTTAAGAATATTATTTTAAATAATATTATATTTTGTTTGGAAGTATTCCATGAGTTATTGCTAGCCAAAATATGAATTTTGTGATTTTAAAAGTCAAGGTAAGACTTTCGGTCCTAGACCGACACAAAAACCCTGATCGGGTAAAAATCTCGGAAAATAAAATGAAAAATTATGGCAATTATATTTTGGGCATAAAATACATTCATAAAAGTTAAATTTTGGTCAAAAATAATAAACCTAAAAGAAAATGGAAAATTTAGGGCATTTTGTGTTAAATGTCTAATTTTACCAAAATGGGGAATTTTATTCCATGAATAGACCTTAGGTTAAATTATATTGTGTAATTAATTAAATTAAATGTGAGAGACATTTAATTTAATTATTTAGTGTTAAGTTTTGTTTTTAAAACTTAACAAGAGTGAAAAAGGTATAGAAAGTCAATTTGGACTTTTCTTCTTAGGAAATAATTATTAACCTTTATAAAAAAAAAATGAAATGATCACATATATAACAATGGGTGGCCGGCCATGTGATGTTTGGAAATCCCATTTATTAACTAATTGAGTTTAAATCCCATTTATTTAAAGGTTTGGGATAATGTCAAGTGGGCAAGTGGGAGTAAAGCACTTGAGTGTTTTTTTTAGGAATTTTAGAGTGTGATAAACTCTTCCAAACCTCCCCAACCGACCACACCACTCTCTCTCATTCACTCATCTGATTTTTGAAGACCTCTCAAAGTGTTGTCTCCATTTTTCAACCCCAAGAACACCAAGGAAACTTGGAGGCTAAGTCTTGGTCTAGGAAGGATTTTCCCTAAGGTAAAATTTCATTAATCTAGACTTTTGTAAAGTTTTAAGCAAAAAGTTTCAAATAGCTAATTAACTATGTTGTTGGGGGAAGTTGGTTAGGGTTTTTGAAAGGTTTTGAAGGAGTCAAAGCTAATAGGAAGGTCCAAACCTTAAGCAAGAACACCAAAAAGGTAAAAAGTTTACTTTTGATGATTTTGTTGTAGGGTTTTTAGTTTTAAGCATTATTTTGTATATTTAATGCTTAAAGTTTCTTGTTGGTGATGTAATAAGGTTATGGTAGTTGTTTAATAATTTTTATGATGCATGTGTATTGATTTTTGAAAATGGGAACCAAAACCCCCAAGGGTTTTGTAGGATACCCTAAAACAAAACATGTTTTGAGCTGTGACTTCCAAGGGGTCAAGCAGCCACTGTATATTGGTTTTGTAAAATTAAATTGTACTGTGATGTTGTTGAGAATGAGTACATAAAATTGAGCTTTTGAAACACTAAAAATTGTTTAGAAATGAGTAAGTTATGCTATTTCAAAGTTTAGGTAAAAAATTGTTTTTTCGTATTCTTATTTTCGGAACCAAGTTTGGACAGCCAATGTATAGGGCAAATGAACCCAGTTTTTTCTAAACTTTTGTGGACATATTTCTGGAATAACCTATTATTCCACTGTAAAATTTGGTAAGAAAATATTGAACGGTTTGAAAGTTATTAACTGTCAAAGTTTGGAAAAAATAAGGACTTGAAAATAAGGTCATTTTTATCTCATTGTTGGAAAATGATTTCACCAATAAAAAATGCTCATTTTGACCTAAGATTTTACAAAGACCTAAATGGCATAACAAAAATGGAATTAGGAAATTTTGGTAACAATTGGGTAAGTAAATTTCAAGTTATGAACTAACGAAGTATGTGGTTAAAAATGTGAAAAATAGGTTTTTCACACTTAGTGTAAAAATGAGATTTTGGAACATAAGGTCAAAAGTAAAATTTTGCTTATTTCAATATATAAATTGGTAAGTCTTGAAATCATATTTTCACTAAAATTACCCCTTTGAGTTTAAATGAATTATTTTTATTAAAGAGTTTTTATTCTTTATAAAAATAAGAGATTTAATTTATTAATAGTTAATAAATTAAAAGAGGGTTTAAAACCCTATATTTTGATAAAATAATTAAATGAATTATTTTTCTAGTAAGTAAAATTGATTAATTGATTTTGAAAAATTAATTAATCAAGATGGGAAATTTTTAATGGTTTTCCTAATTAAGACAAATTAGGCAATTTTCTTAAAACATTTTTTTAGATATTAAAACCTTAAGAAAAATAAAAGGAAAATTTAAGAGTTTATTTTCTTTAAAACTAATTAAGGAATTTATTAGTATTTTCTGGATATAATACCGGCTAAAATCTTACATATTTTAACCAACTAGTCGAAAGTGCGGGTTAATAGCGATATCTTGAAAGAATAAGATTTTTAGCGGATTGTGGGAAAATACTATTGTGATACCCGAGCCTAGGTATCGAGACCTCAGGATAGGTCTCCCCGAGACTTAGGGTTTAGTCTCGAACATTTTGTATGACTTTCCTTTATAGTTTTAAAACCAAATAAGGATTATAAATCCATACAAATGACTTTTATTAAAATGACCAAACTGCCCAAAATAATAATAATGAATTATGAGTGCCATAATTAATCCAAGTATACTGTATGGATAACTACAGTATTGGTTAAGCGTAACTGGACTGAACGTTGGAGGGTGAAAACCTGCTGAGCGCTAAGGACTCCAAGTAAGTCAACTTATATTGTATGGCTGCAACATGAAACAATTATTGTATTGTATGTTATTATAGGGATACATGCACATATATACCTTGTCGTAGAAAGTTGCTTAGAGACGTTAGTCTAGTGGGTGCTGAGTTAGAAAATATGAACGGTAGATATCCGTCATACCCTAGACGGCTGATCCCCGTCACACTACTTGATTTTATTTATGTCCGGTTCATTACCGCGACGAGTGGCCATGAGATGAGGATAAGCTGGTTAAACCTAGGGGCGCCAAAATAAATGGGACCTAGGGGCCCTCATGCTTACTTAATCATTGGACGGTTAGAATCCGAGCAAGTGCTCTGATAAGTTATTCCCGGATAAGTCATTCAGTGAGAGTGCCTAGAGATACTAGGGGTTGCCAAGATTGAGTGAGGCTGAACACCCTAGGGGCAACTGCTCACCAGCACCACTGATTAACATAGAAGTCTCCGTAAAATCATGTAAATTGGATTACACTCTTGGATAAGTAGCGATGCCCTAGGTAACATGATAGTTACCATTGATGAGGATATTTATTGGCTAGATCTTAGTGTGGAGACTCGATTCTCTTTTACAGATTAACAATTATGTTGGAGGGCGCGTTACACCTGAATTGTTGGAAATTGTAGAGTTTTGGTCTTGAATTATATTGTGATATAATATATCTGCTTGCCCTGGGATGTTCTGAGTGCAGGGATATATTTTTTGATAAGATATAGTTGTGATATAATATATCTGCTTGCTCTAGGATTTTCTGAGTGCAGGGATATAATTGTTGATAAGATATAGTTGTGACATAATATATCTGCTTGTTTTAGGATTTTCTGAGTGCAGGATTTTATCTAGTTATGAATTAATTTATCATTGGTTATCAGGCATGACCATAAGTTTGCCAGGACGCTTTAGCGTTCTTGAAATTGATTGTGTAGGGTCCAGAACCCTAATTCTCTACATGCTTTGTTTGAAAGTTGATCTTACTAAGCGTTTTCGCTTACCTAGTTGTTTCATGTTGTAGGTAAGAGCAAGGGCAAGGCAGAGCAGTGAGCGCTGAAGTCTTCCTTGCAAATGTACATGTGGACCGACCTTTTGGGAAGCCGTTTTATTTTTGGAAATGTTGTGTAATTTTCTTAAACTAGGCTCACTCTACTCTTTATAAAACATGTTTGTAACTAAATGTTAAGTATGGCCATACGACTTTTTAAAAGTTTTTTTCCTATGGGTTTTTGAGACATTTTGTTAAATGAAAACATTTATATTTCCGCATTATCGAGTCTTGAAAATCCGGGTCATTACACATCCAATAACTTCGGATGCCAAGCAAGACAGAGTTAATAAGTTGAGCTCACCCTGCAAAAGACAAATGCTTGCTCGCCCAACTATGAAACTTTAACTGGAGTTTGGTAATAATTTGAACACAGTCAGCTTCTTTCCACTTAGTTGGTCTCATTGTGACTCCCAAATACTTGAGCAGGAATTTGCCCTCTTCGAATTAACCACAGCTGCTATACTCAGTTTCTCTATTTCTTTAATGCCTCCATAATAAATATGAGATTTGGAATGATTAGTGTTCAATCCCGAACAGCTACTAAAACAATCAAAAGCCTCTTTGATAACCATAATAGACTTTTTATCCCCTTTGAAAAAAATAATAAGATCATCAACAAAGCACAAACACACCAAACATAGTCGCTTGCATAAGGGATGAAACCTGAAATTAGGCGAATGAGCAACTTGGTGCAGCAGCCTTGTAAGATACTCCATGACCAGGACAAAGAGTAATGGAGAAATTGGGTCCCCTTGTCGTAGCCCCTTCTTGCCATCAAAGCTACCTTGGACTCTTCCATCCATGATTAGAGAATAAGAGGTACCCCTTAAACAAATCATCATCCTGTCTATGCATTTTGAAGGAAAGCAGCAGGCTTTAAGGAGGTCCTCGGAAAAATCCCAATCAATTGTATCATAGGCTTTGCTTAGATCAATCTTCATGAGACATCTCAGAGAAATGCCTTTCCTGTTATAACCCTTAATAAAGTCCTGGAGAATGAGAATGTTATGGGCAATGGATCTGTTTTTGACGAAGGCCCCTTGATTACTATTAACTAGCTTTGAGAACACCAAGGAAAGTCTTGTACATAGCATTTTGGAAATGCATTTGTAAAGAGTGTTGCAGCAGGCAATCAGCCTATAGTCCACAACCTTTGACAGCTTTTCCACCTTTGGAATCAGAGAAAGCAATGTATTGTTGAGTTGGGAAGGAATCTTACCTGTCTCAAAGAAACTCAAAAAAGCCTTAGATATATCCCCTCCAATGTCAAACCACATCACTTTAAAGAACTTGGCTCCAAAACCATCTGGACCAGGGCTCTTCAAATCATGGATATTGAACACGGCCCAATTCACTTCCTGGCAAGTGAATGACTTAATTAAGATAAGTTGTTGAGACAAATCGAGCTTATCGCCAAATTCCATGCAACTCAGCCTAATCTTTTCTTGGCTAGAGCTGGAACCAACCATGAAACCTTTTAAGTGATTAAGATAATGCTTGAAAACCTCCTCATAATTATCTACCAAGGTACCTCGAGTAGAAACAAACAAGGCTATTCAGTTTTCTTCTTTTCTCTTCTTGATGCTAGCATGGAAGTAGGAATAATTTTCATCACTGAATTGCAGCCAAGTAATTTTACTTCGCTGCCTCATAACACTTTCAAGAATCTTAGATCGGGACATGAGATTCTCAATGGAAATCCTTTCCTCATGAAGAAGATGAGGAGAAGAAGGCTCATGCTCAAGCTTCTCTTGAATTTGCTGATAATGATTTCGAGCGAGGTCAAAATTTTCTTGAACATCACCAATGACCCCTTTGTTGAAGTACTTTAAAACTCTTCTTAGCCTATTCAGTTTAACCATGATCCCAAAAAGACCCATACCCCTGCCAAGCAGGTTCCAATTTTGAAGCACGGTCTTATAGCCCATATTCCCTTGCTTCAGACTTTTCACCAAGCAAAAATAGTGATCTGAAATATGCTCCCAGTGGAAGAAAGCTTCCGCTTGAGGGGGCATATCCAGCCAGTCTTCATTCTTAAAGACTCTGTCAATTCTCGAGTAAATGCACTTCCCATTTTCATGCTTATTGCACCAAGTATAAACTAAACCTGTGCTTTTCAATTCATCAACCCAACCACTCGCAAGCCAAATGACTGAATCATCTAGTTCAGTATGAGAGACATCACGACCTCCTATTCTATCCACACCATCAAACATTGCATTGAAATCACCCATAATCAGCCAAGGTTTGACTAGAAATGAGAGCTTATTGAGACCCCTCCACAACCCCTTCCTCTCTTGAATAAAGTTTAGCCCATAGGCCACTGTGCGACAGAAATCATAAGGCATTCCAATATATTTAACGTTGCACTGAAGGAATTGAGCATTATCCTCCAAAATATCAATTTCCACATAAGTACTCAGCCAGCAAAGGAGAATTCTCCCTTCTATTGTAGTACTTGTATGAAAATTCTAGCCAGAAAACACATTCACCATCATATCAGTAACTTTATTTCCATGCATTTTAGTCTCTAAGAGCATACAAGTGCCTACCTTATTAATTTTGCAGAGGCTTCTATCTCCCTCTTGCTTATTCTTTTTATTAAGTCCCCTAATGTTCCAACACGGCAGATTGCAACACTCCATAAGAAGAAGAAATTTTAATAGTATCCCCATCATCATCCCTAGCCTGAACAAAAGGAGCTAGAGCAGTGCTCTGAGTCTTACCTCGACTACTTTTCCTTCTTGGAGTTTCCCAAACACTCTCCAGATCCTCCACAACCCCATTATTCCCATGTTGCACTTGATTTCCTGTGTCCTTTTCTTCAACAACAACATCTACTATTGTAGTGGTAGCCTTATTATCTGTTCGTGATGTAGAGGGATCAATCACCTCACCCCCTGCTGCAGAGCTAGTAGGAACTGAGGCCTGCACTGTCACCTCCTCCTTAGCCTTTTGTCTCCAAAATTGTTTTTGCTTCTTCCTGCAACTACCTCCAGCATTCCCATAACAACCACATTTAGAGCATTTGATAGGAAGCCACTCGAATTCAATTGAGATATATGTGAGTTGCCCCCACTAATTCAAGAAGCTAATTAAGCTAGGGACTGAATTAGAGATTTCCATATCAACAAGAACTCGGCCGAATTTAATCAATGATCTATCTTTTGTAACCTTATTAATCATTATCGGTTTCCCAATGGTGTTAACCAAGGCACTGAGACAGTTATTACCCCAGTATTGCAGTCCCAAACCCTGTAACCGAACTCAAACTGGAACTGAACAAACAAACCTGAGATAATTGAAATCAGCAGTCCAGGGCTTCAAAATGATTAGTTTGCGATCAAAGTGAATCCCCCTGCTTCAAGTTAAAGGTCACACGTAACTTCATCATGAAACTTCACAATTGTAACTCCTGAAGTCATCCTCACAACCTTTTCCACGCCATAACTTCCCCAAATTCTTCGAATAAATCCCTCAAAAAGCAGTTAGAGGGGGGTTTGTTGGGGTTTTATGCCCTAATTAAAACTCAAATTCTTTGTAATCTCATTTTATTATCAATAAAAGAATAGAAATCATGTTTTGACTTGGTCAATCACTTTGTTCACATGTTTTATTTTCATGATTATTTGTTTAATATAAACTTCTATTAAATCCCGAGCATATAGCTAATCTTATTTATAGTGACATCATCACAGTGGAATATAAATATGATTATATATTCAAAATAAGTTAGTCCTAAGATTAGTCAGTGCACAGGATTTACACTGACTTGCCAATCTACGATATGATCTACTTACACATTATAGTGTTATGTTCTTTCTAGAACATTAGCAAAGTAGATAAGATCGTATGTATTTGTTACATCAGACGGGACCGATATTGACAGTTGATAAGATGAGTAAACATACCGTTATTATCTATTCTAGTCATATCATATAGTTGACCATAGGTCAATTCAATCTCAATTCTGAGTGGTTAATATTCTATCTAAGTGTATTATTTGAGTTATTTGACTTGTTCATTACCAGCTTACCCTACGGACTAGCCCATACTTACATCTTGGGAACTTGGTAGTATAATTGAGTGGGAGTGTTAATCATAGATATGAACATCTATAGCTTCTGATGAAGAAGTGAAACGATGGTTTCCTTTTAGTTTGGTTTAAGGTGTTAAATGATGGAGATCTCATTTCAGTAATTAAATTAGTTTACTGAAATATCATTTACAAGGAACTAAGTGTTTTAAGGATAAAATACAATGAGTGGTAAAATGGTATTTTAGTCCTACTCATTGTAGACTGCCTATAGAGGATTGAGTGAAAATTATGGTTGTAACAATGGATCATTAATAGCATATCTATATTTGTTATAGAGTGTTCTATGAATTCAATAGTGAAATTCCGAGTCTATAGTGGAGTCACGAGGAATTAATAAATTAGTAAATTTATTTGTTAGATTTGTGATAACTTATTGGAGCTTGATTTCATAGGCCCATGGTCCCCATTGTACCTTGGATAAAATCATTTAGATAGTCTCAATTAATTGATTTAATCATCAATTAGAATTATCAAAGTTGACCAGGTCAATTTTGGATAGTTTCACAGAGTTGTGTAATTTTGAGAAGAAAAGAGAAATTATGGCAAATTTATTAATTAAGATAAATTGGTATCTAAATTAATAAATAAGTTTAAATCAAGGTTCAAATTATAAATAATTAATTTGATAAAGGATTTAAATAATTATTTAATTAATTAAATCAATAGAAAATAATACAGGCCTTGATTTTAAGTCCAATGGGCTTATAATCAAATGGGAAATTTCACGGGCCTATAGCCCATGATAATTTCGATCTAGGGCTTCAAAATGGCTATTATTTTATTGATTTTTTAATTAAATTAAATGGCCTAATTGAGTCTATAAAAGGAGTGCTTAGAGAGAAGTCAAAACACAAGTCACAAGTCAGATTTTCTGATAGTTTTAGGTTCTCTCTAAACACAAGTCCTTTTCTAAGCCTCTTTGTTATTTTATCTTCTTCTCTCTATATCTATCTCATGTGTTGAGAATTGCCCACACTAGTCTAGGTGGTTCTAAGGATACATTGGAAGATTGTGAAGAAAATAGAAGATCGGTTCAGTTTCTTGATAGTACTCTGCGACAGAAATGATACAAGAGTTAGAGAAACTAAAGGAATGACTCTTTAATTCCGCTGCGTATACTGTAAGTATTCTATTCTTTGTTTCTCTTTGAATTCAATTTTAGAAACATGTTTTAGGCTATCTCGTATTAATTTGTTTAATATTAGATATACATGAAAATAAATAAAGATCATGTATAAGCTACTCTAACAGGGTTCACTCCCAAAACTAAACAATTCAATGATGTGCTCTAGTATTCTGATTCTATTTCAACCTCATTCAGATCCAATTGAGCCTTGGACTGCGACTGAAATTGATTTGTAGAACCTTTGCCAGGTTTGCATCCTGACTTGATCGATTCAAGAGCCTCATCCCTCTTAGCTCTGTCGATTTCCTCAGGCTCTTCGTTCAGGGGAGGAAAGTCACCATCCGTTGCATCGACGAAATTGATCAGTGGCTTCAATTTTTTGGCTTGAAGGGGGCTCTTGCGATGGCAGCCGAGAAACGGATTTTCGACCGGGTTTCTTTTTCTTCACCATGGAGAGAAAGAAAAACCAGCCTCACGCCCACTATATTCTTTTAATAATTTTCTTTTCTAAACAAATCCATTTTGTTATCCAAAAAATTAGCATTGATGACGTGGCAAGTGATCCCTGGACACGTGGCTGACACCTGGAAAAGTTCTGCTAGAGTATCGACCAGAAGACGCATTAGGAGCAGTAAGCAGTCTAGTCTTACCTGCGACCAGTCTGGTCGATAGTTCCGCATACAAAGCAACATTAATGAGAAGATCTTTGTAAATCCCGAATTTAACTCACACAATCTCCTGAGTATTCGATTATTCAGGAAAGAATACCTGTAACAATCTTTTGTAATCCCCCTTGAGCCTATAAATAGCAAAAGATAGCTCAAGGAAGGGACTTTTGGCTTTTGAATCATTTGAGACTATAGTAATTCTCCGAGTGATATTGTATTGTTCTTGAGAGGTTAGTGAAACTCATTGAACCCTTGTTCTTTGATCACTCCTTTGGTTCTCATATCAATAACAATCTAAGTGGACGTAGGTTATTACCAGATACTGGGGCCGAACCACTATAAAAATATCGTGTTGTTATTACTTTTCGTCATTATGTTCTCCTCTACATAATCATTCATATCAAGCATATTCTGACTCCGTGTCAGTTGGCCAAATCTTGGGTCAACACATTTATATTAATAATTATTATAGATATTTATATTTTTTATAATTAGATATTTTGGTATTTTTGTTTAATTTTTTTCTTTTAATTATTAACTAATAATCATAAATTTGAAAAGAAGAATTAAAAAATGTGAAAAAATTAGAAAATAGAAAGAGTGCTTTGGAGAAATTTTAAAGCGAAACTGCCATAAAATCATTTGTATTATTAATTATTATAGATATTTATATTTTTTATAATTAGATATTTTAATTTTTTTTCTTTTAATTATTAACTAATAATCATAAATTTGAAAAATAAGAATTAAAAAATGAGAAAAAAAATAGAAAATAGAAATAGTGCTTTAGAGCAATTTTAGACTGCCACATTAGAAAGAGTACTTTGAAAAAAATTTAGAGTATCACATCATCTCCTTAGTGCTCTCATTTATATAAATATATATATGCATTCAAAAATTGAGTTAATAGTAATTAATTTATTATTATATATAGATAGATATTAGAAAATAAAATATAGTTACTTACTATTATTATACATATATTTTTTTTAAAAAGTAGAATAAAAATAGATATATTTTTTAGAAAAAGTTGAATAAAAAATGAGAAAAAAAATAGATAAAGTAATTTAGAGAAATTTTAGAGTGCCACATCATCTTCTTGAAGCTTTAGATATATTGTTGGAACTTTTAATATATTATAGTATGAATTATTAAAAATAGAAAAGGTGCTTTAATGACTCCCTAGAGGAAGAGTCCCACATTGGTTTAGAATACTCTCTTGTAAGGGTATATAGAGTGTGGACTTCAGCCTTGGGGTTGTGCCCCAAGGGGTACCCACTTTTGTGGGAGAGGGAGGAGTCACACAAAGGCTCACCTGACCACCACACACGCGCGCGCGCCGCCGCCGCCGTCCGTCCGACCGAGCCGAGCTGAGTTGGCTGGTTGGTTGGTGTGGTGTGTACCTTATTATTTTTTCTAAAAAAAATTATTTATTAAATATTTTTTTATTTAATAAAAACGTGGTTAATAAGTGGTAAACTGAAGACTTAATCTCTTCAAATTTTTCAGGGTTATAACTGCCATGCCTCTCCCACGTTTTAATAAAAAACGTCTTTATTCCCGTTAATTAAAATATCGATTTTTCTTTAAAAAGGGGCGATTACTTTTCAGAAGGATTATCTCTTTTCAGAAAAAAATTAAACTTTACGATTAAAGAAAAAAAAATCCGAGCAGTAGTATTATTAAGGGTGTAGTATACGACGGGTCTCTACAGTGCAGTGGAGGTCCGATCACAGTGAAGACTGGCTGTTTTATCGTGGGGACGACGGGGCTGCTAGTCTGCTTGCACGAATTCTGGGCAGTGCCGCGAACGTCTTAAAGAGAGCGACCTAGTCCGCGACTCAACCCAGACAATCATTCGGTAATTTCGTTCCTTTTTATTTCTGCAGCAACTTAGAACAACAATTTTAAGACGTTTAGTTTCTGCCATGACTACCGATGATAACTCTGGTGTTGTAGACATAAACAAACCATTTCGTTTTGAGGGTAACCACTTTAAAAGATGGAAACAGAAGATGTTATTTTTCCTCACAATCAAAAAGGTTAACACCGCTCTCACTACTGATAAGCCTACTGTATCTGAAAAGGAAGACAACGATGAAAAAGAGAAACAAACTAAGGCTTTAGATGCTTGGGTCGAAAATGATTTTTTATGCAAAAATTTCATTCTCAATGGTTTATCTGATGACTTGTATGACTATTATAATTCTGACCAAAATGCCAAGGAAATCTGGGACGCACTGCAAAAGAAGTATGACACTGAGGAGGCTGGAACCAAGAAGTACGCTGTCAGTCGCTACCTCAAATTTCAGATGACCGATGACAAGTCAGTGGAAGCCCAATCTCATGAACTTCAGAAAATCGCTCATGAAATAATTTCTGAAGGTATGTCTTTAGATGAACAATTTCAAGTTGCTGTGATTATTGACAAACTGCCCCCTGCGTGGAAAGATTTTAAAAATTTTCTCAGGCACAAAACTAAAGAATTTTCACTAGAAAGTCTGATCACTCGCCTTCGTATTGAGGAGGAAGCTCGTAAACAGGACCAGAAAGAAGAAGTGCTTGTTGTATCCAGCAACAACAACACTAACAAAAGGTCCACTGCGGTTCTGAAACCCAATGGGAAAAATTTCAAAAATCAGAATCGCAAGCAGAACTCAAACCGCAACAATCAACCTCGGAACAATACTCAGAATTGGAACCATCAAAGGAACCAAAAAAGACAGCAGCAAAACCCCCCTAATAATAAGAATGAACCTGCTCCATTTCTGTGCTTTGTTTGCAACAGACCAGGTCATATTGCACGCAAGTGCAGGAACAGGCCAAGCTCTGCTCCGCAGGCTAACCTGACAACTGAAGAGCCTTTCACGGCTATGATATCTGAGATCAACCTTGTTGGTGGATCAGAAGGGTGGTGGGTAGACACTGGCGCTTCTCGCCATGTTTGCTATGATCGGAATATGTTTAAGACATATACTGCTGCTACTGAGGATAAGAAAGTGTTGCTGGGAGATTCGCACACTACGATTGTTGCTGGTATTGGTGATGTGGAATTAAAGTTTACCTCTGGAAGAACTGTGATTCTTAAGGAAGTCATGCACACTCCAGAGATGAGAAATAATCTGGTCTCGGGCTACCTTCTCAACAAGGCGGGGTTTACACAGACTATAGGGGCTGATTTGTTTACTTTAACTAAGAATGGGATATTTGTAGGGAAAGGGTATGCCACTGAGGGAATGTTTAAATTGAATGTTGATGTCAATAAAGTGAATGCTTCTGCTTATATGTTGTGTAGTTTTAATACTTGGCATGCTAGACTTTGTCACGTTAACAAGCGCATAATCAAAAATATGAGTAGTTTAGGCTTAATTCCTAAATTATCTTTAAATGATTTTGAAAAATGTGACTATTGTAGCCAAGCTAAGATCACAAAAACACCCCATAAATCTGTGACTAGAGAAACTGAGCCTCTAGATTTAATTCATTCCGATATATGTGAACTTGATGGGACGTTGACCAGAAATGGAAAACGTTATTTTATCACTTTTATAGATGACTGTTCTGATTTTACTTATGTGTACTTGATGAAAAATAAAAGTGATGCTCTTGATATGTTTAAATCTTTTGTGACTGAAATTGAAAATCAATTTAATAGAAAGATAAAGAGATTTCGTAGTGATAGAGGCACTGAATATGATTCGAGCATGTTTGTTGATTTTTATAACTCACATGGAATTATACATGAAAGAACTGCACCATACTCACCTGAAATGAATGGCAAAGCCGAAAGGAAGAATAGAACATTTACTGAATCAATTGTTGCTATTTTGCTTAATTCTGGTGCTGCATCTTATTGGTGGGGAGAAATATTATTGACTGTTTGCTATATGCTTAATAGAGTTCCAAAATCAAAAAGCAAAATTTCTCCTTATGAGATCTTGAAAAATAAACAACCAAACATCTCTTATTTTAAAACTTGGGGTTGTTTAGCATATGTTAGAATTCCTGATCCTAAGAGGATAAAATTGGCTAGTAGAGCATATGAATGTGTGTTTATTGGTTATGCTGTTAATAGTAAAGCATATCGTTTCTTTGATTTGAAAGACCATGTTATTTTGGAATCAAATGACGCTGATCTTTACGAACATAGATTTCCATTTAAATTGAGAAATAGTGGGGGTGCATCATCTAGTAACATGCCTGTGATTAGGGACATTGAGCATCATGAGGGGAATGAAACTGAACCTAGAAGAAGTAAAAGAGCTAGAGTCTCTAAAGACTTTGGTTCTGATTTTTGTGCATATACTTTAGAGGAGGATCCTTCGAACCTCCAAGAAGCTATGACCTCATTAGATGCTGACCTGTGGCAAGAAGCCATTAATGATGAAATGGACTCCCTTGAGTCTAACAAAACCTGGCATTTAGTTGATTTACCTCCAGGATGTAAGACAATAGGTTGCAAATGGATTCTGAAAAAGAAATTGAAACCTGATGGTACTGTTGATAAGTACAAGGCACGTCTTGTTGCCAAAGGTTTTAGACAGAGAGAAAATGTAGATTTCTTTGACACATACTCACCTGTCACAAGGATAACATCTATTCGTGTGCTTATTGCTTTAGCTTCTTTACATGATCTTGTTGTGCACCAAATGGATGTTAAAACTGCTTTTTTAAATGGTGAATTAGAAGAAGAGATTTACATGGACCAACCTGAGGGATTTGTGATCCATGGTCAAGAACATAAAGTGTGCAAATTAGATAAATCTTTGTATGGTTTGAAACAGGCACCTAAGCAATGGCATGAAAAGTTTGACAATCTAGTTATCTCACATGGTTTTAAAGTGAATGAAAGTGACAAATGCATTTATTATAAATCTGAAAATGACATTTGCACCATCATATGTTTATATGTAGATGACTTGCTTATTTTTGGTTCGAACTTACATGTCATAAATAATGTAAAATCTGTGCTATGTGAAAACTTCAACATGAAAGATCTAGGAGAAGCGAATGTGATCCTTGGTATAAAGATCACTAGGTCTGAAAAGGGAATTTCTTTGGATCAATCTCATTACATTGAGAAGATTTTAAAGAAATACAATTACTTTAACTGTAAACCTGCGTGTACACCCTATGATCCCAGTGTAAAGCTATTTAAGAACACTGGTGATGGTGTAAGACAAACAGAGTATGCGAGCATCATTGGCAGTCTTAGGTATGCCACTGATTGTACTAGACCCGACATTGCCTATGTTGTGGGACTATTGTGCAGGTTTACTAGTAAACCTAGTGTTGAGCATTGGCATGCTATAGAAAGGGTCATGAGGTACCTTAAGAGAACTATGAACCTTGGATTGCATTATCAAAAGTTTCCCGCTGTCCTTGAAGGATATAGTGATGCTGACTGGAACACCTTGTCAGATGACTCCAAGGCAACCAGCGGCTATATTTTTACATAGCTGGTGGAGCTGTTTCATGGAAGTCTAAGAAACAGACTATTCTGGCTCAATCTACAATGGAGTCAGAAATGATAGCACTAGCTACTGCTAGTGAAGAAGCAGGATGGTTGAGAGGCCTGCTAGCTGAGATTCCTTTATGGGAAAAACCGATACCAGCTGTGTTGATCCATTGTGATAGTACCGCGGCTATTGCAAAAATTCAGAACCGTTATTACAACGGTAAAAGACGTCAAATACGACGTAAGCACAGTACTGTTAGAGAGTTCCTCTCTACTAGAGCTGTGAGAGTGGATCATATACGCACTGATGAAAATTTAGCTGATCCTTTGACGAAAGGATTAGCTAGAGAGAAAGTCCTTAAAACATCAAAAGGAATGGGACTATTGCCCTTAGAATGATGAATCACACATAATGGTAACCCGACCTATAGACTAGAGATCCCAAGAAATAGGTTCAATGGGTAATAACAAGTTATGATGTGATATGAGACAGATCATGCTATTACTTAAAGTTAACTTGAAGCATGAATTCCTGAAGCGACATAAGGATGAGTTAATCGAAACTCTTAATGAGATCTATACTCTATGTGGAGTGGAGTACCGAGCTACAGGAGTACTCTTGATAGACTCACCTACGTGAATGTGGAAGTGGGGCCGCTTCCTATGAAATTTAGGGCAAATTTCTAGAGCGTTCACTATACTGGGATAGACGTGCATGGCCATTAAAGCACGGGCTTTTGGACTACACCCTGGAAAGATTGTGCGTGGTGCAATGTTAGAGATAGAGTTCAAGACTACGTGTCACTCTAGTATATTCTAAATTGCATTCACTATGCAAAGGTTCAAGTCGAAAGATACCTTTGTTTATGTTCAATCTTATTGTTCTTAGGTTACTGCTCGATGAAAAATATTTTTTAAATAATTCAAGTGGGGGATTGTTGGAACTTTTAATATATTATAGTATGAATTATTAAAAATAGAAAAGGTGCTTTAATGACTCCCTAGAGGAAGAGTCCCACATTGGTTTAGAATACTCTCTTGTAAGGGTATATAGAGTGTGGACTTCAGCCTTGGGGTTGTGCCCCAAGGGGTACCCACTTTTGTGGGAGAGGGAGGAGTCACACAAAGGCTCACCTGACCACCACACACACGCGCGCGCGCCGCCGCCGCCGTCCGTCCGACCGAGCCGAGCTGAGTTGGCTGGTTGGTTGGTGTGGTGTGTACCTTATTATTTTTTCTAAAAAAAATTATTTATTAAATATTTTTTTATTTAATAAAAACGTGGTTAATAAGTGGTAAACTGAAGACTTAATCTCTTCAAATTTTTCAGGGTTATAACTGCCATGCCTCTCCCACGTTTTAATAAAAAACGTCTTTATTCCCGTTAATTAAAATATCGATTTTTCTTTAAAAAGGGGCGATTACTTTTCAGAAGGATTATCTCTTTTCAGAAAAAAATTAAACTTTACGATTAAAGAAAAAAAAATCCGAGCAGTAGTATTATTAAGGGTGTAGTATACGACGGGTCTCTACAGTGCAGTGGAGGTCCGATCACAGTGAAGACTGGGCTGTTTTATCCTGGGGACGACGGGGCTGCTAGTCTGCTTGCACGGATTCTGGGCAATGTCGCGAACGTCTTAAAGAGAGCGACCTAGTCCGCGACTCAACCCAGACAATCATTCGGTAATTTCGTTCCTTTTTATTTCTGCAGCAACTTAGAACAACATATATGCATGCAAAAATAGAGTTAATAGTAATTAATTTATTATTATACATAGATAGATATTTAGAAAGTAAAATAGAGTTAATTACTACTATTATATATATATTTTTTAAATTAGAATAAATATATTTTTTTTTTGAAAAAGTTGAATAAAAATGAGAAAAAATAAGAAATTAAAAAAGTAGAATAAAAATATAATTTCTTTTGAAAAATTTGAATAAAAAATGAGAAAAAATAAGAAAATAGATAAAATGATTTATAACAATTTTAAAGTATCACATCATCTTCTTGAAGCTTTCCTTAATATAAATATTAGGAAATATAATCACGCTTCGATCGGTTTTATAATAACAAAGAACTACATGTAAGGGAAGGGAGTGGACTTAAATAATATACAAATATATACTACAAAAATTAAATATATAAATATAAATAAATACTAATTTTAATATTGATATAAATTTAATTAACTCATTGTGTTAATTAATCACCCATATAAGAAAAAAATATTAATTATTGAACAAATCAAAATGAATAAAGGAATATTTTATTTGTAACATCACATGTTTTGAACACCTCTTAGTAGCTAGTTGGAGACATTGAAGAATTATGTGGAATATGATTTTGATAAATTATATTATTTGAATTTTGTGATGATTAGTGAATTTTATAGCTGCTGTAATGATCCGGTAAAGGATCTAGCTTTATGCAAAGAAATATTTGTCTCATACCAAGGAATAAACCCTAATGGGAGAAAAATCTCGGATTAAATAAAATAGAAAATATTATGGCATAAAAATATTAATTTTGTCTAGCAACTGTGACATTATAGTCGAGCCAATAAGTTTAAGAAAAATTGATTGATGTTTGAATTCCAATCAACTGGGCTTAAGAATGAAATTTTTTTGCTTGGACCTTTAAGGGCATTTTGGTCAATATGTGATAAATTGACAAAATTATTGGATATTGTGACAAATTTTATTTTTGGTCACAAATTAATTTATCTAATTATGCTTGGAGATTTAAAAACTATAGGTTAAAAGTTAAGAGAAATTTAGAGCACAAAATTCCAAAGGGCCCTTGGATTCCTTATAGGTGAGGTAAAATAAGCAATGGCATAAAAGTAATTTCCAAAGGAGGAGAGAGAGGCAGAGAGGTGGACAGCAAGGCTAGGGGTAGACCCTAGGGCTCTCATAAGCTAGGTAACTTACCCCACAAGCTAAATAATGGGAAAAGGCCTCTTACCTTCTTCCACACGCCAAAACCTAATCATTTCTCTCAAGAAACACTCTCTCTAGCTCTCCCTCTCTCTCAAAAACCGAAACACACTCTCTCTCTCTCTACTCTTCATTGCTGTAATTTTTCTCTCCATGAGCCAAAAGCACTCATTTCCCCATTGAAGGAGGAGAATCTCAAGAGAACACTTGTGTAGAGTAAGTTTTGAAACCTACTTCATTTTTCGTCTCTTTTCCTCTTCAAACCTGAAACCCTAAAGGTTAATGATGCATGCATGTGATCTAATAGCTATGTATGACATTGATCTTGTGTTCTAGGGTTCAAGAGAAGCTTGTACAGGTAGAGTCTCAGGGATTTAGCACTTTGGTGATCAAGTGAAAGCAAGGTAAGAGATCTTGGTAGTTTGCATGTTTTGTCCCTCATCAAAGTCTTTCTAACCTAAATCTTTCTCAAAAATCTACATGTAGAACTTTGGGGCTCGGTTTGAGAGTGTAGAGCACAAGGGGGAGTTTGAGAAGCAAAGGAAAATACATCTCCAAGCTAGAACTATCAAAGGTAGAAATTTATGGTTGTTCTTGAGTTTTGTGATTTTATGTTGGTAGATCTGGTTGTATAGGTTATTTTAATAGTTTTTGGAGTTAATTTTATGCTTAAGGTTGAGATTGTGTGATTTGATGATTTTCATGCATGCATGTGGCTAGGGTTATGCTAGAAATGCTTATTGTTGTTAGGTTGTGTAAAAATGCATGCTGCCAAAATTTCATGGTCTAGCTTCCAACGGGTCAGATCGTACTCTACTGCCTCTGTTTGTGAAAAATATTTGTGTATTTGCATATTTATTTGTGATTTCTTGAGTATAAACTTTGGAAAATCGTAAAAAAATGTATTTTTAAACCCAAGTTATGCACTTTTTGGCATTGTGATGCAAATCTGGAAAAATTCTGGGCAGCATGCACTGCCCATATTGTTTTGAATTTTGAACATGTTTTACTAATAAAAAAGCTATGACATTTGGTAGAATATTATTTTAAACATGTATAAGGGTCACTGTAAAATTGTAGAGGAAAATGTATTATGGTATAAGAGATATGATTTTTCAAAGTTTTCCCTAAAATCTGGAAACAAAACTTCTCGGCAACAAGCACTGCCTGATTTCTTTAAATATTTCTATGGGTTCTATTTCTCCAAAAATTATGAAATTTTTAAGGAAGCTAATTTAGAAATTTTCAAAGATCTCTGTAAAATATTAGAAAGAACTGGGCTACAGTGTAAGAGAAATAAATTTCCAAAGTACCTTAAAATCTGGGAAAAACTTCTGGGCAGCAGGCACTGCTTAGATTGCTTTAAATATTTGAATGGGTTTTGTCATCCTAATAATTATGAAATTTTTAGTGGAATTATTGAATATGTGTATAAGGATCCCTGTAAAATTTTATAGAAAATTATATCACGGTTCAAGAGAAATAAGTTTTTTAAGTTTGCCCTCAAATTCGAAAAGTAGTAATTTCGAACCTTAACAAAAAATGATTTTTGGGAAGTTAGTTCTCTTAACATAAAACAAGTTATGACGCAAGACTTTTGTATAGTTTCCGTCCTTATGACATAGAATACGTGAATGATAGTTTAAGAGATTTTGTTAAAAAAACTAAATTGAGGGCAAAAGCTTAAAAATGGGACTTTATTACTTTAAAACATATAATGACATTGCAGTTTTGGAAATGAGAAGAAATAATCATTTGCAAAGATAACTAAAGATTTGGAAATTTAACCAATCCCAAATCAGCTTTAGTTAATTTAAAAGTTGATTTTTACCATTTTATAAGTTAAGGGTCCAATTGCCCTTCTTTTTCAAAAAATAACATAAAAAGAGATCCTAGGTTACGGATAAAAATGATAAGAATGAGAGTTTGGGTTTTGTAGAACCTTCAAGAGAATGGGATAACATTGTCAGATATTATTTGTAAATGGTCAAAAAGCGGTATTTTGGTAAATGATAGAAAATGGTAAACTTTCATAAGAGGACGACAAGTTGGTATTTTTCTAAAGTTATGAGTTGAGTAGAACTCCTTTTTCCTAAAAACAAAATACGTTATCTGATAAGAAGGTTCTTTAGTTAAAGAATATTCAGATGCACGACACGGAGAGCGTGTTGCGGTGAGGCCGATTTTCTCATGATACTGTAAAGACTTAAACGAAATCCAGCCTTATACATTGTATGGTGTATAAGAGGCTATAGTATAGAGTCTCTAAGAGAACTTTATGTAGCTATCATAGAATATTAGTTATAAGAGTATGTCATAGTTTAATTCGAGTACACTATATTAATTACAGTAACCGCGAAAGGAAAAATGAATAGCGGTGTTAAAGATCTCACTGAGGACTAAGGACTCCAAGTTAGTTAGCATTTCTCTTTCTTGGCTACAACATGAATATACAAGTGTGTGCTTGTAGTAGTAGATTACACTAGTTTTGTTCGGGTCGTTAAGACCAGAGTTTGCTTAATGCTTACCTTTGCAATGCTTATGCATTCTACGACTTAATGGTAAGTGAGTTCGGGTTGGAGCCAGAACCTTATTGTAATACTGTCTGGGTTGGAGCCAAGACATGGTAAAAATATAGTCCGGGTTGGATCCAAGACATGGTGAAATTATGATCCAGGTTGGAGCCAAAACATGGGAAAATTATAGTTCGGGTTGGAGCCAGGACATGGTGAAATTATAGTCCGGGTTGGAGCCAGGATATTGTAAAATTATAGTCCGGGTATAAGCCAGGACTTGGTAAGATAAAGTCTGGGTTGGAGCCAGGACATGGTAAGATAGTCTAGGTTGGATCCAGGGCGTTAAGAGGGAATCCAGGTTGGAGCCATGATGCTTTATGTTTGTTGAGTTGAGTAAATTATGTAATTGTATATATCTCGAATGTTCTAGGATTTTTTTAGTCCAGGTTATCATGATATGTGTAACGTTGGTTGTTAGGTACAATCAAAATATTTGATTATGTTTTGGCTATTATTTGGGAATTGTATGATAGGGTTGGAACTTATCCAATACCCTAATGACTGGTAGCGATAACTACATTAGGTCAACCCAGTACTTGGTTAGTATACTTGTGTGTAAGGCTATTCTTACAAAGTGTTTTCGCTTACCTAGTTGTTTCATGTTGTAGGTAAGTGCAAAAGCAAAGTTAAGCAGTGAGCACCAGAGTCTGCTTGTGGATATATACATGTTGTCTGACCTAGGGAGGTTTTTGATGGAACTCCATTTTGAAATGAAAAATCTGGGAGCTTGTTATTTCTTTTATGACATTTTGTTTTGCTATAACTCTGTAGAAGAGTAGTTGTAATTTCGTTTGCTAAACTAAAAGTGTGGGCACATGACATTTTTAAAAGTTTTTTTATATGAATTTTCGCTACAATGAGTTAAAAGTAAAAAGTTTAAATTTCCGCATGATTTTGGTCTTGTATGTTTTGAGGCTTGTTACATTATTTATAACCTACAAGTATAACACCCACAGTTATTTGTAAACCATGTAGGATTTTTACAAAAAAAAAAAATCATTACTCAACATATACAAATAAAACTAAAATTCTAATAAAATGGCACATTACCTCTCCAAATAAAACTCATATTCACCAAAAAATCGAATTAAATAGATAAAAGATCTTTAAAAGATTTTAGGATGTCATATTACATCTTCAAATCTTAGATTTATATATATTATTTACATATATTTTCTTTAATGCTATGTTTGTACAATTCACCTTAAATTATATATATACATACACACATGCATTAGATTACCATTAAAAATTATCTCATAAATACATTATTTTAATTATTTTTTAATCTACTAATATTTTTTCTAATCCTTATATGAAAATATGAGAAACTATTTAAATGATCACAATTTCGTTTTTTCTCTATTCCATCTCATGTAATTAGCACATAAATAATTATACAATAAAAATAAATTAATATTATAGGGTCTTAATTTTATTTATTATCTTGAACTTATTCACGTGTTAAATTGTCTATATTTTTTTCCAAACAAATTCAATATGACCACAAAATATAATTTTGTACATGTCTCTTCAAAAATTGTGAAATGACTTTTAAAAATATATATATATAAGTCATACAATATATATATCTTTATGTTACACTACACATTATAAATTTAAATGATATAAAAATTATAATACAAAAATTAAATATATAGATATAAATATATATCACCCATATAAGAAAAAAAATACTAATTTTAATATTGATATAAATTTGATAAACTCAAAATTTATAACTTATTGGACAAGATTTCATTAATCAATCACCCATAAAAAAACTAATTGTTGGATAAATCAAATTGAATGAAAAAATACATTATTTATAGCTTACAACTATAACACCCACAATAGTTTGTAAACCATGTTGGATTTTGACAAATAAAATCATTACTTAACATATACAAATAAAACTCAAATTCACATAAATTCTAATAAAATAGATAAAATAACTCTAAAATATTATAGAATGTTACATCACCTCTCCAAAGCTTTCCTTTATAGATACTAGGAAACACAACCACTCTTCGAGCGACATAGATTTCTTCTTCTTTTTCCTAGAAAAGAAAATATATGTCTAGAATAATAATAGTGCTATTATTTTTTTTATATAAATATTCTCCTCTAAATCAAATATATAAATATATTATGTAAAAATATTCAAAATATATTACAAATTTTATAAATTTTGTTGACTGCCTTTTTCGCTATCAACCTTAATAAGAGAGAATAAAGCAATCAACTACAAGAAGGCAAGGATTTTTACGTGGTTAAGGTTATAAAAGAACCCTAGTCCACGAGTCTCTGGTATTAAGAGGACTGTAAGTTTGTGATCGCAAGCTCCAATGGTGTATTCTCAGACAGCTTTTAGATTGCTATGAGTATAAGGTCTTTTCTCTCTAAAAAACCGAACCCTTTACAATGAGACTCTCAACCCTGTTTATAGAGGCTGGGGTCATTAATATTAATCATAAGTAATTAATACACATTCTTTCCATTACTGGAAGATTACTACTAATTCAACGCATTGGGCTGCATTGAATACATGGCCCAAACGAGATTTGCGGGGCCCACTGCCAAAAAACACCTACTTTATAGGGAACATGCCCCAAGTACTGTCAGGGCGTGCTGTAAGTACCTCCATGTCAGGTGGTGTAGTGGGTGTACGAATTGTCGAGTCCTACACTCGACAACACTATTGATGGATCGCCCATAAAGGTTGTCAGATGATCCTCTGGCTCTGAAAATCCACATTTACTGACATGTTGCGCCTTATCTTAGGTCCAAGAACCATAGCCTCAAACCTGGCAGATGAATGGGATGAGACCCCTCGCCTTAATTGCCCGAGTTGGAGAACCTCCAACTCCGAGAATGAACATCAGGGAGTAATCTACTAATGCACCCACAACCCACTGTCAAAGGAAAGGTCTCACCTAAGAGGACCCTTGCTCTAACTAAAGACCTCAAGCAGTATCATGTCCCGAGGATGACTATGAACGTCCAAGTCACTCACTGGGGGTTGCCACATGTCGGGCGTGAAAATACGGACAACATTTGCCCCCCAAGTCTCTACTCGTCCTCGAACAGTGGAGACTTCAAACTAAGGAAGACTTCAAAAATTCCTCCAATGGGAAACGTTTGGACTTCTATTGATGTCATTCTTAAAAGAAAAACCACGTTTCAATGCCCCATTGTTGGGCTCATCAGTCCGTGCATTTAATTAAGGGTCAACTCGATATCCCAAATGTCCACTCTGTGCCCAAGGCGTCTTTTCGCAAAGAAACAATGATTGCGTTCCGAACCTTTTGAGCCCTGACCATTGGATCACCTTCGTGAACTTACTAAGGCAAGCCATCCGATGGTTGTGGGGAAGTTACTTCCCTAATACATTTTGTTCGGTATAAAAATCCAGAGAAACCTTCAGTCTCATTCTATAATCATTCAAAAATAAAAAACTTTCCCAGCACACTTTCTTCTTTCTCGTCTGCCTCTCATCTTCAACCCTTTCCCGGAGTTCTGGGCGACTGGCGTGAATCGTCTTACTTCTAGTCAGATGGAAAATAGTACTTCAAGGTTAGGACTCGCCTAAGTACTTACCTTTGCTTTACCTCAGGTAAGTACCTTCGACCCACTTTTTTTTTTTTGGTGTGTGCTTGGTGTTTTTCGATATATGTTTCATAATGTTAGTAGTATGGAATTTTGGAGTATGTTTCTCGTTTTCACGAGGCGTTTTAGGCACATTTTGATAATAGTCTCGTTCGAAATGACCTTCAAGAGTCTTTTCATCAACTTTGCATTTCTGAGCCTGTGACCAGAATCTGGGAATTTTCTAGATTCTAGTAGGTTCATCTTCTCAGGTCTGTCCTTAGGCGTCTAGGATACCTCGCACTTCCAAAACTCTCCTTTCCTTCTCGAGCAATATTCCTAGAGTCGTTTGTGTTTTGGCCATCTTCCCTTTCATCAGAATACTAACTGCTTGGTTTTTTGTCTCAAATGTCCGAGGAACTCCATCAACTACACGAACACAGGTTTTATCTCTTCGACCAGGAGATCTCGGATATGGCCCGAGCACGAGATGCTTCCGAAAACAATGTAAGGAAGGAGAATAAAGAGTTGAACAGGGAGCTAATCGTTCGTCCCAAACTTCAAGTGGCGGAGAGGCCCGAAATGCCTGAAGATCGGGGGCTTACTGTGGAGGAGGTAAACAAGGCCCCTATTCTGCACCATACACAGAAATACGAGGGTGATGCGCTCGAAGTAGAGGATTACCACACTCTACTTCGACACCACGATTCTCTCGAGGCAATAATGAGAAACTAATCGGTCGAAGATAAATGCCTCATCCGCCTCTGTCAGGAGTCCTAGAGAGTACATTGCAATGTTTACGGCCTGGGCGCTTGGAGCTAGGCCCACTTGATGGTTGGGGCTACCCTACCCCACAAGCAATACTTCGTGAACTTCTTGAAGTTTGTGGAGATAGCCCACTTCCAGCTTTCCCCCAACAGCTATAGAGTGCTCACGGGGATGTACATTCTGTACTAGAAGCAAAAATGGTCTGAGCCCTCACCAGCAAAGATTCTCTATTTCTACAGTTTCAAAACCACTCATCGGAAGAAAGGCTCCAAGCGAGATGGAAATTATGCCCTGGAGAAGTACACAGCTTCATCACTCAGCTACAAGGCTCCCCACCATAATGAGAATCATCATCGGGAATACAAGGATGCCTTCCTCTTTACGGACGACTTCCCGACCCGTGAAAACCCGACCTTATTTCTCAACTTTGCCCGAGTAGGTGAGTATCTTTTCGAACGAGCTTATTCTTTGCCTCACTAGGGTCTTTCTATATTATATAATTAGTCATTTTCTTTTGAATAGGTCTTTTCCACCAAACTACATATGTCCAGCTCTTCAAGGATCATCTGCAACTTGGACCTGACCAAATACCGCCAGTCCAAAAAGTCTCGAGAGTTGGCATCCCATCATATCAATTACATGGAAGGGTTGTCCATGAAAGCATTTCACGGGCAGCTGGCAGAGGAGAGGCTGGTGAACGCGCATGCTATAAAAGAGGCTCGAGAGGCTCAAGAGGATCAGGAGCTCGAGGAAGAGCTTTAGGGAGGGATGGAAGCTTCCTACATGGACTTTGGTAAATCACCTCTCACTCTGATTTCTGTTTTCCGAGTAGGTGATTGGATAAGTCTCGAGCATGTCTGGGCTTCCCCAGTACTCCTTCATTGTGGTAAAATCTCACATCTGAGTTGGACTAGGGAAGAGTTCCAGGTTACCTAAATCTCATTGAAATTTATCTCCACCACCCTAGGAGACAATCCACCTCTCATGGGTTCGTACCCTTAGACCAAGTGACTTCCTTCACCTCGAGCTGGTTTTGGCAATATGGCACCGACATTAGCTGTGAGGACGGGAATAGGATAGTACACCCTTCGAGTAGCTTATTTTATTGAATTTTCCTTTTGTGTAGAATGTACGCTAACCATTTAACTTGTTTCTGCAGCTCACATGGGATCGGTGGACATTGCCCGGTTTGCGCTAAGGTTAGGAGCGCCTCCTAGCTCTTCAGTAGGAGAAGGGTCGTCACATCCTCGGGAGCAACCTGAACCCTCTCCTCCGACCAAGAGGCAGAGAGTCTCCACTCCCCCCGTGGTGGTCCCTACAGATGACTTGCCCCCGTAGTGGACATCCCATCCTCGCCCAAGTCAAACGAGGCGGTTCAAGAGGTAGGGCCTGAGGAGGACCTAGAACCGGACCAAGGGTCAGGTCAAGACTCGGAGTAGGAGGTGGTGCCACCCCCAAGTCTGTCTCCTGGTGTACCCTGAGAAGTATAAGGGGACTTTGTTGGAGCAGTACAAGAAGATGCTTCAACACTTTGAAGCAAGGCTGGAAGAAGACAACAAAGCCTTGCACGAGACAGTCAAGGCCCTTTATCAACTCAAACCACCCCGAGAGAGGCCCATCATCCCTCCAACTGGTCGAGCTGAGCTGGAGACTTTGTTCTCCGCCAAGCTAGGGGAGATTGATGCTCCTCTCGCCGCAGAGCTCCTCCAAGGGGTCAGCTCCACCATGTGCGAGTTGACTGCCCGAAGCATCTCCCAACTCAGGGACAGTAACGAGGCTTCTCTCGTGGCCTCGAGTCGATATGCCTCTATCGGGGTAAGCTAATCATTCCCATGTTTGAATTCAACTTAACAAGGTCTTATTAAGCTAACACATTTATTTATATTATTTTTTTTGTAGTCCGCCTTGGCCTGCCAATGCCTGGGAGACATCATGATGGAGAAGTCATACGAACTTCAGAAATCCCAGGTTAAGATTGTCTCCCTTAGGGAGAAAATGAAAGGCTCTCGGGAAGAAGTTGCCCGAGCCAAAGCTGCCCTTGAGGTCGAGCGAAAATTCTCTCGGGAGCTTGAGGAGACCATACATAAGGCCTCTGAGGATATGTAGCAAGCCAAAGGGGAAATGAAGGCGGCTGTCGAGGGCATCCGGTGAGCCTAGGAGGAGGCTAAGAAAGCCACAGCCGAGATCGCCCGAGTGGCCCTAGTGAACTCCCAACTTCAGGAGCAGGCTAAGGAGGCTATCGACTGGGCTGAGCTAGCCGAGAGGAAGGCCCTCCAAGCCATGGAGATGAACAACTCTGGTAGGTGCCAGGTGGAGAAGCTCAAGTAGGAGACCGAGTCTATCTCCGAGGATGCCTTCTATGTGGCCTAATATCACAACCAAGACATGAACATGGACTTAATTGGGGAGCCTGAGAAGTACAATCTCCTTTTCAATGAGCACCTCTGAGCTACCCAAGCTACTGAGGTGACCCCATCTGCCGAGGCCACTCAACCAATTGAGGTGACCCTAATTGCCGAGACAACCCAGGCATGGGGTTCCTCGAGCAGATATTCGATCATAGAACTGGTAGCGGAGATTCCCGAAGACTAATTATAATTTTTGCATTTAGGCCTATGTCCCATAAACTTATTGCGGTATAGACAAACAATCGGTTGAGCCCCTGAGCATAGTTATAATCATTCACCCATATATGAATTATGTAGCTTGCCCTGCCTTTTATTTGGTTTAGTTCTATGCATTCACCGTAACTTAAATTGCCACAAGAATAAGCACTCAAACTGTTTCAAACACTTGGTTCTATAAATGCAACGTAACACGAATGTCACGAGAACAAGAACTCAACCGTTTCAAACACTTGGTTCTATAAACTCAATGTAACACGAATGTCATGAGAACAAGAACTCAGACCGTTTTAAACACTTGGTTCTATAAATTCATCGTAACACGAATGTCACGAGAACAAGAACTCAAACCATTTTAAACACTTGGTTCCATAAATTCAACATATCAGGAATGTCACGAGAACAAGAACTCAACCGTTTTAAACCCTTGGTTCTATAAATTCAACGTAACATGAATGTCACGAGAACAAGAACTCAAACTACTTTACTAGTGGCTCCCACGTTTAGTCCCTTATAGGTCCATAGTCCTAGAAGTAACTTTGATGCAGAATTCATTGTTGGTCTTCACTCAGTGTCTTATGCCCTCGCATTCCAAAGATTTGGGCTTTAAGGGGTCCTAGCATGTGAAACCACCCGCCCCCCGAGTATGGACTATTTGAGAGGTCGGGGGTTTCAACATTGCTCTCTGAGTGCATATCTTATTATTTCCATACCATCTTAGACCTCCTCGAGTGGTGATGTTAACGAAGCATCCAGGCGTAAGCTGCCTGGGTATCCATTCGTATCGCACTGATTAGGATTTGGTTATTACTCTCTGGGCACGTGCTGTCCTCGGGAGGTAACCTAAATTCTTAGTCTGTACTACATGAGGTTTTCTAGATATGGGGGATAGTGACATTGGGGGTGCCTTGCTCGTCGACTAGCCAAGCTTCCTCTGTCATAGATATCCCGAGGCCAAGTACAGGGTACTCGGCCTTACGTTCGCACCTCGAGACCAAGAGACTTAGCCAGAGCTCCTCGGGGTCGGTGTCCACGGGAGGTGACAATAGTCTATTCTCGCACTACTTGGGTTATCTATCTCCTAGGGGCTAAGCTTAATTCTACCTTGAACAAGCTGTCTTCTAAGCTAGACTTTACTAGTTTCCTAGGATTTTCTACTCTCGGGATGGCGACGCAAGGCTTACTCTTGACAATTGATAAGTTTAGTTTCCTAGGCCGTTCCTTGTGAGGCATAGTGTTGTCCTAACTCCATGCCCCCCAAGTGATCGAAGACTAGTCTGCGATCACTTGTCCAGGCGAGTAGGTGCTCTTACACAACATTAATAGAAAGTAAAGGAAAACAAAGAATATAAGCAGACAATAAATTTTTTACAGTGTTTACATACACGATTTCCATTATATGTGCCCGAAGGCTATAACGGGTATTACAGAATTAGACAATATTTCCTGCTCATACTATTGGTAATACCGGCAAAGATGCTTGATATTCCAAGTGTGAGGAATTGGCTCCCCACTTAGTCAGGCTAACCTGTATGTTCCTAGACACATAACGCTCTTGACTTGATATGGACCCTCCCAGTTAAGTCCCAGCACTCCTGCACTGGGGTTCCAGGTGGCTAAGAAGACTCTTCACATGACCAAGTCTCCGACCCCAAATTTTCTATCTCTTACTTTGGAGTTAAAATATCTTGCTACCTTCTGCTGGTAGGATGCTACTCGAAGCTGAGAAGCTTTGCGTAGCTCCTCCATGAGGTCCAAGGACTCTCAAAGTAAAGCATGGTTCGTGGTCGGATCATATGTATCTCGTCGATGTGTAGATATTGCTGCTTCAACTGGGAGCATGGCCTCATACCCGTAGGCCATTGAGAATGGAAAATGGTCGGTGGAGGTCTGGGCAGTGGTGCGGTAACTCCACAATGCCCTAGGCAGCTCCTCAAGCCAAGCTCCTTCTGCTTGTTCAAACCTTTTCTTCAAACTGGACTTTATTGTCTTGTTAACTGCTTCCACTTGGCCATTGGCTTGTGGATGGGCCACATAAGAGAAGCTCTTGATGACACCATGTTGTTGATAGAAGTTCGTGAATACTTCACTGTCGAACTATAATCCGTTGTCAGAGACTATCTTCCTCGAAAGCTTATACCGGCAAACGATATTTTTTATGAGAAAATCCAAAGCCCTTTTGGAGGTGATACTGGTGAGTGGCTCGTCCTCAACCCACTTTGTGAAGTAGTCGACAACCATTATGGCATATTTCCCCCTCCATTCCCTATAGGCAGGGACCCGATAAGGTTGATGCCTCAAACAGCAAAAGGCAATGGGCTAGTCATCTGAGTAAGCTCATTTGGAGGCACTCAGGGGATGTTGATGAAGCATTGGCATTTGTCGCATTTCTTGACGTAATCCATCGTGTCTCCATTCATGGTGGGCCAAAAATACCCTTGTCTTAAGATTTTCTTGGATAGGCTTTGCCCCCCAGCATTATCTCTGCAGAAACCTTCGCGTACCTCTTGTAGTATTAAACATGCCTCTTACTTGGATACACATCGAAGCAAAGGCAAAGAATAACCTCGCCTGTAAAGCCTACCTTTCATAATTATGTACCTCGGTACTTGGTATAGAAACTTCTTAGTAGCCTTCTTATCTTGGGGCAACTCCCCGGAGACAAGGTATTTAACTATTGGCTCCATCCCTGGAGTCGAGATACTCGAAGACTCCAAGAAGTCAATGGGGACTACATTGATTAATTTAGCATCTTTGGTCGTGGCCAGTTTAGCCAGGGCGTTCGCATTGGAATTTTGCTCCCGCAATACTTGCAAAATAGTGAATCTTTGGAAGTTATGCAACATTTCTTGAGCCTTTTCCAAGTATGCTTCCATCTTTGTTTCCCAGGCTTGGTACTCTCCGAGAAATTTGTTCACCGCAAGTTGCGAATCGCTAAAGATCTCGAGTCCTTCGCCCTTGAGCTCTAGTGCCACGCGGAGACCAGTGATTAAGGCTTCGTACTCCACTTCGTTTTAGAGGCACAAAACCTAAAGCGAAGGGTGCTATCCACCCTATGTCCCTCGTGGGAAACCAAAATAAGTTCCGCCCCAATGCCATTTTCGTTCGAAGACCCATCCATGAACAACTTTTAGGGTGGTCTGACCACTAGGGTGCACTCAGTCCTATCCTGATTCCCGGTGCACTTGGTAATGAAATCGATGAATTCCTGACCTTTTATGGCAGTTCTCAGATGATAGGTGATGTCAAAATGACTCAGCTCCACCGACCACTTTAAGAGCCTTCCCGATGAATCAGGCTTCTGAAGGATTTGTCTAAGGGGATGGTTCGTGAGGACCTTAATTGGATGTGCCTGGATGTAGGGTCTTAGCTTTTGAGAGGCAACCATTAAGCAAGAGGTTAACTTCTCCATCAGCGGGTATCTAGACTCAGCCCCGAGGAGTCTTTTGCTAACATAATAGATAGGGTGCTGAACACGACTTTATTCCCTTACCAAAGCGGCACTGATGGCGTCTTCTGAAATAGCCATGTAGAGCAGGAGAGGCTCTCCGTCTACTGGCTTGGACAGGATCGGAGGGTTTTCCATGTGTGCCTTGAGCTGTTGGAACGTCTGTTCACACTCCTTCATCCATTCAAACCTCCGACTCCCTTGGAGAACATTGAAGAAAGGGATGCACTTGTATGTTGCCTTGGAGATAAAATGGCTCAAAGCTGCGATCCTTTCTGTTAGGCTTTGAACATCTTTATGTTTCTGAGGAGATGGCATTTTGATTAGAGTCTTTATCTTCTCGAGGTTCACCTCAATCACCCGAGCACTTATGATGAAGCCTAGGAACTTGCCACAGGCCACCCCTAATGTGTATTTTTAGGGGTTAAGCTTCATCTCGAACCGGCGGAGCACTGTGAAGACCTCAGTCAAGTCGCCCACGTGTTCTGGGGTGGTCCTGGACTTGACCAACATACCATCCACATAAACCTCCATATTCCGCCCCAAATGGTTTTTGAACATCTTGTTAACCAGCCTCTGGTAGGTGGCCCCAGCATTCTTCAACCCGAAAGGCATCAAAATGTAACAATAGAGACCCTTGTCGGTTCAAAAGCTAGTGTGCTCCTAATTGGCGACGTGGATGGATATCTGCTTATATCCCGAGTATGCGTCCATGAACGACAACAACTCATAACCAGAGGTGGCATCGACCATCTGGTCTATCATGGGGAGAGGAAAACAATCCTTCAGACATGCCTTGTTAAGTTTAGAAAAATCGATGCATGTCCTCCAAGTGCCATTTGGATTTGGCACGAGGACAGGATTTGTAACGCCCTACTTCCTTAGAGCCGTTACTAAGTGAGCTTAAAATGTGCATTTAACCCGCTAATCGAGGTTTTAAGGTAAACGTGTAATTAAATCATAATCAGAGACATAAACTTTGAAAGTAATTCCATTTATTGAAAATCATAAAACGTTTAACATTTGGGATCCCAAAATACTGTTTATAAATATTTACAACTCATAATATACTTAGAGTTGACTAGACGATAAAATAGGGTTCTTTATAAACAATTCCCAAAAATACCCCTGGCCGTGGCAGCCAGGTAGACCAGACATGTACGCGCCGCCTCATGCTCTCCATACTCATGGTCGGTTGACTTTCTCCTTGCCCTTACTTGCACCACAGAGCTCCCGTGAGCCGAAGCCCAGCAAGAAAACCCTCACAAGCAGACAACATATGCACATCAAACACTTAGCATATAAACAGGCCATCATTAAGCTAAACACATATGGCCAAGTCGTCCCAGGCGCTTTACTAGGCCCTGGGTTCGCGGTCCACACCGTGAGGATATCTCAGGTATCCTTTAGGGTCTCACCCTGGCAGCCCGCACTCCACGTGATCAACGCTGCTCCCGGCCCCTTGCCGCACTCAACCTTGCACTCCACGTGCCTAACGCCGTTCTCAGCCCCTTGTCGTTCCCGGCCTTGCCGACCTCGGTCTACACCGTTCCCGGCTCTTGCTGAACATTTACATATATGCAACCATAGCATAACAAACAAAATGCAAAACTTGAACAAATTCAATCAAAGGGCTATGCCCTACAACACATTCACATAGGGCTCAGCCCTGCACACAAGCTCTATGGAAACAGTGGTTTTCTTACCTGTAACTCGAGCTTCCCAAGCATCGCAATCACGAGCACAATCCTCTATCCCCAGCCTAGAAGAAAACCTAGTCACAACGCATGATAAAGGATTCCATTAATATTCGAGTAACTATTTCCAGATATAATTCTAGCTTTTGAGACATCTAATTCCACCAAACACGGTGGTGGAGTCGATCTCGAGCACCCTAGGTTATGTTCCCGCGCTTAAAACCTCCATTCAGCCAAAATTTCCCTTTTGAGTCGCAGCTCGCCCCCAAAACAGAGGCTAAAACCTCTCTAATGCCCATTTGAGCTGCGGCCCTGCCCTATGGAGCCGCGACGCTCCCCAGAGGCAGAGCCTCCCTGGCTCATCAGCTTCGTAGGGCTGCAGCACTCAAGAACAGAGCCGCGGCCCAACCCTTCGAGCCCAGAAAATAACACCATTTTCACCTCAAAAATCAGTCCAATTATCCCCAAAATCAAACAAACAATCCCAACTAATTATCACAATTGTTATACCATATATTCAACAACAAAACCCAACAAAAAACAAAAAACTCAAGCCAAAACCTTATAAAAATCAAAGTTGAATCCTCATCCCTCCAACATGCAAAACTCTAATATTCAACCTTAAAACCAGCTGGAAATTAACACAGTTCCACATATTAGGAGCTTACCTTGATGAGTTATATTTCTGTGTAGATTCTCTAAGTTCCAAGCTTTAATTCCTCAAGACCATCCGCCCAATTCCTTAGCTTTGGCTAGTTTTTCTCCAAGATATTCTAAGTCTCCAAGAGTGTAAGAAAACCAGTGAAGGGAGAGGGAGTGAGTCGGTTAGAATAAGTTTGGGGGTTTCCTATTTGTTTGTTTTATTTAACTTAAGTCCATATGGTTACCTCAAGGCTCGGGGTACCAAAATGTCCCCGAGGGCAAAACGGTAAATTTCCCCAGTATTCATTCCTAGACATTCTAACCTCAAATATATCTCCAAATATTTATTTCTATAACCCAATAACCCCATAAGACATCTAGTACCCAAAATACCCCTCGACTTGCCCTGAGTCGGATTCTCAACCCCGTCGTGACTTTCCGGCTAACTGCTCCCCAAAACTGTCTCGGATCGTGCTACACAGATATATCACATACATATCATGTTTATCACATTTATACCCTCAACGAGCTAAAATCACAAACGTACCCCTAATATCCAAACGGGGCCCACATGCATATTTAATTCAACTAAACATGCATCCTAACCACATATTCATTAAATTCACATATATTAATACAATATAAAAATTATTGCCCTCCAGGCACACTAATCAAGGCCCCAACCTTATTAGCAAATTTTGGTCGCTACAGGATTGGATAGTCACCTAGGATATTGGGCTTCTCGGATAAACCCATTGGAGAGTAGATTTTCCACTTCGGCCTTAAGGGCTTCTTTCCAAGTTTGATCAAACGTCTGTTGCTTCTACTGGATAGGAGAAAAGCTATGATTGACATTCAAGGCATGACATGTGATATATTCGGATCAATGTCAGTCATGTCGGAATGTGACCACGCGAACACATCTTGGTATCCTCGGAGGAAGCCCACTAATGCCTCACAGACTTCCGTTTTCAAGCTTCCCCCAACTTCTACTTTCCTGTCGGGGTGGAGGTATCAAGTACTACCTCCTCCACCCCCTCTATTGGTTCAATTGACCTCTCCTCTTGAACCCTTGGGTTTAACTCGTCGGGCCCCGACTCCTGGACAGCTTGTACCTCCGATGCCTCAAACTTCTCGTCACCTTCCTACCTTACCATCATCACTGGAGCCTTGAGGGAGACATTGTCGCACTGTCTCACCTCTTTCTGGTCACCATGGACTATGCCGATACTTGCATCCTTGGGGAACTTCATGCACAGATGATGGATGGAGGTGACAGCCCCAAACTCCACCAATTCAGGTCATCCCAAGATGGTGTTGTACGCCGAGGAACAGTCCACCACTACGAAGGTGCAGTATTTGAGGGCTTGGCGAGGTACCTCTCCAAGTTTCACATGGAGCTTTATCTGCCCCATCAGTATGAGGGCTTCTCCCGATAATCTATAGAGTGTCGAGGCGCATGGGGACAAGTCTATCGTTGTCAGCCCTATCTTCTTGAAGGCTGACTTAAATAGGATATTCATCGAACTCCTGTTGTCTGCTAGAATCTGCGCCACCATTTTGTTAGAGATTTGGCTCTCAATCACCAATGGGTCGTGATATGGGAAATGCACTCACCGAGCATTGTCTTTAGAGAATGTTATGACTTGGTCAGTCATTCTTGGCATTTGGGCAGGCAGCTAGGACAAAACCATTACCTCATCATCATGATTCAAATCTTGCGCATATCTGTTTTGCGAGCTTCGTGAGGCCCTCCTAAGATGGTTCCTATCCGCCCGTTCACCGAAGGAGGTCCTTGGACCACTGGATGTTGGGGAGCTACAAGAGCTACTGCCGGGACCTGTGGTGTGATAGGTGGGACCACTGGTCCTACCACGAGAGGCTGTGCTTGATGCACTCCACCTTTAGCATACTGATGGAGGTGTCCCAACTTGATGAGATTCTCAATCTCATCCTTGAGTTGATGACACTCATTGGTGTGGTACCCTATGTCATTGTGGAAATGAAAAAATTTGCCAGGATCTTGCCTATCCATGTCTCTTCGGATGGGTTGCAGCTTCCTGTAATGAACATGCTGTGTCGTGGCCACGAAGATGTTCTCTCAGGATTCTACAAAGTTAGTGTACTCGGAATATTGCGAGACGTACTTCTCGCCTAATGTGACTCCCTGCTTGGGCTGTGTGGTTCCGCTCCCTCTGGGTTTGCGGCCCTTACCCTTCGCTTTGCGCCTTGTGCCATTGGGAGCTCTACTAGATTCAGTAGGCTGGGATGGGGCAACAACTCCAGCACTAAATGCAGGATGAAAAGCTCTGTATCTAGTGGGCGCTGCCCCGAACCCTGTGGGAGCCATACCAAATCAAGGAGCAGACATGGCACTGTAACCGAAAAAGGTGGCACTCTGGCTAGGTTGGACTCCCCCCAAGCCCTGTTGGATGTGAACATAGGGGGAGTAATGGATCCCTAAGTCCACGGGGCCAGGTGTGGCCAACGTAGGAAAGAGGGCAGGCACTCTGAATGCTCCGATTTGGGCGTCCTCCCAACTGATGTACTCTTGTGCTCGATGAATGAAGTCGTCGAGACGCCGACATCCCCTTTGCTGGAGATCATCCCAAAGTGGGGAACCCGCGCGTATGCCGGCTTATAATTCCATCAACTGTTGTCCATCATCGACCCTCTTGGTTCTTGCCGCTTCTTCTTTGAAGCGCTTGATGTAGGCCTTGAGGGTCTCGAAAGGCCCTTGCTTCATGTTGGCCAAGGCGTTGACCTCAAAGCTTACCTTCCAGACTCCTATGAACTGTCGTCAAAAGGTGGACAATAACTGGTGCCATGACTGAATGTACCCTGGTTGGAGCTTTTCAAACCATTCGTCCACTATCCCCGTCAGGGTAAGCCGGAACACATGACACTTAGCGTCATCGGAGACACGATGCACCGACATTAATATGTTGAACTTAGATAAGTGGACCGTGGGATCCCAACCACCATCATAGGATGGTATGGGTGGCATTTTGAAGCATATAGGTAGCGGGGCTTCGACAAGATGAGGGGCACACGGCTCCACTTCTTCATCCTCCGAGTCAAACTCATGGCCTTACCGCCTAGCCATCCTGAGCATTATCCACTACAGACCTCCCAACTCTGCATAGAGCGGGTCACGATCCCGGTTGATGCTCTGAGTCAGGTTATCTCTTTTCTGGGCGTTGAGATTATCTCAAAGATCTGACGGACTTCTCCCAATAGGCTCGCGTCTTCCTGCCTTATTGTACCTCCAAACATTGAGGTTGTCTCGCAGGTCGGCCTATCCCCAAAAGGGAACATTATCTCCTGGTCGAGCCACTTCAGTCTCCCCATCAGACTCGACATTTTCATTTACCGAGATACTAATTCCATGTTCTCAGTTTTGTGGGGCGTTCCTTGGGAGGATTCCTAGATTGTTATTCCTACAGGGCTGGTTAGGTCCCAAGTGGTCACTAGCTCCATGCCTCGCGCGATACATATAGGCACGTAGGGGTGGAACACCCGGAGCCCCACAGGCGCTGACAGCCTGGCGGTGTCCTCGGGCCCCTATGTCGTTATCTTTGCCAGCCTGCTGAGGAACTTGGTGGCCTTCGGGTTCTGGACGAGCACTCTTCTACTTTGGAGCAGGATTATCATCAACCTTTCCCTTACCACGGTCTTGTGGTGGCATCGAGGCTCCAACTCTTGCCAGGTACCCGACGAGTACCTCAGATGGCGGATCTCGTGCCTCTGCGGTTGGGTGCTCAGGAGGCACCCCAGCCGCATTGACAGGTGGCACTCCAGTGGGGCACACAAGTGGCATGCTAGTTGGATGCCCAGCTTGTACGTTGTTGTTGGGGTCCACTCGCAGCCCTTAGGTTGCAAGAGTGGCCTTCATGGCAAGTACTATCTCCTGAAGGGCGGCGATGTTACCCTCTTGAGCATCAATCTTCTCTTGTTTTCTGGCCACCTACTCATAGAGCACCACCACCTCTGGTATCTCTTCCGCCTCCATGGGCTGAGGGTATTCTTCCTCATAATACCCATGGTCAATACCATTATCCTCGCCGTCATACTTGGCGTATTCATCGTAGTCCTCCATCATCTCAGGCACGTCTTGAGGTGGTTGCCTACTAGGTTCTCCTCCTTCAACTCCAGTAGGAGGGAGCACCTCATCTATAACATTTCTTCATGTAGTCATCATGGCTGTGAGTGTTTCAAATGCTTTCTTCAAGCTCTCAATGAAAGCACTGAAATGTTGACTGTCTTTTTCGCTATCAACCTTAATAAGATAGATTAAAGAAATCAACTATAAGAACACAAGGACTTTTACGTGGTTCAGGTTATAAAAGAACCCTAGTCCACGAGTCTCTAGTATTAAGAGGATTGTAAGCTTGTGATCGCAAGCTCCAATGGTGTATTCTCAGACAGTGTTTAGATTGCTCTAAGTACAAGGTCTTTTCTCTCTAAAAAATCGAACCCTTTACAATGAGACTCCCAACCCTATTTATAGAGGCTGGGGGTCATTAATACTAAACATAAGTAATTAATACACATTCTTTCCATTACTTGGGATTAATACCAATTCAATGCGTTGGGCTGCATTGAATAGAGACCATGGCCCAAACGTGATTTGCGTGGCCCACTGCCGAAAAACACCTACTTTATAGGGAATAGGCCCCAGGTACTGTCAGGGCGTGCTGTAAGTACCTCCATGTCAGGCGGCGTAGTAGGTGTGCGAAATGTCGAGTCGTACACTCAACAACATTGTTGACGGATCGCCCATAAAGGTTGTAGACAATCCTCTATCTCTGAAAACCCGCATTTACTGACACGTTGCGCCTTATCTTAGGTTCAAGAACCAGAGCCTTAGACCTAGGAGATGACTGGGAGAAAGGACCCCTTTCCTTAATTTCCCGAGCTGGAGAACCTCCAGCTCCGAGAACGAACATCGGGGATTATTCTACTAAGGCACCCACGACCCACTGTTAAAGGCAAGGTCTCACCTAAGAGGACCCTTGCTCCGACTAAAGACCTCGGGCAGTAACATGCCCCGAGGATGCCTACGAATGTCCAAGCCAGTCACTGGGGGTTGCCACATGTCGGAGGTGAAAATATGGACAACAAATTTAAATTATATAAAATATATACTGCAAAATTTAAATAATAAATAATATATTAAATATTGATATAAATTTGATGAACTAAAAAAAAAAGATAACTACTTTAGCAATATTGAGTTAAGTCAATCACTTATATAAGAAGAAAATACTAATATTTCGATAAATCAATGTGAATGAAGGGTAGTTTATTTATATTCTAAAGGTATAACACCCACAATGGTTTGTAAACCACGTGGGACTACAGGAATTTTTTTTAACGGTTAATTATTTATTTAAATAAAAAATTAGAAAAAAAATTAGAGAAAATAGAAGGAGAAGATGCCAACTCATCTCCTCGAAGCACTCATTTAAATAAATATCTCATGCTGGAAAAAAATACTAATGTTTGGATAAATTAATGTAAATGAAGAGTACTTTATTTATAGCCTAAATGTATAACACTTACAATGGTTTGTAAACCATGTCGGACTATAGAGGTGTTTTTATTTTTGTTAATTAAATATTTTTTTTAAAATAAATGTTAATATGAAATTAGAAAAAACTACAAATTAGAGAAAATAGAAGAATAGAAGGAGAGGGTGTCACCTCATCTCCTCTCATTTATATATAGATATATATAAATTATGTAAAAAATCAATATATACTATAAGTTGTACAAATTTAAATTATAAAAAAAATATTTATTACAAAAATAAAATATATTAAATATTAATATAAATTTGACGAACTCAAAAAAAAAATATAACTACTTTGGCAATATTGAATTAAATCAATCACTTATATAAGAAAAAAAAATACTGATATGTGGATAAATCAATATGAAGTTATAACACGCATAATGGTTTGTAAACAATGTGGGACTATAAGGATTTTTTTTAACTATTAATTAATTATTTCTTTGAATAAATGTCAAATAAAAAATTACAAAAAAATATCAAATTAGAGCAAAAAGAAGAATAAAAGAAGATGACGCAAACTCGTCTCCTTAAAACTCTCATTTATATAAATATGTAAAAATATATACTACACAAATTAAATATATAAATAATATATTACATATTGATATAACTTTGATGTTCTAAAAAAAATATAACGATTTTGGCAAATATTGAGTTAAATCAATCACTCATATAGGAAAAAAATGTAAATGAAGAGTATTTTAACTCAATATTGCCAAAATAGTATTATTTTTTGGATCATCAAATTTATATCAATATGTAATATATTATTTATATTCTAATGGTATAACACCCATAATGATTTGTAAACCATCTGTGCCTATACCGATTTTTTTTACCTTTTAATTAATTATTTCTTTAAATAAAAAGTTAGAATAAATAACAAATTAGAGATAGAGAAAAAGAAGAGTAGAATGAGAGGATGAAAACTCTTCTACTAAAAGATCTCCATTATATAAATATGTAATAATATATACTTCAAAAATTAAATATATAAATATTATATTTCATATTGATATAAATTTGATGTCAAAATAAAATAATACTATTTGGGCAATATTGAGTTAAATCAATCAGTCATATAGGGAAAAAAATACTAATGTTTAGATAAATTAATACAAATGAAGATTACTTTATTTATACCCTAAAACTATAACACCCACGATGGTTTGTAAACCATGTGGGACTATAGGGACGTTTTATAATTGTTAATCAAATATTTTTTTAAATAAAAAATTAGAAAAAACCACAAATTAGAGAATATAGAAGAATAGAAGGAGAGGGTGTCACCTCATCTCCTAAAAGCTCTCATTTATCTAGATATATAAAAGATATAGATAGATTGATATACATTTGATGTCAAAAAAAAAAATTTAGGAAATATTGAGTTAAATAAATAACTCATATAGGAAAAAAATATTGATGTTTAGACAAATTAATGTAAATTAAGAGTAATTTATTTATAGCGTAAAGGTATAACACCTGTAATGGTTTGTAAATCATGTGGGATTATAGGAATGTTTTATAATTGTTAATTAAATATTTTTTTAAATAAAAAAATTAGAAAAATCCAAAAATTTGAGAAAATAGAAGAATAGAAAGAGATGATGCCACCTCATCTCCCCAAAGCACTCCTTTATATAAGTATATAGACATATGGATAGATAGATAGATTTTTCAAACAAACTCAATATCAGTACTAGATTTAATATTTTATATGTCTCTATAAAAATTATGCAAATATTTTTTTAAAAAAACATAAGCCATACAATATATATGTCTTTTTGTTACACTATGTTGACCCTCGTTTTGGTCAACGACACGGAGTCAAATATATGACAGAAAAATAGTACGATGCTTGAGAAAACAATCTAATGGAAAGTAAAGAACACAAAGAATTATAGTGGTTCGGCCCCAGTGATTGGTAATGACCTACGTCCACTTGATACTATTATTAATGTTGAGCTTCAAAGGTGTGATCAAAGAACTAGGGTTCCTGAGTTTCACAGACCTTAGAAGGAGAAACAATACAGACGATGGATAATAGCAATACAATTCGGAAAAAGATCAAAAGATCCCCCCTTGAGCTATTTCTTGTATATTTATAGGCTCAAGGAGGGTTACATGAGTCAATTAATCATATCTTTCCTTAATAAACAGATATTCAGGTTATAATGAAGAGATATTCTCGGATATCATTACAGCTATACAAATTTATACATAAATAAACGGAGTATATGACCAGGCTGGTCGTATATAAAACTTGAACCCCACATATGGAAGTATCTCTAGTCGATAGGCGAACAGCATCTCTGCCACGTGTCGAAAATTCTTGCCACGTCATCAACAACTGTTTTTTGGATAAACATTTGCCCCCCAAGTTTATTTATTGCGACCAGCAATAAGTAAACTTAGGAAACTAACCTTTCGTATGCCCAACAAAATATGTCAGAGCCACTAGTGCGTCCTCGAAAAAGGTGACCTAATCACGTCCAATCACGCCTTTTCGGTTTCCAAGTAATCCTTCTGACGGCTATTACACTCCCCCATGCCTTGAAAAAGGTAACTCGTGATTACCCATTTTTATCATATCTCATCCATTATAAATAATCCCCAAATTTACTTTTTCACTTTTTACTCGCCATTTTCTTGCCAAGAACCCTCAAGAACTTCATCTCAGAGCTCAGAAACTTCGAAGATCATCTGTCGCTACTCTAAAGATCCTCTGTTCGCACGTCCAAAGTTGCTTCATTTCAGAACCTCCGATCTTCATCTAGGTAAATTTCTTCAACTTTCAAGCTCTTTGACATGCCATGCATACTGCTATACGCCTGTTTTGAGTTCTGAAATTTTTCGTGTACTTGGGTAGAAATGCATGAAGATTGTGTGTATACCGACTGATGCTTGATAGGGTAGCATAGTTTTTCTCTGAAGGAGTTAGGAGCCAGTTTGATAGTCAAGATCGTAAGCTTAGGGCATAAAATCGAAGTAAAATTCGATTTTTAGGCTAGTTGAAAAACTGGGGTTTTCCCGCCCCTTTGGAGTCAAAAAAGCTTTTTTCTTTCCAAAAAACTTTTTATTTTCGTTTTTTGATCTGTTTTTCAAACTGCTCGCATAGAACTTAGTGTTTCTGTTAGAATGCTACTAGTTGTAGACGCGAGCAACGTTTTTCCAACTTTCAACATAAGCTCTCAGGTTGTGCGTCTTATCTCCTCCTTTCTCTGTTCGCAGCTTATATGCAAGATTCGTGGGGAGGAGAAAGACCAATCGACGATGACCTATTGGCTCAACTGCTCGAGGATGATTAGCAACCATCGTCACTGATACCTGACATTCCATTTTCCCGTGTTACTTCAAACACTTCACCTGTCCTTGCTCAAAATATGGCTTGTGCTAAAACCAAATCCCAGAAAAAGAAAACCCCCAATCCTTCACATTAGCCTGCTCCTCGGGCTGAAACTCGCTCAACCAGTGGTCGAGCTAAAAATGTTCCTGACCCCAACATCCAAAGACACGCTCGGTCCCGACATGCCATTCAACCAGATGTTGAGTGGTATTTAGTTCCTGAGAGCAGAGTGACGATCAGGATGATCGCCAACTACATCAGGAAGTATGGTCTCACGGGGGTGACCTTAGTCCGACCTAACCAAGACTAACGGGCGAACTTGCCAGGGGGCGCCTTCAGCGCCTGGTCGAGGTTCCACATCGAGGCAAGGGCTACCTTGCCTCTTCATTCATTTTTCCAACGGGTGGCAACCTATTTCAGAGTTGCCCCTTTTCAAATAACCCCAAATGGATATAGAATGCTCGCGACACTCTATATCCTGTACAACCACAAAAAATGGCCCGTGCCCACTCCTCATGAGGTTAACTACTTGTTTGACCTCAAGTCTAACCCTAACCAAGAAGGCACGAGGTTTTTTCATTTCTGTCATCACGAAATCGGGCGCACCTTCCTGACTGTAATGACCCAACTACTCTAGACTTTGGACCATTAATGAAAACTATACATAGACACTAATCCTTAATAAAACTTACAAGTGAAATAATCATTACTTTATTAAAACTTGTAAAAAACAAATGTTAAACTTACATAAAATTTAAAGTAGGATATGGGATCCCATTGTTTTAAAAGAAAACATAACATAATTGATTACATGGTAAAATGCGGAAAAATACATATAAACCATAAGTAAAGAAACTTCATCCTCGAATCGAACTGTCGGCCCTTCGATTCCATTCTGCCTCAATACACATGCCAAAACTACCAAGAACCTTTCCCGCCACCAAAGCTATTTTCCTGCACATATAAACATAAAAGGAGTGAGCCTAATGCCCAGCAAGGAAAATCTAACACATAAATCATATACATAAAATTCATAATGTAACATAAAACATATCATAAACATATGTCACATACATACTATAATGGCCATTATTACATGGGGTCCCATAAACTAAGCAAGTCATATGCCCATTAGATTTGTGGGGCTTGCTAGCTAAGCAAGTCATATGCCCATAAATTTATTGGGGCTTGTTAGTTATACAGGTCATATGCCCAAGTATACAAACATACATAACATCACATAAATCATAGGTTAATCATAGCATATATATTATAAGATAACACATAATATAACATATAGAATCCTATCCTTATTTTCCTTACCAAAAATACCGGGATATGAGAACAGATTTGGGACTTTGGAACACTCCTAAAAACCATAAATGGAAGGGTGAGTATACTCAAGAGAATGAGATGAAAGTGATGAAAGAACTATACCATCAAGAATATACTTACCAAAAACCTTATGTTCAAGAACTTAGATTTCCTATCCAAGAATAAAGAATAAGGTTAGGATGCTGAGTAGAAAACTATAAAAACTTAAAGAAAAATAATACCAAATGAACTAGAGTGTGGAATACCTTGAATGCTTCTATAGCCAATCTAAATCTTGAACCGAAATGTGCTATAAACCTTACTTCCCAAGTGTTTGGTAAGCTTATAATGATTAAGCTTATAATTCCCAACCCAAGTGTTTACACTCTCACAATAACCTAGCAACTTGCAGCCTCTGAACTTAGCTTGATGAATGAATAAATGGCTGGGTACTAAGTCCTATTTATAAATTTCAAGAATGAAAAGATCTTCATTTAACTTGAATAAAAATAATGGCTTTTTAAGTGAAAAATATTTGAATTATCATTCAGCAGAGGCTAAAGACTCGTTCAGAAAGATGCTGGACTTATCAAGAGGTTAAAGATTTAAAATGAGAACGTTTTCAAAAACTTTCAAAATGCACTGAAGGAGCCAATATATCACTCCCTCTAGGCGATATATCGCCTGGGCCAGCATGCCCGAGGAGATCGTGCGAAGTTTCGTGTTTTTCGTATCCCCGTACTGCGATATATCGCCCCCTATAGCTGCGATATATCGGCATACGTTGAATATTTAAACACAAAATTACACAATTTTAGTTTAATTTGAATTGAGTAAACATCCTTGACTAAGCCCTCCAACGTTTTCAAAGCTGCTGACAGACCCTAGGATATTCAAATTTTAATCTTAATAAACTTATTCCTCATAAATACTTAATTATCATTAAACATACACATGACAAGTGTTACTTTCTTATTGGGTCTATCTAAACCTTATAATATAATGAATATTACCATCAATATCAGTCATATTAATCAAACCTTAGGTTAAAATTAATATTCTTAAACTATAGGTTAAACTTAGAAAATCTACAAGTGTTACTATGAGTGTCCAAATAAATTCCGGTCTGAACCAAAGTCCACAGTCATAAAAAAAATACTACTATTACTGTTATACTACTATCTAACTAGCTAAGTAAAGTTCTTGGACTCTACAATTCTCCCCTACTAAAAAGAATTTCGCCCTCGAAATTTACTTACCAAATAACTCCGGATACCGTCTTTGCATGTCCTCCTCCAACTCCCACATTGCCTCTCGTTCAGAACTATTACTCCATAGGACTTTGACTATAGGAACACTCTTGGACCGTAACTGCTTCACCCCTTATCCAGGATGCTAACCGGTCGTTCCTCGTAACTCAAGTCTTTCTGGAGTGCTATTGTATCGTACTTGAGGACGTGAGATTGAACTGACACATACTTGCGTAGCATCGAGATGTGGAACACGTTGTGACTATCTGCTAGTGCTGGCGGTAGGGCTAGTCTATACGCAACTGCTCCCACTTTGTCCAATATCTTGAAAGGACCTATAAATCGAGGACTAAGCTTGCCTTTCTTCCCAAACCGCTTTACACCTTTCATAGGAGATATCTTCAGGAAGACTTGATCTCCGACTTTGAATTCCACATCGCGTCGCTTGGCATCCGCATAGCTTTTCTGACGGCTTTGAGCAGCAAGCATACGCTGTCTAATAAGCGCTACTGCTTCTTGAGCTTGTCTAACAGCTTCGGGACCTAGAAGCTGCCTTTCTCCTACCTCGTCCCAGTGCAACGGTGATCGGCACCTCCTTCCATATAGCAACTCATAAGGTGCTATCCCAATCATGGATTGGTAGCTATTGTTGTAAGAGAACTCTATGAGTGGCAAGTACTTATTCCATGATCCTCTAAAATCAAGTATACATGCGCGTAGCATATCTTCTAAAATCTGAATCGTACGCTCGGACTGCCCGTCGGTATGAGGATGAAAAGTTGTACTAAGACTTAACTTAGTACCCATAGCTTGCTGTAAACTTCCCCAAAATCTCGATGTCAACACCGATCCTCTATCTGACACTATTGTCTTGGGGATTCCATGCAACCGTACTATCTCTTGGACGTAGATGTTTGCATATTGGTCTGTCGTGTATGAAGTCTTAACAGGCAGGAAATGATCCGACTTGGTTAGTCTATCTATTACTATCCAAGCGGAATCATGCTGCTTATTCGTTCTTGGCAAACCTGTCACGAAGTCCATAGCTATATCGTCCCACTTCCATTCTGGTATGCTAAGCGGTTGTAATAAGCCCGCAGGCCGCTGATGCTCTACTTTCACTTGCTGGCATATAAGACACTTGGACACAAATTCTGCTATGTCCTTCTTCATCCCTGGCCACCAATAGATTGCCTTGATGTCATGAATCATCTTGGTAGACCCTGGATGAACTGAGTACGGGGTACTGTGCGCTTCTTCTAGAATCGTCTTCTTAATACTTTGATCATTTGGCACGCATACCCGATCCTTATATCTCAATAAACCTTGACTGGATATTGAGAAATCTGTAGTCTTGCCTTCTCTGACTGCGTCCATATGTGCGGCTAGTGTGTCGTCATGTCCCTGACCAATCCGTATGCCTTCTAGCAGATTCGACTGGATAGACAAGTTAGCTAGATTGCCGACAATTACTTCTATTCTGACACTGATAAGCTCCTACTGTAGCGGTTTTTCTATTCCGGCTAAAGCTGCTAAATTTCCATAACTTTTCCTACTAAGCACATAGGCAACTACGTTCGCCTCCCCCGGGTGGTATAGGATTTCGCAGTCGTAATCCTTTACTAATTCTAACCACTTGCGCTACCTCATGTTGAGTTCCTTCTTAGTAAAGAAGTATTTTAAACTCTTGTGGTCCGTATAAATCTCGCACCGTTCTCTGTAAAGATAATGGCGCCAGATTTTTAATGCAAAGACCACCGCTGCCAACTCCATATCGTGAGTTGGATAGCGCTGCTCGTACTCCTTCAACTGTCATGAGGCGTAGGCTATCACCTTGTCATTTTGCATCAGCACGTAACCCAATCCTTGTTTCGATGCATCGCAGTAAACTACGAACTTATCATTGGGTGTTGGTACACAGAGTACTGGTGCTGAGCAAAGCTTATTCTTAAGCAACTGGAAGCTTTCTTCACACTTCTCATTCCAGTTGAATATTTGTTGTTTCCGGGTCAGGTTGGTGAGTGGAGTGGCTGTCTTAGAAAAGCCCTCTACGAACCTCCTATAATTACCTGCTAACCCTTGAAAGCTTCTTACTTCAGATGTGTTCTTTGGTCTTGGCCAATCCTTTACGGCCTCTACCTTTGATGGGTCTACTGCAACTTCGTCTTTTGATATAATGTGCCCGAGGAACGCCACTTGCGAAAGCCAAAATTCGCATTTCTTGAACTTGGCGTAGAGTTGATGCTCCTTTAGTCGTGACAAAATCAACCTTAAATGTTCCTCGTGCTCTACTTCATCCTTAGAGTATACTAAGATATCATCGATGAACACAACGACGAATTTATCTAAGTAGTCCTTGAAGACCCTATTCATTAAGTCCATAAACGCGGCCGGTGCGTTAGTAAGACCGAAGGACATAACCAAGAACTCATAATGTCCATAACGAGTTCTAAAGGCTGTCTTAGGAATATCTTCTTCCTTTACCTTGAGCTGATGATACCCGGTCAGAGAGGCTAACCTTAGGCTGGTTGGCGTTTTGGTCCCTCATCAGGACATGAGGGAGTCAACTGCAAGGAGTGCCACAGCCGAGGAGGAATCCGAGAAGCAACCACCATTGTCTCCTCCACGAAGGAGACCAACCAGGGTCATGATCAGGGAACTTGTTGGCACACCTCCAGTAGAGAGGCCCTCTGTCCCCCTGGGAAAGGGGAAGAAGAAGGCTACCGAGCCTGTCAAACACTTGGACGAGTCTTTAGACGAGAATGGTATAGTTATTTTGCTTTTAGATAGCTTGCCTATTCCCTGTCACCTATTCGACGGGGACGACAATTTTAAATATACTCCAAATTTAGGTCCAGACTTCTTCATGTCAGAGAATGAGTATAAAACTAGTAGAGTCTATAGTATAACGACCAGTAATAATAGCTCGGGTATTTGACTTTGCAATCTTTCTTCATTTCTTTTCCTGATGTTATATACTTAGTCATTTATGCTATCTCACTGTTTGACATTTTGCTTCTTTCTAGTCATGGACTCCGTGAATGTGTTCCACATTTACAACACTCCCGAGAGTCCCGCGGCTCCCCCGAGCAAAAAGAAGGCAAGCAAGAGGCACCCTGGGGAAAGCACCAAAGTACCTTTGGCTAAGATGGCTCGCAATGCAAGCCCCCCAGAGGATGGGCCCTCAGCCAACACAACTCCATAATCTCCTCACGAGCAACAGATTCCCCCTGCTCCAGCCGGATCGACTCCACCTCCAGCTGCCCCAACCGACCAGACCCAGCAGGCCAGCCCTGCTTCGACTGGGGGCGACATAACTAGTCGTGCCTTCAAGTCGGTCAAGGACAGGGTCTCAAAAATTGTAAAGCACGACCGCTGCCGAGAGGCGATGGCCGCGACCGAGGCGATGGACGTCGACCTGATCTTAAACCGCGCCTTGAACGAGTTTACCAGTGTAAGTCATCTTTTTCTACGGAGACAACTCATCTGTGCTTTACAGTTAGTCTAACTTCTACTCTGACCGCAGGCAATGCTGAACCTTACTACCAGCCGTCTCCGCTCGGGTACTATTACCGATCAGGCTAAATTTTTGGAGCAACGGCACGCTGATGAACTTAAAGCTGCCGCAGAAAAATATGTCGAACAGCTTGCAGTGGTGCTTGAGGAGAAGAATAAATTGGCTGAGGAGTTGAAGGAGAAGCAAAAGTCTCTGGACAAAGCCATTGCTCAGAGGGACCAGTTCAAGGAGTCTAACTGCTTCAATTTTCGCGCGGCTAAACAACTCGAGGCGGACTTGGTTGCGAGTAGACAGGAGAATACTACCCTGGAGGGCTGGATCGAGGAGCTCGAGAAAGCCAATGCCAGCAACTTGGAAAGGTATAAGAATGCCACTCTGTGATGCTTCTACGATTTCAGGAAGCATAACCAGGGTGCCAACTTCGATTTCCTTCTTGAGAATGCAAGAGACGCCTCGCTCGCTCGCTGTGTTGCTCGACTGGCAGAGGAAGAAAGGGCGAGGATTCTTGCTTCCCCTGAGATCTCGCTGGCCGCTAGGATGGACGGGGCAGAAAATGAGGCTGCAGACGTCGTCAATCAAGGCCCTCCTCAAGATCCTCCTGCTCCTCAAGATCCTCTGGCTCCTTGATCTTTTTCTGTTTATATTTTATCTTTTTAACTACACGACCTACGAGTCGCGATGAAAAGATAATATATTTTTTATTACTGCATGGGCAACTTTTACTTTTATTTGTACAATTACATCCGAGCAGCGACTGCTCGCGATGTAAAAGGATACATTTTGATATTATAATATATTCGCATATTATTATAACATATGTTCGCATGACCGAACTTAGCATAGCACTTTGGTGTGATTTAACAAAATAATTGAAAAATACTCTAAGTGCCCTAGCATGCTTTCACTTATTTTGCTCATGTTTTTACATACCTTTTATCGATATGCTTTGCTTACTTGTACCTTATATGCCCCCCAAGTGATCGACGAGCTTTAGGTCCTTGGTCACTTGCCGTGACCAGAACCTATTCGAACATTACTGCTCGTAGCAATATGATTAGAATTATAATAGAGCAAAACAACACACGTAATGAGCAAATAATTGTAATAAATACAATAGTTGGCAAGAAATGACTGGCTGCGCACAGTCCCTTTTATTTCTCGTAATAAATGGACTAAACATGTCTGTACGAGTGATCAATAAGATCTTACACTTATAAGCGATGAGTCACATAAAATGACCAACCCTTTTTCAAAACTTGTAAAAAGTAAAACTAATACAAGCCAATTCTTTAAGAAGAATTGTTCATTGGTAATACTTGTGCAGGTTTTCTCCATTCCAATAGCGAGGAACGAGATCTCCGTTTAAGCGTGCAAGTTTATAAGTGCCTGGGTGAAGGACCTCATCAATCTAGTATAGCCCTTCACAATTAGGCCCGATTACTCCAGCAGCTTGGTCGCGGGTGTTTAGAAAAACTCTTCGGATTACAAGATCTCCAACATTGAATTTTCTTTCTCGCACTTTAGAGTTGAAATACCGGGCGACCTTCTGCTGGTACGCAGCTACTCGGAGTTGGGCTTGTTCACGCTTGTCATCGATTAAGTCCAGGGATTCCATCAATAGCTGGCTATTAGAGTCTTGGTCGTATGTTAATCTGCGGTGCGAGGGTAGATCCAACTCGACAGGAAACATAGCTTCATACCCGTATGCCAAGGAAAATGGGGTATGACCTGTTGCTGTTCAGTGGGAAGTTCTGTACGACCAGAGCACTTCAGGCAATTGTTCTGGCCACGCTTCCTTAGCTTCTTCAAGTCTTTTCTTCAGGGTATCCTTCAGCGTTTTGTTAACTGCTTCGACCTGCCCATTCACTTGGGGATGAGCGACTGAAGAAAAGCTTTTGATAATACCATGCCATTTGTAGAAGTCCGTGAATAGATCACTGTCAAATTGGGTGTCGTTATCCGAGACTATCTTCCTTGGTAATCCATAGCGACAAATGATGTTCTTGACTACAAAGTCAAGCACTTTCTTGGTCATTATGGTTGCGATTGGCTCATCCTCGGCCCATTTGGTGAAGTTTTCGACAGCAACCACTGCATACTTTACACCACCCTTTCCTGTAGGCAAAGATCCGATTAGATCTATTCCCCAAACTGCGAAGGGCCATGGACTCTGCATTTGCTTTAACTTGTTGGGAGCTTCTCGTGGGATATTGGAAAATCTCTGACACTTTTCACATCTCCGCAGAAACTGCATTGAGTCTTCATTCATGGTTGGCCAGAAATATCCTTGCCTTAGGATCTTTTTTGACAAACTTTGCCCCCCAGCGTGGTCCCCGCAAAAACCTTCGTGCACCACTTTCATCAACTCTTTGGCTTTCTCCTTTGTAATACATTTGAGGAGTGGTAGTGAGTATCCCCTTCAGTACAGAATTCCATCAACTAGGATATACCTAGCAGCTTGCCGCTGAAGGGTCCTGGCTTTGTTTCTGTCCGTTGGCAGGTTGCCGCTTAATTGATACTCTACATATGGTGCCATCCACGTATCTGCCATCTGGATTACCAAAGTGGTTTTTGCTCTTGGATGCTTGGTACTGATAAACGTTCGACTGGCACTATGTTCAGAGTATCAGCATCCTTCGCACTTGCCAACTTTTCCAAAGCGCCCGCATTGGAATTCTGATCGCAAGGTACCTGCTATAGACTGTATCTGTTAAACTGGGCTAACAGATCCTTCATTTTGTTCAGATAGGCGACCATCTTCAAACCTCACGCTTAGTACTCTCCCAAGACTTGATTCACCACCAGTTGAGAATCACTATAGATGTCAAGCATTTTTATGTTCATATCCTTGGCTAACAACAATCCAGCGAGTAGTGCTTCATATTCGGCCTCATTGTTAGAAGCAGTGAAGTCAAATCTGATTGCACAGTGAAATCGATGCCCTTCCGACGTTATCAATATCACTCCTGCTCCTGCGTGGGATTCGTTGGATGAATTGTCTGTGAACAATTTCCACGAGGGTGCTTGGATTTGACACTCAGGCTTGCTGGGCTCTTCAGTCTGCTCGCCACCCGCGAGCTCTGTGAATTCGGTGATGAAGTCAGCCAAGGCTTGTCCTTTTATCACTGCTCGTGGCAAGTAAGATATGTTGAACTGCCCGAGTTTGACTGCCCACTTTAGGAATCTTTCCGCAGGCTCTGGTTTTTGCAGAACTTGTTGAAGAGGCTGGTCGGTCAAGACCGTAATTGGATGAGCTTGGAAGTAAGGCCGCAGTTTCCTAGAGGCCAAAACTAAACAATAGGCTAACCTTTCGATGGGGGGATACCTCAACTCTGCTCTGATCAGCCTTTTGCTTACATAATAGACAACCTTCTGCATGCCTTCTTCATCTCTTACTAGAACAACTCTAGCAGCGCAATCCGTGATTGTCAAGTAGATGAACAAAGTTTCTTTATCGACCAGCTTTGATAGGATGGGTGGTTGCGCCATATGCATTTTTAGTGCTTGAAAGGCCTGTTCCCACTCATCTGTCCATTCAAATTCCTTATTGCCTCTTAGTAGATTGAAAAACGGAACACACTTATCTGTCGACTTCGAAATAAATCTACTGAGAGCAGCAATCCTCCCGGTCAGGCTTTGGACATCTTTAATCTTTACTGGCGATTTCATCTCGATCAGGGCTTTAATCTTCTCGGGATTAGCTTCAATTCCTCTTGAGTTAACTATAAATCCCAAGATCTTCCCTGATCCTACTCCGAAGGAGCATTTAAGGGGATTTAACTCCCTGATCCTACGTCGTTGCCATTGGGCTTCGACCCGTTGGCGGCTTTGGCGAGTTCTTCCTTGGGCCCCTTGTCTTTTGCTGGCGATTTCCCTTCGTTGGCAATCGCGTCCTCGAGCTTGATGTACCAATCAACTCGATCTAAGAACTCTTGGGTACTTTTAACCCCATGCTTTCTGAGGCTACTCTAGAGGGGTGAATGACGCCTAACCCCAGCAGTTAGGGCCATCGTCTTGCCTTCATCGCCCACTGTCTTGGCTCCAGTTGCAACTCGCATGAAGCGTTGAACGTATTCCTTCAAGGGCTCCCCCTCAATTTGTCGCATCTCGACCAGTTGGTTCGCCTCAGTGGGGTGCACACGACCTGCATAGAACTGTCCATAAAACTCCTTCACGAACATCTCCCAAGATACTATACTCGCAGGAGGGAACTTAAAGAACCACTCCTAAGCGGCATCAAAAAGTGTCGTTGGGAAGATCCTACAGCGAGCATCATCAGAGACTTTCTGAATATCCATTTGTATCTTAAACTTGTTGACATGAGATACTGGGTCTCCATACCCGTCGAAATTTGGCAGTGTTGGCATCTTGAACTTACTGGGAGTTTCAGCCACAACAATCCTCTGTACGAAGGGGGTGCCTCTCCTCCGATCATACTCAATGTGAGATGTTCGTCCCCCGAACAGCTGCTGCACAGCCTGGTTCAGGGCATCGATTTGAGCCTGAATAGCTTCTAGGAATGTACTCATCGTGCCTTTCTCGGTGGTCTTTAAGTACATCCCTCAAATCATCGTCTCTTCGCCGCTGCTCACTGGCTCCGAGTTGACTAAAGACGTTATTCTACCTGGGCTGCCCCCCAGCATTATGACCTGCTGGTCGGTCTTCTCTAGGTGGGGGGCTCCTGTCTCCATCTCTCTCTTCATTCTTGCGACCAACATTTCCTCTACCAGAGTCGACTTCATTGTAGTCATGGCCATCTCTGAATCGTGGCTGGCTATGGTGCGACCGTCTATTCCCTTTGTTGCCTCCTTGGGTTGGCATTTCCCGAGCATTAGGGGGAGGCCTGCGCTGGTCGGTGGGTCCCCGTGCATTATTATGCCATCGGGGGGCCCTTACCATAGAGACTGTCTCTGAGTTCCTCCTGTTGGCAGAAGGACGTTGCCCCCTGCTGGTTGGATCCAGCTCTTCATCCCCTGGGCGTATAGGGCTGCGGGGCTGTTGCCCGGCCCTATACTGCCTCGGGCGCGGGGGATTGCCTTGACCAGCCTGAGATGGAGGCTGCTGCTCAGGATCCCTAGGTGGGACATCATTCTGAGGCATAGGTGGCTGCTCCGGCCTCTGAGGGCTTACTGGCTGGAGCGGAGGACTAGGATTGGGACCCCTTTGAGGCGGCCTGTTTGGTGGCTGTTCTGGCCGGGAGGCTGGCGTAGCCTGATTCCTAGCCAGCTGGATGGCTGCTTCAAAGGATTCCATGGCATCCCTCTGTCGATGATCCATCTCCGCCTGCCGCTCGCTCAGCTCCAGACGCTGGAGTTCTATTTCCCATTGCTGCAACGCCATTATCTCGGCAACACTCTCTTGATTGGCCCTCAGATTGGCCAACTCATCATGCAACACCCCCAGTGTTGTCTTCAGGGTCTCGGAATCTAACTCCTCCTCATCAAACTCCACATTAGGTTCTTCTTCAGCCACATTTGGAGGAGGAAGCTGGGATGATGCAGCGGCAGCAACCTGTCTGGTCTTCTTGGTAGTTTTTGCCATTAGTTCTTTCACAACTCTCAATGAAAGCAGTAGAATGTTGACCCTTCTTTTGGTCAACGACACAGAGTCAAATATACGACAGAAAAATAGTACGATGCTTGAGAAAACAATCTAATGGAAAGTAAAGAACACAAAGAATTATAGTGGTTCGACCCCAGTGATTGGTAATGACCTACGTCCACTTGATACTATTATTAATGTTGAGCTTCAAAGGTGTGATCAAAGAACTAGGGTTCCTGAGTTTCACAGACCTTAGAAGGAGAAACAATACATACGATGGATAATAGCAATACAATTCGGAAAAAGATTAAAAGATCCCTCCTTGAGTTATTTCTTGTATATTTATAGGCTCAAGGAGGGTTACATGAGTCAATTAATCATATCTTTCCTCAATAAACGGATATTCAGGTTATAATGAAGAGATATTCTCGGATATCATTACAACTATACAAATTTATACATAAATAAACGAAGTATAGTATATGACCAGGCTGGTCGTATAAAAAACTTGAACCCTGCATATGGAAGTATCTCTGGTCGATAGGCGAACAACATCTCTGCCATGTGTCAAAAATTCTTGCCACGTCATCAACAGTTGTTTTTTGGATAAACACATCTAACTTTTAATCTATTTGTCTTTCCTTTATTATTTTCTCATGTTTATGAATCCTTATACTCTTGCACATTCGAAATCTTAAGGATCGACTTTAGATTGAGATAGATTGTATCGATCTTTGTTGTATCCAAGATTTTGCTCGCTTATTTGCGTCATACTTGTTAAGAATCAGGCCTTGGACTTGGTTATATCCAAGGGTTTTAATAAGCTTAATAGCATTATACCTGTTGAGAATCAGGCCTCGGACCTGGTTATATCCAGGATTTTAAAAAAAAAAAAAAAGATTTATGTTTAGTTCGTGCTAGGTTTATTAAAAACCCGCGCTTTAAAGAGCCATTGAATAATCAATTTCTCCAAACCTCTAAGCTTTGGATGTAGTTATATCCAGGGTTTTAGATGAATTAAAGCTTTGTTTGCGCTAGGTTTATTGAAAACTCATTCTTTAAAGAGTCGTTGAATAATCAATTTCTCCAAGCCTCTAAGCTTCTCACCTGGCTATTGTTGCGATAATTTTGCTATGCAAGTGCACACAGTCGCAAACTTGTAATAAAATGGTAAAACCAAGTATCGTCCTCAAGGACTGAATTATCAATTACCAGTCAATTAATCTCTTGTTCTATTTGATGAATTAAAATTTCTTGATTTTTTTGTAAAATACAGCAAAAGAATCGATAGAGTGCAGAAATAATAATCGACAATTAAATAGAATAATAACTAATAGTAAAAAAACTCGTAATTCAATCACTGAGAAACAATTAGGATATTCAATCTCATCAACTATCCTTCCTATTATTCCCTAATGCCAAGTATGAATTCTTCTTATTTTAACCTAATTCAATTAACAAGTTGAGACAGCAGCCTATAATCATTCTATGAATTATAAACTCAACCTAGGTGACAATTTCCTATATTTCTATGGTAAATTGAACCACAAAGGTAGCATTAAATTCCACAACTTAATAACAGTTACACAATTAATTCAGATACTTTCGTTCTAAATTAGAATTATGTCCAATATAACCACAACATAATTAAATCTCACTTCTCAGATTTTGACTTAAAAACATATATATATGACTAAAGATGGCCAATCAATAATCAATCTATAAGAACAGGTTATAAGGAATCGAAGAAGATTGGAGAAGAGGAAATTAAAATTGCATTAGGTCATAATAGAAATTCAAGTGATTCAATTGAACATCCTAAACAGAAAATTAGTTCATAGTCATAGTGCTAATCACAACAGAATTTAAAGATAACATCAAGAAGAAAAACATGTAAAAATACTCTAAGCTTGAGCCTTCAACACCAGAACTCCTCCCTTCGTCCGTACCTCCTTTTCTCCTCTTTTTCGTCCTTTAAAACCTAGGATTTTTAGATTTTAGAGAGGCGGGCCGCGGCTCTACATACACTATGCCGCGGCCCGTGTCAAAATTTCTGGGCAGACTATCCTTTCAATGCCGCGGCTCTCTGAAACCATGCCGCGGCCCGCATCATTGTCTTCTGGGCAGAATGCCCATCCATGCCGCGGCTCTACCTAGCCATGCCACGGCCCGAAGATGTCCTCAAAAACCATGCTTCTGTTTCTCCCCCTAGCCGCGGCCCTACTTTGATCAAGCCGTGGCTCTTAAGGAATTCTTCAATTCTTCAAGTTTTCATCCCAAAATTTCACCAACACTTCCAAATTGTGTTGAGAACCATTCTTGATCAAAATATGATGAAAAACTCGATTATTTCTTCCCTTTCTTTGGCATTTCCTTCCACATGCTCAATTCTTCCTGATATTCACAAAAACAACCAAACAAAGCGTAAACCCGCGCTAAAACAAAGAAAAACAAAATAAAAGACTACTAAAAACATCACCAAAACATCATAAAAACTAGACTCATCAAACTCCCCCAAACTTAACCTTTACTCGCCCTCGAGTAAAGACCAAGTTACACTAACAAAAAGAAACAAACACAAAAACGAACAAGCTAAACCATCATTACCATCTACACTGCTTTGCCAACACTCATGAAATCTCAATTGCAATATTTATAACCAGAATTTCAGCTCAATTGCCTCAAAGTCCAACTTATACAGTTCAATTAGGAAAATCAATAATATATCATGAAAATGACTACAACACTTGCATTCTATCATATATGCTCAACTCATTCCAGATAATTCCACAAACCAAATCTACAATATGCTTGCATTACTCGACCTTCTCCACTAATGTCAACAACACATGTTTTGAAATCAACAGGACTTTCACAGGTTATAGTGTTAGGCTTAGGTAAGGGTAGATGAAATTCTCATTTAAGCTCAATCGTTACCATAAGCATAAAACCTTAAAGCCAACCAAATTTTTCTTTACCACACCCAAAATCACCCTTTTATACAATTAGAGAGAGAGATGACAACACTTTTCATTATTTTCTTCTTTTCTTTTTCTAGACTTATCACTTCTTTTTTTTTTTTTTTTTTTCAAATCCCACTCCCCCAAACTTATTATTTTCTATATATAAATATGATCAAGGAGTGTGACAAAGTGATATTATTCTTTTTTTTTTTCTTTTTTTTTTTTTCTCAAAGACTTCTTTCTCTCTTCTTTTTGTACAATCATACTGTATTCCAATCATAACAACCTCTTACTATTTTTCCTTCTTCTTTCCCACAGATTATATGCTTATGATAACAAAAGGAAAGGAAAACAAAAATAAAGAAGTTAAGAAATTTAGGCTCAAATAGTATGATCAAGAACAAAAACCAAATTCAAGGCTCAAAAGGGTAACTAAGGATAATTAACTCAAGGTCGACTTGAAAGGCACAATCGATCCAAAAAAAATTGCCTAAATCACTTTTCTAAACACATGTCATCAAGAATTTCGCCTCAAAAGCCAAATAATGCAAGTTCTATTAGATTCAAATTGTCATTCCACCAACCCTAGTCAAACACATATAATACAATCCAAAATGTTATCTTTTCAAAACATATTAAAAATTTCCCACAGAACTTTTTAAATTCAACTCTAAAACAATTAAACCAAGCACACAGTTGAATTCAATTTCCTTTTCACGAGCAAAGACAAAGCAAGTACAGACAAGAATGATGGTTTAACTTTTACACTACAGAAAACTAAACTAAACTAAACAACGCAGAAAACAAAAATAAAACAAAATAAGCTCCCCCCCAAACTTAAGACGCACATTGTCCCCAATGTGATAAAGAAAAAGAACAAGGGAAGAGAACTTACCTGACGCCACATCAGTATGGCGGTGGAGGTGGTGGAGGTGGCCACTGATATGGAGTGTACTGTGGCGGTGGAGTGAAATAATTCTCATCGGCTGAACTCATAGTCCACCTCGTGACCAAAGTATTCAACTCCTCAATGTGAGACCGCCCATATTCATTTTGTTGCACCATAAAGTCATTATAGTGCTGATTTTGCGCCTGCTGCGATTGGATTAAATATTGATTTTGTTGAATAATGTAATCCAATCGAGCATGCGTACTCTGCGTGTGCTCGTCAATCGGTCCTCCAATTGCCAAATTTTCATGTGGGTTGCTGGGACCCGCTTCTTCTACTTCCTCCTCCTCAGCGCGATCAGGGCCCCCTGTTTCATCAGCCCGGCTGCGCTTATTTGGCTGAGTAGAGTCAGGCTGCGTAAGACAGGCTGGAGGGAAGGCCGTAAACAAGGTCTGATTGATGGCCCCCATTGGCCTCCGGACTAGATCGCTGGAAAAGGTTGGTACCTCATAAGTGCTACATAAAGTCGAAAGGAAGGTACCATGGGCGACACCAGCGGTAGTGTTGAATCGACTGATGTTGCGTATGCTATATCGAATAATGCGGCCCACATCGACCTTCTTTTGAGGCATGATAGCGTACACTAACAAACAACGCTCTCGATCAACAGAAGACAGGTGAGACGTCGGCAGTAAACGTGCACACACAAAATAAAACCACGCCTTCGCAATTGGGTTTAGCTGCCACCTGAACAACTCTTTGGGCCTCCCATTATGATAACTGAAACGTGCCCCTTCCATACTTAAGACCTCAGCCACCGCATCATAGTCTGGCTCCTCGAAATGGGCCAACTGCCAGTATTCATCCTCTTGTGCAGAAAAAGAGGGAAGACCCAGTAATTGGTTGAATGCATAGGCTGATGTAGGCACCAATTTGCCTCTGACAAAATTATTCTGCTCTGCATCTTGATATGAGAAATTGGCGAAAAATTCATATATAATAGAGCAGTTGGCTGAATCCACATGGTTCGAGTCACAAAACAAATTCCATCTTCGACGCACTATTTCAGCTTTTATAAGTTCATAACCAGGGTGCTGTACAGCAGGGGCCTCATCAAAGTCAAACCCCCTTTCCCTTACCACCGATCTTTTATAAATCTTTTTAAACAAATCGGCAGCATCCTTACTCACAAAAAGATTCGTGTCATACTCAGCTGGGGCAGGTGGTGTTGGTGGTGGTTGAGTGCGTGATGAGGATGCTTTCTTGGAGGAGGTGCCTCTAGGGGGATTTCTCTTAGGACCCATAATATCTTTCAAAAAGAACCAACTAAACCCCCAAATATGCTCTCAAGAACTTGAGTATACTTTCCTTTTTGGTGTCACTCCCCCCCAAACTTACTAATTACCACAATCAACACCTCAAACACTAATTCCCACAATCAATAGCCTCAAACAATAATGCCCACAATCAATAGCCTTTAACAATAATTCCCACAATCAAAAATTGACAAAACCCTTAATCTTCTCACAAGAACAACAAAGAACAATCCACAACACCACAATGCAATCTAATCTCTAATCAAAAGTATTAGATTAGAGAAGATACACTTACTTGAATGGCACAAAAATCCTTCTTGTGGTCTCCTTGACTGATGGAAGTCTCAAACAAAATTAGAGAGAAAAGAAGTTTTGAGTGTGAGTAAGATTGTGAGAGTGAATGAATGGGATAATGGCTGATTTAGGGCTTTTTATCCCAATTTTCGGACTAGGGCCGCGGCATTACCTTGACTATGCCGCGGCCCGCATCAAATTTCCACATTGGAATGCCGCGGCCCTCTCAGACATATGCCGCGGCCCGCCTTGTGATTCTGGGAAAACTTGGGATCAATGCCGCGGCCCTCCTCATCTATGCCGCGGCCCTCCTCATCTATGCCAAATCCGTGAGCCTCTGGAACCCCCCAATGCCGCGGCATCATAGAGCTATGCCGCGGCCCTTAAGGAATTTTTAATTTTTTGATATTTTTTTATTTTTTAAATTTTTTTTCATTTTTCACGTTTTTCACGATTCTAAAAGTCCAAAAATAAACCAAATATCCATCGTTTACAAATACAAAAGTAAAAAAAATAACAAGTAAAATATAGGGTGCCTCCTACAAGCGCTGTCGTTAACGTCATTTAGCCGGACGCGGAACCCTCTTCAGAGAGGCTTCAGAAGGAGGATAGACTTCGCTTGATCAAAACTACCACCCAAGTAGGGTTTCAATCTCTGACCATTGACTTTAAATGAATCACCTGAGTTGCCCCGAACTTCTACAGAACCATAAGGAAAAACTTGAACGACAGTGAATGGTCCGGGCCATCTTGACTTCAATTTTCCAGGAAACAGTCGAAGTCTTGAATTGAACAGAAGTACCTGCTGCCCTGGTTGGAACTCCCTTCTGATTAAGTTCTTGTCATGCCAAGCCTTTGTTCTTTCTTTATAAATCTTAGCATTCTCATAAGCCTCATTTCTGAACTCGTCAAGTTCATTCAGTTGCAACAGTCTTCTTTCACTAGCGGCACTCCAATCATAATTTAACTTTTTCATAGCCCAAAATGCCCTATGCTCCAATTCGACTGGTAGATGACACGCTTTACCAAACACCAACCTATAAGGAGACATGCCTATTGGTGTTTTGAATGCAGTTCTGTACGCCCAAATCGCATCATCTAACTTTTTCGACCAATTCTTCCTCGAACTGTCAACGGTCTTCTCAAGGATGCTCTTGATTTCTCTGTTCGAAACTTCAGCTTGCCCATTTGATTGAGGATGATAAGGCAAAGCTTTTCAGTGATAAACTCCATAACGAGCCAGCAGTGCATCCAATTGCTTATTCACAAAGTGTTTCCCTTCATCGCTAATCAGAGCTCGGGGAGTGCCAAATCTAGTAAAAATATGTTTATGCAGAAAATTAAGCACAGTTTTACCGTCATTGGCTCTAGTTGCTGCAGCCTCCACCCATTTGGATACATAATCCACTGCCAATAGAATATATTCATTGTTGTAAGACGGTGGAAAAGGCCCCATGAAATCGATGCCCCATACGTCAAACATTTCCACCTCAAGAATCCCTTGTAGAGGCATTTCGTTTCTCCTCGAGATATTGCCAGTTCTCTGACATCTATCACAGGCCTTGACAAACACATTGGCATCCTTGAATAATGAAGGCCAATAGAAACCGCTTTGTAATACCTTAGCCGCCGTTCTTGATGCTCCAAAATGCCCTCCGCATTGTTGAGTATGACAGTGATTAAGAATGGACTGCATCTCTTCTTCAGGAACGCACCTTCTGATAATCTGATCAACACAGTGCCTATAGAGAATAGGTTCCTCCCAATAGTAGTGTTTCACCTCAGAAAAGAATTTCTTTAATTGCTGCTTTGACATTTCAGAAGGCACAATTTTTGCAACCAAAAAGTTCACTATGTCTGCAAACCAAGGGACAGCTAAAGTCTCACTTACCCCAAACAACTGCTCATCAGGAAAATGATCATTGATTTGCACTGCTTTCTTATTTTCAGTCTCCTCCACCTCAAGTCTAGAGAGATGATCAGCTACCACATTCTCGCTGCCCTTCTTGTCACGAATCTCCATGTCAAATTCTTGAAGCAACAGAATCCATCTAATCAAGCGGGGCTTGGCATCTTTCTTTGACATCAGGTATTTAATGGCAGAGTGATCAGTGTAGACAATCACCTTGTTACCAATCAGATATGGTCTGAATTTATCGCAAGCAAACACAATAGCTAGCAACTCTTTTTCTGTAGTGGCATAATTAAGCTGAGCATCATTTAGAGTCCGACTAGCATAGTAAATAGACCTGAAGACCTTATCAATCCGCTGTCCCAGAACTGCCCCCACTGCGTAATCACTGGCATCACACATCAACTCAAAAGGCAATTCCCATCTCGGAGCTATCACAATTGGAGCAGAAATAAGCTTTTCTTTCAAGAAATTGAACGCCCTCAAACATTCATCATTAAAATCAAAGACAACTCCATTCATAAGCAGATTCGAGAGAGGCTTAGACACCTTTGAGAAATCTTTGATGAATCTTCGATAGAACCCAGCGTGACCAAGAAAACTTCTAACTCCTTTGACTGAAACTGGTGGAGGCAGCCTTTCAATGGTAGAAATTTTCGCTCTATCTACCTCAATTCCCTCACTTGAAATTTTATGGCCAAGGACAATCCCCTCTTTCACCATAAAATGGCATTTCTCCCAATTCAACACCAGATTAGCCATCTCACAACGACGCAGCACGTTCTTTAAATTACCCAAACAGAGGTCGAATGATGAGCCAAAAACAGAGAAGTCATCCATGAAAATCTCAATACACCGGTCTACCATGTCTGAAAATATGGCCATCATGCACCGTTGAAATGTTGCAGGGGCATTGCATAGTCCAAATGGCATTCTCCTGAAAGCAAATGTGCCATAAGGACATGTGAAGGTTGTTTTCTCTTGATCCTCTGGTGCAATAGCGATCTGATGATACCCAGAATACCCATCCAAGAAACAGTAGTAGTTGTGGCCTGCCAATCTGTCAAGCATCTGATCAAGAAAAGGCAAAGGAAAATGATCCTTCCTTGTTGCCTTATTGAGCTTGCGGTAGTCTATACAAATCCGCCACCCCGTTACAGTCCTTGTTGGAATGAGTTCATTGTTCTCATTTTTCACCACAGTCATTCCACCCTTCTTAGGTACCACTTGCACAGGGCTCACCCATGCACTATCAGAAATTGGGTAGATCACCCCAACATCCAACCATTTAAGAATCTGATCCAATACTACATCCTTCATGGCTGGATTGAGTCTTCTCTGGGCCTCTATGGATGGCTTGCTATTCTCCTCCAATAAAATTTTATGCATCACTGTCGCTGGGCTTATTCCTCTAATATCTGCCAATGTCCACCCAATGGCCAATTTATGCTCCCTTAGAACCCTCAACAGTTTCTCCAATTCTACCTTTGACAAGTCAGCTGACACAATGACCGGTAAAGTTTCATTCTCTCCCAAATAAGCATATTACAAGTGATCTGGGAGGACCTTTAATTCCAACGGTGGTGGCTGCTGAATGGAGGTTAGCGGTTTATCAGTCGCATCCTCTAATTCTTGGAACTTTTTCCAATATGGTAAGAAAGAGTTGATCCAGTTTACACATTCTCTGATCTCAGCATCCTCATCATCATCGCCCTCATCACCCAATAATACTGCCTCTAAGGCATCACTGCTCATCCTTCTCTTGGAGACTGCCTTTTCTATCATATCCACACTAAAGCAACTGTCACTAGCCACCGGATACTTCATAGACTTGAAGACATTAAAGACCACCTCATCTCCTTGAACTCTCAGCTTAAGCTCTCCTTTTTGAACATCAATAAGAGCTTGGCCTGTGGCTAAAAATGGTCTACCAAGAATAATAGGAACATCTGTGTCCTCCTCCATGTCCAGAACAATAAAGTCAGCGGGAAATATGAACTTATCCACTTTCACAAGAACATCCTCAATAATACCTCGTGGATGTGTTAACGATCGGTCTGCGAGCTGTAAAGTGACAGTTGTTGGTTTTGCCTCCCCCAAACCAAGTCTTTTAAACACAGATAAGGGCATCAAATTGATATTTGCCCCCAGATCACATAAGGCGTGCTTGCATTCAAACTTGCCAATGGTGCAAGGTATGGTGAAACTCCCCGGATCTCTCAGCTTTTGGGGTAACTTCCTTTGTAAAATAGCGCTGCACTCTTCAGTGAGTGCTACAGTCTCATAGTCCTCCATTCTCCTTTTCTTTGACAGAATCTCCTTCATGAACTTAACATAACTGGGAATCTGCTCCAAGGCCTCCGCAAAAGGAATGTTTATGTGCAGCTTTTTAAACACCTCAAGAAACTTAGAAAACTGTTTATCAAGGGTAGTCTTTCTAAGCCTCTGAGGGTATGGAACTCTAACTGGCTGCTCAATGACAACTGGGGGACTCTGTTCTGACTTCTGATGGTCTTCAGTAACCCTTTCTGAATCAGACTGTGCACCCATCTCTTTTTTCTGAACCACTGCCTGTGGAGGTCTAGGCTGCTCTGTTTGCTTCCCACTCCGCAAAGTGATTGCTTGAACTTGCTCCTTGGGGTTGACTTCAGTATTACTTGGCAAGTTTCCCTGGGGTCTGTTATTGAGCATATTTGCCAACTGCCCAACCTGTGTCTCAAGGTTTCGAATGGAGGATCTTGTCTCAGTCATAAATTGAGTCTGAGTGTTAGTAAGAGTCAACAGGGCAGCTTGCAGTTCATTAGGTCTCTCAGGTTGAGGCATTGATTGTTGAGGCCTAGGCTGCATTGATGACGAAGCTTGATTCATAGGTGGCTGAGGCATGTTATTCTGAAATTGACCCTGAAACTGAGGTTGTTGGCCTTGATTATTCTTCCACGAAAAATTGGGATGATTTCGCCACCCAGGATTGTAGTTGTTGGAGAATGGATTATTGAGTGGCCTCTGAAAATTTCCCACCGCCTGAACTTGAGCATGATCCATGGGGGTGTTATTCATACTGATAGGGCACTGATCGACAGAATGAGCACCACCACACATTTCATATCTCACTGCCATCTGAACCGCATTAGCAGACACACTACTCTGTTGCAACTGCTTGGTCAAAGAGGCTACTTGCGCTGTTAAGGCAGTGATTGCATCTAGCTCATGCACCCCAGCTACCTTTCTGACTCCTGATGATCTTTCCTCAGACCACTGATGGTTGTTTGTAGCCATGTCCTCCAGCAGTTCATAAGCACCAGCTGCGCTCTTGCTCATAAAAGTGCCACCCGCTGCAGCATCAATAATGGTTCTGGTTGTCGGACATAAACCATTGTAGAAATTCTGTACTAGCATCCACTGTTCTATGCCATGATGAGGACATCTTCTCAGGAGTTCCTTAAACCGTTCCCAAGCTTCATACAGTGACTCTCCGTCATTCTGGCAAAAGTTATTTATCTCTCCCCTCAATTTAGCAGCCTTTGACGGAGGGAAAAATTTGGATAAAAATTTCTGAGCCAGATCTTGCCAAGTGACAATGGAGTTTGGCTGCAGAGAATTCAGCCAACTTTTAGCTCTGTCCCTTAGAGAAAATGGGAAGAGCCTAAGCTTGATTGCGTCATCACTCACCCCATTATATTTGAAGGTTCCACACAATTCTAGGAAGTTGGACAAATGGGTGTGAGGATCTTCAGAGGGCAACCCATTGAATTGCACAGAGGACTGCACCATTTGTAAAATAGCAGGCTTGATTTCGAAGTTGTTGGCCTCTACAGCTGGTGGGCGTATACTATTTTGTACTCCCGTCAGAGTGGGTAGCACATAATCTCTCAGACTCCTCTCAGCGTTGGTCTGAGCCTGAACCACTTGGACAACTCCTGGATTTAGACCATTCCTACCATCCCCATCATTCTGTGCCATCTTCACAGAATTTTGGGTCTCTCTCTTATTCTTTCTGATTTGATTGCAAGACTTTTCGATCTCGGGATTCAGAGGAACAAGTGTGGCTTTTCCTTTTCTGCCACGCATATACCAAAATTCACCTGAGATAGACAAATTAAGCAACTAAACAGATTAGAAACGAGAGAGATTAAAATCAAATTAGAATAAAAATTAATTAGACTGATATTGATAATTTTCAGTCCCCGGCAGCGGCGCCAAAAACTTGTTGCGATAATTTTGCTATGCAAGTGCACACAGTCGCAAACTTGTAATAAAATGGTAAAACCAAGTATCGTCCTCAAGGACTGAATTATCAATTACCAGTCAATTAATCTCTTGTTCTATTTGATGAATTAAAATTTCTTGATTTTTTTGTAAAATACAGCAAAAGAATCGATAGAGTGCAGAAATAATAATCGACAATTAAATAGAATAATAACTAATAGTAAAAAAACTCGTAATTCAATCATTGAGAAACAATTAGGATATTCAATCTCATCAACTATCCTTCCTATTATTCCCTAATGCCAAGTATGAATTCTTCTTATTTTAACCTAATTCAATTAACAAGTTGAGACAGCAGCCTATAATCATTCTATGAATTATAAACTCAACCTAGGTGACAATTTCCTATATTTCTATGGTAAATTGAACCACAAAGGTAGCATTAAATTCCACAACTTAATAACAGTTACACAATTAATTCAGATACTTTCGTTCTAAATTAGAATTATGTCCAATATAACCACAACATAATTAAATCTCACTTCTCAGATTTTGACTTAAAAACATATATATATATATATATGACTAAAGATGGCCAATCAATAATCAATCTATAAGAACAGGTTATAAGGAATTGAAGAAGATTGGAGAAGAGGAAATTAAAATTGCATTAGGTCATAATAGAAATTCAAGTGATTCAATTGAACATCCTAAACAGAAAATTAGTTCATAGTCATAGTGCTAATCACAACAGAATTTAAAGATAACATCAAGAAGAAAAACATGTAAAAATACTCTAAGCTTGAGCCTTCAACACCAGAACTCCTCCCTTCGTCCGTACCTCCTTTTCTCCTCTTTTCCGTCCTTTAAAACCTAGGATTTTTAGATTTTAGAGAGGCGGGCCGCGGCTCTACATACACTATGCCGCGGCCCGTGTCAAAATTTCTGGGCAGACTATCCTTTCAATGCCGCGGCTCTCTGAAACCATGCCGCGGCCCGCATCATTGTCTTCTGGGCAGAATGCCCATCCATGCCGCGGCTCTACCTAGCCATGCCACGGCCCGACGATGTCCTCAAAAACCATGCTTCTGTTTCTCCCCCTAGCCGTGGCCCTACTTTGATCAAGCCGTGGCTCTTAAGGAATTCTTCAATTCTTCAAGTTTTCATCCCAAAATTTCACCAACACTTCCAAATTGTGTTGAGAACCATTCTTGATCAAAATATGATGAAAAACTCGATTATTTCTTCCCTTTCTTTGGCATTTCCTTCCACATGCTCAATTCTTCCTGATATTCACAAAAACAACCAAACAAAGCGTAAACCCGCGCTAAAACAAAGAAAAACAAAATAAAAGACTACTAAAAACATCACCAAAACATCATAAAAACTAGACTCATAAGCTATTTCTAGGGTTTTTGATGATTTAAACTTAGCTCACGCTTGGTCTATTGAAAACTCTAGCTTTAAAAGGTCGTTGAATAATCAGTTTTTTTAAGCTTCTAAGTTTTTAATCTTATCCGAGTAGGCTTAAATTTTTTTAAAAACTCACCGACCTCGGTTATGTGCCCCCCAAGTAACCAGAATGTATAAAATTTCTTGATTGCTTTTAAAATTATGAGAACACGAGCTCACAACAATAAAACTAAGAAACGATTATTTAATAATCCATCGTTATTTAATTGAAATGACTTTTATAAATAAGCCTTACATTGATGGTAGTACTATTGATAGTAATTTTTTAAGTGAAGAGCATTCTAGGTCCGTGGGACTAATTTTTCAAGTCGAGCTAGCTTAAAAGTTCCCTCGCGTAAGCCTCTACAATCAGGTATGGTCCTTCCAAATTCGGGCCCAATACACCTTCCTTAGGGTCTTTATTCGCCAAAAAGACCCTTCAGAGAACTAGGTCGCCTAATCCAAGTCTACGCCCCTTGACTTTTGAATTGAAATAGCGAGTGATCTTTTGTTGATAATTGGCGAGCTGTAAGTTCGATTCCTCTCATTTTTCTTCGATCAGATCGAGAGATGCGTTAAGTAGCCCATTATTCTGTTCTTGATCAAACTTCCTTTGCCTGTGAGTAGCTACCATGGCTTCAATTGGAAGCATGGCCTCGCTTCTGAAATTTAGGGAAAAAGGAGTATGCCCCATGGAGGTCCTATGAGAAGTTCGGTAGGCTTAAAGTACTTGCAGGAGCTGTTCGGGCCATAATCCTTTGGCTTCGTCTAACCTCTTCTTCAGGCTCGCCTTAAGGGTCTTATTTACAACCTCGACCTTCCTGTTGGCTTGTGGGTAGGCTACCGATGAGAAACTCTTCATTATGTCGTATCTTTCACAAAAGTTTGTGAGGAGATCACTATCGAACTGCGTCCCGTTGTCTAACACGATCTTCTTAGGGAGTCCAAATCGAAATATGATACTTTTCACCACGAAATCCAGGACACTCTTTGAGGTGATGGTTGCCAAAGGTTCTGCTTCTACCCACTTCGTGAAGTAATCGATCACCACCACCGCATATCGAACTCCTCCTTCCCATAGGTAGGGGACCTATCAGGTCAATTCCCCATGCTGCAAAATGCCACAGGGAGGAAATCATTGTTAGCTTAACTGGAGCAGCTTGGGCAACTATGGCGAAACACTGGCATTTGTCACACTTCTGAACATACGAGATCGAATCTTTTGTTAAAGTGGGCCAAAAATAACCTTGTCTCAGTACCTTCAGTGCCAGGTCATCCAGGTCGGTTTTATGTCAATCATTCTGACCTCCATTGCTTCTCTCGTTACACTTGGGCTTATGCGAGTCATCCAGCTTCGCCAAAAAGACACTGATTAGCAGGTCTAACACAATTTAAAATACACAACGTAACGGTCCTTGATTAGGAGGGCGTTACAGTAAGCATCACAATAACCCCATAAACTAATCACAAATCCTACCCTAATTCAACAACCTAAGCTAACATCCAAAACTCACTCCAAACCCAAAATACTCGGAGAGTTTACAGAGAAAATCAAGTTGTGGAGCTTACCTCAGTAGTGATTTGATCGCTGAGATGAATCCTAAATAATCCTAGCTTCCTGCCTTTAATTGCCTAAGCCAAATCCTCATTATCTCAAAAGCTTCCCATGCTTCACAAGAGAGAGAGAGAGAGAGAGATGGATGAGATAGAGAGTAGGAGAGAGCTGAGTTCCTTCTTTTCTTTTCTGTTTGTTTCCTCAAGGTTCTACAGCTAAGTCTATCCCTTGGAAACAAAATGACCAAAGTGCCCCTAGGTCAGCTCTTTCTCTTTAACACCCCGAAGGGAAAAATGGTCCTTAGCTGTGTTTCCCGCTAATTCCTCAAGTAGTCCTATAAATCCTCAATTAATCCCGTCATACCCAATTTATCACCAAATAACTACCCATTACTCGGTAATCCCCGAATACGTACTACGTTCCAAAAAAACCCTAGGCTCACTATGAGCTAGGTATTTAACCCCGTTGTGACTATTCCATTAATCTGCTCACTGGGATCGCCTCAGACCACACATCTCAAATGTATCCCCATAACCCTGGGGTCTCACTAGTAACACATACATAATGCAAATATACCATCAACAGGTCAAAAATTACAAATATGCCCCAATTTACAGAAACGGGCCCACATGCATATTTAATACCCATACATTCAATTAATTCCACATATAAATCTGATTATGCCCTCCTGGAATAGTAATCAAGGCACTCAACCTTAATAGCAAATTCGAGACGATACAGGGGATGTCTTCGCATGAGAACACTTCCCGAGAAGTTCTCCTTATTTGCCCATCCTCCAAGTTTAGGACTCTAGTCCTCGGACCCGGAGTGGCTTCCAAGTGTCAATCACTGCAGGCATGGGCCACCAGAAGATCATCTGACAATTTTTGGTGGGCCTCGATTAGTGGTGTCGAGTTCGTACACTCGATAATAGACATTTCCCACAACGCCACCTAACATGGGAAAATGTGCATCGCACCCTTACAGTCACAGATATGTTCCCCATAAATTTGGTACGCGACTTTTCGCAATGGACCCCGTGGAATATATACGCTGTTTGAGACCACCATTGAAGCTTGCTCAAACAATCTTCAAGATTACTAAATACTAGAGACTCGTGGACTATGGCTCTTTTATAGTCTGAACTACGTAAAACCCTTGTGTTCTTTTAAAAATATATATAATAAACTATATCTATATATATATATGAAATATTTGGAGATGTGATGTGGCATCCTAAAAGTTTTTAGAACTATTTTCTCTATTTTATTATAATTTAGGTGAATTTATGGTTTATTTATATATGTTAAGTAATAATTTTTTTTGTAAAAATCTCATATGGTTTACAAACGATTGTGGGTGTTATAGTTGTAGGCTATAAATAAAGTATTTTTTTTCATTCAATTTGATTTGTCCAACCATTAGTATTTTTTATGGGAGATTGATTAATAAAATCCTCCACAATTAATTATACTTTTTTAGTTGATCAAATTTATATCAATATTAAAATTAGTATTTTTATATTTATATCTATACATTTAATTTTTGTAATATATATTTTTATAACATTTAAATTTGTAAATATAATATATAGTGTGTTTATCCAAAAAAAACGGTTGTTAATGACGTGGCAAGAATTTTCGACACGTGGCCGGCACGTGGCAGAGATGTTGTTCGCCTATCGACCAGAGATACTTCCATATGCAGGGTTCAAGTTTTATATAGGACCAGCCTAGTCGTATACTCCATTTATTTATGTATAAATTTGTATAGTTGTAATAATATCCGAGAATATCTCTTCATTATAACCTGAATATCCGTTTATTAAGGAAAGATATGATTAATTGACTCATGTAACCCTCATTGAACCTATAAATATACAAGAAATAGCTCAAGGGGGATCTTTTGATCTTTCTCTTAATTGTATTGCTATTATCTATCATCTGTATTGTTTTTCCTTCTAAGGTCTGTGAAACTCAGGAACCCTAGTTCTTTGATCACACCCTTGAAGCTCAACATTAATAACAGTATCAAGTAAACGTAGGTCATTACCAACCACTGGGGCCGTACCACTATAATTCTTTGTGTTCTTTACTTTCCATTAGATTGTTTTCTCAAGCATCGTACTATTTTTCTGTCGTATATTTGACTCCGTATCGTTGACCAAAACAAGGGTCAACATTCTGATGCTTTCATTGAGAGCTTGTGAAAGAACTAATGGCAAAAACTACCAAGAAGACCGGACAGGCTGCTGCCGCTGCATCATCCCAGCCTCCTCCCCCAAATGTGGCTGAAGAAGAACCTCATGTGGAGTTTGATAAGGAGGAGTTAGATTCTGAGACCCTGAAGGCAACACTGGGGGTGTTGCAATATGAGTTGGCCAATCTTAGGGCCAATCAAGAGAGTGCTGCCGAGATAATGGCATCGCAGCAAAGGGAAATAGAATGCCTGTGTCAGGAGCTGAGTGAGCGGCAGGCGGAGATGGATCGTCGACAGAGGGATGCCATGGCAGCCCTTGAAGCAGCCATCCAGCTGGCTAGGAATCAGGCTGTGCCAGCCTCCCGGCCCGATCAACCACCAAACGGGCCGCCTCAAAGGGGTACCAATCCTTGTCCTCTGCTCCAGCCAGTAAGCCCTCAAAGGCCGGAGCAGCCACCTATGCCTCAAGATGATGTCCCACCTAGGGATCCTGAGCAGCAACCTCCATCTCAGGCTGGTCGAGGCAATCCCTCACACCCGAGGCAGAATAGGGCTGGGCAACAGCCCCGAAGCCCTAGATGCCCAGGGGATGAAGAGCCGCATCCATCGAGCAGGGGGCAACGTCCTTCTACCAACAAGAGGAACTCAGAGACAGGCTCAACGGTCAGGGGCCCCCCATGGCATAACAATGCATGGGGACCCACCGACCAGCGCAGGCCTCCCCCTAATGCTTGGGAAATGCCAGTTCAAGGAGGCAGCATAGGGAATATTGGGTCGCACCATAGCCGGCCACGATTCAGAGATGGCCACGACTACAATGAAGCCGACTCTGGCAAAGGAAATGCTGGCTGGAAGAACGAAGAGAGAGATAGAGGCAGGATCACCCCACCTAGAGAAGATTGACCGGCAAGTCATAACGCTAGGGGGCAGCCCAGGCAGAATAACATCTTTAGTCGGCTCGGAGCCAGTGAGCAGCGGCGAAGAGATGATGATTTGAGGGATGTACTTAACGATCGCAGAGAAAGGCACAATGAGTACATTCCCCCGGCACTAGAGGCCCCAGCAATCCCAGAAGGTGCTCAGGCTCAAATCGATGCCCTGAACCAAGCTGTGCAGCAGCTGGTCGGGGGACGAACATCTCACATTGATTACGATCAGAGGAGAGGCACCCCCTTCGTACAGAGAATTGTTGTGGCTGAAACCCCCAGTAAGTTCAAGATGCCAACACTGCCAAATTTCGACGGGTATGGAGACCCAGTATCTCATGTCAACAAGTTTGAGATACAAATGGATATTCAGAAAGTCTCTTAAGATGCTCGCTGAAGGATCTTCCCAATGACACATTTTGATGCTGCCCAGGAGTGGGTCTTTAAGTTCCCTCTTGCGAGTATAGTATCCTAGGAGATGTTCGTGAAGGAGTTTTACGAACAGTTCTATGCGGGTCGTGTGCACCCCACTGAGGCGAACCAACTGGTCGAGATACGACAGAAAGAGGGGGAGCCCTTAAAGGAATACGTTCAACGCTTCATGCGAGTTGCAACTGGAGCCAAGACAGTGGGAGATGAAGGCAAGACGATGGCCCTAACTGCTGGGGTTAGGCGCCATTCACCCCTCTGGAGTAGCCTCAGAAAGCATGGGGTTAAAAGTACCCAAGAGTTCTTAGATCGAGCTGATTGGTACATCAAGCTCGAGGACGCGATTGCCAACGAAGGGAAATCGCCAGCAAAAGACAAGGGGCCCAAGGAAGAACTCGCCAAAGCCGCCAACGGGTCGAAGCCCAATGGCAACGGCAAAGGCAATGGTAATGGAAATGGTAAGAATGGTGGAAAGCAGGCGAGCAATGAACCCTTGACCTCTGAGAGTAAGCACCCCAAAGGTAATCGGTATGAACCGAGATTCACCAACTATACTGCCCCTGTTGAAAGCCGAGCTAAAGTCTACCATGCGACCAGCTCAAGCGTGTCCTACAAATGGCCCGCACCTATAAGAAAAGATATCTCTAAGAGAGATGCAACAAAGTTCTGTCATTTTCATAACGACTACGGGCACGAAACTAATGAGTGTAACCAGCTGAAGGACAAAATTGAGTTCCTGATAAGACAGGGACATTTAAGAAGATATGTACGAGCCGCGGGAGGTTCTCATCAAGAGGCTCAAGGTGGCAATGAGTCGGCGCTTGCACGCCAACACTCGCCACCTTTACAGCCAGCTCCCGTGGCAGGTATCGTACTCACCATCTGCGGAGGCCCACATCTTGCAGGAGATAGTGGAAAAGCGAGGGAACGATATGCTCGAACCCTGTGCCACGACCAGGACATCGAGATGATGAGTGTTGAGGATCGAGCACCAAAAAAGGCTCGAACAGAAAAGGAACTGAACACCTTCTCTGACGACGACACCCAGCACGTGCGATTCCCACACTCTGATCCGCTGGTCGTGGACGCACAGATAGCGAACATGATGGTGAAAAGGGTGTTGGTCAATACAGGAAGTTCGGTCAACATCCTGTACAAGTCTTCGCTGGAAAGGATGAAGTTATCCGTGAAAGACCTGGAGCCGTGCAACCAAACCATTTATGGTTTTTCCGGAGAAGGGCTCGCGCCAATAGAATCGATTAGACTCCCAGTCACAGCAGGCACTGCACCTGCTAATAGGACATTACTCACTACTTTTATAGTAGTTGATTGTCCTTCGGCATACAATGTTGTGATAGGGAGACCAATCTTGGTCGACCTATGAGTCGTTACCTCTATATGGCACCTCGCTATGAAATTCCCAACAGACGCAGGGGTAGGATGCGTGTTGGGAAACCAGAGGGAAGCGAGGGAGTGCTACAATGCCTCGATCACCAAGGCAAAGAAGGGTGTATCGAGAGATGCCACCGGAAAGAATTTGCAAATGGCAACTGATGTTCAGGCCCGCTCGGGTGATAATCTCACCAAATAAGGCGTTGCCCAAAGTGAGGATAGGGACTTAGATCCTCGCTTTGGGGATTTTGAAGAAGAAGTGGGAGCCATCGAGGACCTTGAAGAGGTCCAACTCGATGAGGAAAATCCGACCAGAGTTGTGAAAGTCAGAAAAAACTTAGAAACAACAACAAAACAAGCACTGGTGGAGTTCTTAAGAAGGAACGATGAGGCCTTTGTCTGGTCACACAAAGACACGGTCGAGATAGATCCTGCAGTCATCAACCATGTCCTGAACATCGACAAAATCTTTCCACCAGTTCAACAAAAAAGAAGGTTGCTCAACAAAGATAGATCAAAGGCCTTGAAAGAGGAAGTCGAGAAGCTGAAGGAGAATGGGTTCATCATGGTGGCGTTTTATCCATCGTGGGTCTCTAATCCCGTACTGGTGCCCAAGCCGAATGGCAAGTGGCGTACATGCGTGGATTTTACAAACCTAAATAAAGCATGCCCCAAAGACTGTTTCCCACTCCCGAGGATCGACCAGCTAGTCGATGCCACTGCAGGGCATGAGATCCTCTCATTCATGGATGCATACTCCGGGTATAATCAAATCAGTATGCATCCCCCTGATGAGGATCACACTAGCTTTCAAACTGATACAGGGCTCTACTGTGACAAGGTGACGCCCTTCGGTTTGAGAAACGCTAGTGCGACTTACCAGAGACTCGTTAACCACATGTTCAAGGAGCTGATTGGCACGAACATGAAGATTTACGTCGACGACATGCTGGTTAAGTCGAAGAAAGCAGAAGGGCATGTAAGGGATTTGCAAGAATGCTTCAGCGTCCTGAATAAATATAGGATGAAGTTAAATCCCCTTAAATGCTCCTTCAGAGTAGGATCAGGGAAGTTCTTGGGATTTAAGTTAACTCAAGAGGAATTGAAGCTAATCCCGAGAAGATTAAAGCCCTGATCGAGATGAAATCACCAGTAAAGATTAAAGATGTCCAATGCCTGACCGGGAGAATTGCTGCTCTCAGTAGATTTATTTCGAAGTCGACAGATAAGTGTGTTCCATTTTTCAATCTACTATGAGGCAATAAGAAATTTGAATGGACAGATGAGTGCGAACAGGCCTTTCAAGCACTAAAAACGCATATGGCGCAACCACCCATCCTGTCAAAGCCAGTCGATAAAGAAACTTTGTTCATCTACCTGACAATCACGGATTACACTGCTAGTGTTGTTCTAGTAAGAGAAGAAGAAAGCGTGCAGAAGGATGTCTATTATGTAAGCAAAAGGTTGATCGGAGCAGAGTTGAGGTATCCCCCCATCGAAAGGTTAGCCTATTGTTTAGTTTTGGCCTCTAGGAAACTACGACCTTACTTCCAAGCTCATCCAATTACGGTCTTGACCGACCAGCCTCTTCGACAAGTCCTGCAAAAACCAGAGGCTGCGGGAAGATTCCTAAAGTGGGCAGTCAAACTCGGGCAGCTTGACATATCTTACTTGCCACGAGCAGCGATAAAAGGACAAGCCTTGGTTGACTTCATCACCGAATTCACAGAGCTCGCGGGTGGTGAGCAGACTGAAGAGCCCAGTGAGCCTGAGTATCAAATCCAAGCACCCTCGTGGAAATTGTTCACAGACGGATCATCCAACAAATCACACGTAAGAGCATGAGTGATATTGATAACGTCGGAAGGGCATCGATTTCACTGTGCAATAAGATTTGACTTCACTGCTTCTAACAATGAGGCCGAATATGAAGCACTACTCGCAGGATTGCGGTTAGCCAAGGATTTGAAAATAAAAGTGCTTGACATCTATAGTGATTCTCAACTTGTGGTGAATCAAGTCTTGGGAGAGTACTAGGCGCGAGGTTTGAAGATGGTCGCCTATCTAAACAAAACGAATGATCTGTTAGCCCAGTTCGACAGATACAGTCTCCAGCAGGTACCTCGCGATCAGAATTCCAACGCGGACGCTTTGGCAAAGTTGGCAAGTGCGAAGGATATTAATACTCTAAACATAGTGCCAGTCGAACGACTATCAGTACCAAGCATCCAAGAGCAGAAACCACTCTGGTAATCCAGATGGCAGATACGTGGATGGCACCATATGTAGAGTATCTATCAAGCGACGTCCTACCAACGGACAGAAACAAAGCCAGGACCCTTCAGCGGCAAGCTGCTAGGTATATCCTAGTAGATGGAATCCTGTACCGAAGGGGATACTCACTACCACTCCTGAGATGTATTACAAAGGAGAAAGCCAAAGAGTTGATGAAAGAGGTGCACGAAGGTTTTTGTGGGGACCACGCTGGGGGGAAAAGTCTGTCTAAAAATATCCTAAGGCAAGGATATTTCTATCCAACCATGAATGAAGACTCAATGGAGTTCGTGCAGAGATGTGAAAAGTGTCAAAGATTTTCCAAAATCCCACGAGCAGCTCCCAACGAGTTAAAGCAAATGTAGAGTCCATGGCCCTTCGCAGTTTGGGGAATAGATCTAATCGGATCTTTGCCTACAGGAAAGGGTGGTGTAAATTATGCAGTGGTTGCTGTCGACTACTTCACCAAATGGGCCGAGGCTGAGCCACTCGCAACCATAACGACCAAGAAAGTGCTTGACTTTGTAGTCAAGAACATCATTTGTCGCTATGGATTACCAAGGAAGATAGTCTCGGATAACGACACCCAATTTGACAGTGATCTATTCACGGACTTCTACAAACGGCATGGTATTATCAAAAGCTTTTCTTCAGTCGCTCATCCCCAAGTGAATGGGCAGGTCGAAGCAGTTAACAAAATGCTGAAGGATACCCTGAAGAAAAGACTTGAAGAAGCTAAGGGAGCGTGGCAGGAACAATTGCCTGAAGTGCTCTGGTCGTACAGAACTTCCCACTGAACAGCAACAAGTCATACCCCATTTTCCTTGGCATACGGGTATGAAGCTATGTTTCCTGTCGAGTTGGATCTACCCTCGCACCGCAGATTAACAAACGACCAAGACTCTAATAGCCAACTATTGATGGAATCCCTGGACTCAATCGATGAGAAGCGTGAACAAGCCCAACTCCGAGTAGCTGCGTACCAGCAGAAGGTCGCCCAGTATTTCAACTCTAAAGTCTGAGAAAGAAAATTCAATGTTGGAGATCTTGTACTTTGAAGAGTTTTTCTAAACTCTCGCGACCAAGCTGCTAGAGTACTTGAGCCTAATTGGGAAGGGCCATACCAGATTGATAAGGTCCTTCACCCAGGCACTTATAAACTTGCACGCTTAAACGAAGATCTCGTTCATCGCTATTGGAATGGAGAACACCTGCGCAAGTATTACCAATGAACAATTCTTCTTAAAGAATTGGCTTTTATTAGTTTTACTTTTTACAAGTTTTGAAAAAGGGTTGGTCTTTTTATGTGACTGATCGCTTATAAGTGTAAGATCTTATTGATCACTCGTACAGACATGTTTTAGTCCATTTATTCCGAGAAATAAAAGGGACTGTGCGGAGCCAGTCATTTCTTGCCAACTATTGTATTTATTACAAGTATTTTCTCATTACGTGTGTTGTTTTGCTGTATTATAATTATAATCATATTGCTACGAGCAGTAATGTTCGAACAGGTTCTGGTCAAGGCAAGTGACCAAGAACCTAAAGCTCCTCGATCACTTGGGGGGCATATAAGGTACATGTAAGCAAAGCATATCGTTAAAAGGTATGTAAACACATGAGCAAAATAAGTGAAAGCATGTTAGGGCACTTAGAATATTTTTCAATTATTTTGTTAAATCAAACCAAAGTGCTATCCTAAGTTCGGTCATGCGAACAGATGTTATAATAATATGCAAATATATTATAATATCAAAATGTATCCTTTTACACCGCGAACAGTCGCTGCTCGGATGTAATTGTTCAAATAAAAGTAAAAGCTGCCCATGAAGCAATAAAAATATATATTGTCTTTACATCGCGACCTGTAGGTCGTGTAGTTAAAAAGATAAAATATAAACAGAAAAAGATCAAGGAGCCGGAGAATCTTGAGGAGGGCCTTGATCCGGCTCCTTGATCGACGACGTCTGCAGCCTAATTGTCTGCACCATCCATCCCAGCGCCCAGCGAGATCTCAGGGGAAGCAAGAATCCTCGCCCTTTCTTCCTCTGCCAGTCGAGCAGCACACCGAGCGAGCTCGGCATCTCTTGCATTCTCAAGAAGGTAATCGAAGTAGGCACCCTGGTTGTGCTTCCAGAAATTGTAGAAGCATCGGAGAGTTGCATTCTTATACCTTTCCAAGTTGCTGGCATTGGTTTTCTCGAGCTCCTCGATCCGGCCCTCCAGGGTAGTATTCTCCTGCCTACTCGCAACCAAGTCCTCCTCAAGCTGTTTATCCGCGCAGAAATTGAAGCGGTTAGACTCCTTGAACTGGTCCCTCTGATCAATGGCTTTGTCCAAAGACTTTTACTTCTCCTTCAACTCCTCAACCAATTTATTCTTCTCCTCGAGCACCACTGTAATCTGTTCGGCATATTTTTCTGCGGCAGCTTTAAGTTCATCAATGTGTCGTTGCTCCAAAGATTTAGCATGCTCGGTAACAACACCCGAGCAGAGACGGCCGGCAGTAAGGGTCAACATTACCTACGGTCAGAGCAGAAGTTAGACTAACTGTAAAGCATAGAAGAGTTGTCTCCGCAGAAAAAGATGACTTACACTGGTAAACTCGTTCAAGGCGCAGTTTAAGATCAGGTCGACGTCCATCGCCTCAGTCGCGGCCATCGCCTCTCAGCAGTGGTCATGATTTACAATTTTTGAGACCCTATCCTTGACTGACTTGAAGGCGCGACTAGTTATGTCACCCCTAGCTGAAGAAGGGGCAGCCTGCTGGGTCTGGTTGGTTGGGGCCGTTGTAGGTGGAGTCGATCCGGCTAGAGCAGGGGGAATCTGCTGCTCGTGAGGAGAAGATGGAGTTGCGTTGGCTGAGGGCCCATCCTCTGGGGGGCCTACATTGCGAGCCTTCTTAGCGTGAGGCGCTTTGCTACTTTCCCCAGGGTGCCTCTTGCTTGCCTTCTTTTTGCTCGAGGGAGCCGCGGGAGTCTCGGGAGTGTTGTAAATGTCAAACACGTTCATGGAGTCCATGACTGGAAAAGTAAAATTTCAAACAGTGAGATAGCATAAATGACTAATTATATAACATCAGGAAAAGAAATAAAGAAAGATTGCAAATTCTAATGCCCGAGCTATTATTACTGGTCGCTATACTATAGACTCTACTAGTCTTATACTCACTCTCTGACATGAAGAAGTCTGGACCTAAATTTGGAGCATATTTAAAATTGTCGTCCCTGTCAAATAGGTGACAGGGAATTGGCAACCTGTCTAAAAGCAAAATAACTATACCATTCTCGTCTAAAGACTCGTCCAAGTGTTCGACAGGCTCGGTAGCCTTCTTTTTCCCCTTCCCCAAGGGGACAGAGGGCCTCTCTGCTGGAGGTGTGCCAACAGGTTCCCTGATCGTGACCCCGGTTGGTCTCCTTCGTGGAGGCGACACTGGTGGTTGTCGCTCGGGTTCCTCCTCGGCTGTGGCACTCCCTGCAGTTGACTCCCTCATGTCCTGATGAGGGACCAAATGGCCAACTAGCCTAAGGTTAGCCTCTGTGACCAGATGTTTGACACTTTTTTCTATGTGAGTCATGCTGGCCAAGAAGGCTGGCCTCAACTCCATGTCTGGAGTTGGGTCTGGTCGCAGGCATGGGCCTGGAAGGCATTAAAATTTTAAGAGATTGTGGAGAAGAACACTATATAGAAAGTAACAGCCAGTGATACAAAGGTTTTACCTCCTTGAGCAAAGGCCAAATTGTCTGCCATCATGTCAGTCGTGAGGAAGTACTCCTGGTAGTACCTCCCCACATTCGATATATGGGTGGTGTCAGTGAGGAAGGTGCACCAGATTTCCTGATGACAGAAATGAAAAAACCCCGTGCCTTCTTGGTTGGGGTTAGACTTGAGGTCAAACAAGTAGTTAACCTCATGAGGAGTGGGCACAGGCCATTTTTTATGGCTGTACAGGATATAGAGTGTCGCGAGCATTCTATATCCATTTGGGGTTATTTGAAAAGGGGAAACTCTGAAATAGGTTGCCACCCCTTGGAAAAATGAATGAAGAGGCAAGGTAGCCCTTGCCTCGATGTGGAACCTCGACCAGGCGCTGAAGGCGCCCCCGGGCAAGTTCGCCCGTTGGTCTTGGTTAGGTCGGACTAAGGTCACCCCCGTGAGACCATACTTCCTGATGTAGTTGGTGATCATCCTGATCGTCACTCTGCTCTCAAGAACTAAATACCACTCAACATCTGGTTGAATGGCATGTCGGGACCGAGCGTGTCTTTGGATGTTGGGGTCAGGAACATTTTTAGCTCGACCACTGGTTGAGCGAGTTTCAGCCCGAGGAGCAGGATGATGTGAAGGATTGGGGGTTTTCTTTTTCTGGGCTTTGGTTTTAGCACGAGCCATATTTTGAGCAAGGACAGGTGAAGTGTTTGAAGTAACACGGGAAAATGGAATGTCAGGTATCAGTGACGATGGTTGCTCCTCGTCCTCGAGCAGTAGAGCCAATAGGTCGTTGTCGATAGGTCTTTCTCCTCCCCACGGATCTTGCATATAAGCTGTGAATAGAGAAAAGAGGAGATAAGACGCACAGCCTGAGAGCTTATGTTGAAAGTTGGAATAACGTTGCTCGCATCTACGACCAGCAGCATTCCAACAGAAACACTAAGTTCTATGCGAGCAGTTTGAAAAACAGATCAAAAAGCGGAAATAAATAGTTTTTTGGAAAGAAAAAAGCTTTTTCGACTGAGAAGGGGCGGGAAAAACCAGTTTTTCAACTAGCCTAAAAATCGAATTTTTACTTCGATTTTACGCCCTAAACTTACGATCTTGACTATCAAACTGGCTCCTAACTCCTACAGAGCAAAACTATGCTACCCTATCAAGCATCAGTCGGTATACACACAATCCTCATGCATTTCTACCCAAGAACCCGAAAAATTTCATAACTCAAAATAGGCGTATAGCAGTATGCATGGCATGTCAAAGAGCTTGAAAGTTGAATAAATTTACCTAGATGAAGATCGGAGGTTCTAAAATGAAGCAACTTTGGATGTGCGAAAAAAGGATCTTTAGAATAGCAACGGATGGTCTTTGAAGTTTCTGAGCTCTGAGATGAAGTTCTTGAGGGTTCTTGGCAAGAAAATGGCGAGTAAAAAGTGAAAAAGTAAATTTAGGGATTATTTATAATGGCTGAGATATGATAAAAATGGGTGAGTTACCTTTTTCAAGGCATGAGGGAGTGTAATAGATGTCAGAAGGATTACTTGGAAACTGAAAAGGCGTGATTGGATGTGATTAGGTCACCTTTTTCGAGGACGCACAAGTGGCTCTGACAGATTTCGTGGGGCATACGAAAGGTTAGTTTCCTAAGTTTACTTATTGCTAGTCGCAATAAATAAACTTGGGGGGCAAATGTTTATCCAAAAAACAGCTGTTGATGATGTGGCAAGAATTTTTGACACGTGGCAGAGATGATGTTCGCCTATCGACCAGAGATACTTCCATATGCGGGGTTCAAGTTTTATATACGACCAGTCTGATCGTATACTCCGTTTATTTATGTATAAATTTGTATAGTTGTAATGATATCCGAGAATATCTCTTCATTATAACCTGAATATCCGTTTATTAAGGAAAGATATGATTAATTGACTCATGTTACCCTCCTTGAGCCTATAAATATACAAGAAATCGCTCAAGGGGGAATCTTTTGATATTTTTCCGAATTGTATTGCTATTATCCATTGTCTGTATTGTTTCTCCTTCTAAGTTCTGTGAAACTCAGGAACCCTAGTTCTTTGATCACACCTTTGAAGCTCAACATTAATAATAGTATCAAGTGGACGTAGGTCATTTCTAATCACTGGGGCCGAACCACTATAATTCTTTGTGTTCTTTACTTTCCATTAGATTGTTTTCTCAAGCATCATACTATTTTTCTATCGTATATTTGACTCCGTTTCGTTGACCAAAACGAGGGTCAACAGCTAGTAAAACCTCATTTATGAGGTAAACAGGATCTCAGGTCCTTGAAGAACCTCGGCATGTCCACCCTTTGAGTTATGTCATATCCTTAGTAACTCATTTATTACGTTGCATTCAACACACTAGGAACCTTTTCTTTTCATCATACAAACACATGAAATCTAGTTCACATCAAAACATAGAAAATACATTTTGCATCATACTTGTCATAACATATCAAGATATAATTCTACTTTTCCATATCACTTGGTTTATCATCAAAACATAGCATTTCCATAGCACATTATTTCTTGTAACATACAAGTCTTACCATTCCATAGCATAAACATGGAAAATTCTATCTAACTTCCTTACCTTAGGTCCGAGAAAAGCAAAATGAGAAAACTTTACAACGAGCCTATAATCATAACCAAATGTTCGTCTCTTAGAATCACGTAAGAATACTCATGCCCAACATATATACCCCATGTGTGCATGGGCCATGCACATGTGGCACAAGTTGCACTACCATTGCAAACATACAATAATTTCACATAAAATCATAAAAGAATAATGTTAATTCTACCTATTAATCCTTCATAGTTACAAAGTAAAAGTCATGTATATGAACAATAGGCATATATTTGAACGTAAAAATGCATTTGCATGCAACACACATACGTGAGAGCATTCTTAAAATTTAACATTTTAAAACGATAATTTTACATGCTTATTTCTTGCCTCTTCAAACAAAATTAAGCAACATACTTATTCACCATTTAATTGGTTCTTTAATCACATAATTGTTATACAGACTTTAATACAACCACTACTCCAAAATACCCCTTTTCTGTCAGTCAAACAAGTCAATCACAGTTGATTGGCGTCATTGACCGAGAATTAGCATTTGTGGCAGTTGGGCACTGCCACAATTGAAAGTGTATTTGCTTCAGTTACAACACTGACAGTGTTAGTGGGGACCGTTTGAGTCAGTGGGGCACTGACGATGTTAACGACATCGTTATCATTTGTGCCCCACTAATGCTAACGACACATTTGCGTGAGTGGGGCACTAACGCTATCGTCCAAGTATGAATAAAATTAAATTTTTGTGATTTTTTTTACAAAATAGCTATATTTGAGATTTTTAAATTTTTGGTTAGTTTTATATTGATGATTATGTCATTGTTTTATGTTTAAACTTTGCATTTTAATATTTTATTTTTTTAGAATTTTTTTATTATAATTTCTTTATTTTTTGTTAATTTTTTATTAAATTTAATTTTGGGTTTTATTATGTAAATGGATATATAGATTAATTTATATATTTTCTATAAGTTCCACTTTATTAATTATTTGGTTTTAATATTTTTAGTAAATTTTTCTTTATATTTTGTTAACTTTTTAATTTTTTTTTAAATTTTGGGTTTAATAGTTTGAATATGTATATATATTAAATTGTTTGTTTTCTTTAAGTTCCATTTTATTATTTATTTTGTTAGAATATTTTTAGTATATTTTTCTTTATGTTTTGTTAACTTTTTTTAAAATATATTATTTAATTTTGGGTTTAAGTACTTAAATGGGCATATATAATTAAATTATGTGTTTTTTTAAGTTCCACTTTATTGTTTATTTAGTTATAATAGTTTTAGTATATTTTTCCTTATCTTATGTTAACTTTTTTCAATTATTTTTTGTTTATTGGAATAGGTATTTTGTTGACGAATTTGTTGGTGAGATCAAGCTTTAGAGGATTTTATTTTGGAGGTAATATTTTGACCGTAATATATAATTAAGATATTGAACTTAGTGGAATGTAGGAATTATAAATTAGTGGAGATAGGTTCTGGGACTGTGTGCTGTGATGATATAAGACTGGAATTATGCATGTTTGATTGGTTAATTGGTTTGTTGTGTTTATGTGATGAATATAAGTTCGTTTAAATTTTAGAAATGTGATAGAAATATGGGAAATGCTGGCCAATTATGGATATTTGATTGATATGTTCAATACTTTTGTGTATATTACGTGTTGTATATATGTATGTTTTAAAATTTGGGAAATGTGATAGAAATAGGGGATATGCTGCCCAATTTTTTTTTGGACATTGTTTCCTTTATTTCTTTATCAATTAGGTAATTCATGAACCTAATTGTTAATGTTTGTTGCTTTTTTTGTTTGGTTTTTTTAGTTTGTGTGAAGTTTGAAAATGGATAGAGACTAGATGTCAACAGATAGGTTATCAGTGAAATATAGGAATGTAGTGGAGTTTTTCTTGCAATTTTGTGCAAAAAATACTTAATCTCCTAATATTATTCCTTGTCCTTGTGTTAAGGTGGTAACATTGTGAGGATGACTGTAGAGTCCCAGAATGTTTACTTAGTTAGTTAGCTAGTAGTAGTTGTAATATTTTAAATTTTGTGGATTTTGGTTCGAACCGGGACTTAGTTGAACACTCGTAGCAACACTTATAGATTTTATAAGTTTACCTATAGTTTAAGAATATTAATTATAACATAAGGTTTGATTAATATTGCTGGTTATTAATATGATATTATTATAACTTAAGGTTTAGATAGAATTATGAAGATCATGAAACTTGTCGTGTGCATGTTTATTTAAGGATTTAATTATAGTTTAAATAAAAGAAAGTTCAAGAAAGCTCTAGAATCTTCCAAGACTATTAGGAGCATGACATTTGTCACAATCTTGTTTATTTGTGGGTTAGATTGTTATTTAGATAATTAAATAGATTTTCCGTAACTTTAAGGTACTGTAACTTTCGACCTATTTTTTCGAAAAATAGTATTTCTAAAAAGTTGTAGATAATTGAATTACCTTTCTAACGGTATAAAGATGGTCTAAATCGGAGTCCTACAACTCCAGTTATGTTAATTTTACTACATATGAGTTTAAAGTTACGAGATTTATGAAGTTAGAAGTTAGGATTCTATTTTATTTAAATTTAAATTTAGATTATAGTTAGAATGAAATTAAGTATTTATTTTAATAAAAGAAAAATCTAGAAACTCTAGAACCTTCTAGAACCACTAAGAGGTTGACACTTGTCATAATCATGTTTATTTAAGGATTTAAGTATTTTTTTTTTAATAGGACAATTTCACTCCTCAAACTCTATAAATAGGACCTAGTACCCAGCCCTTTCATTTACTCTTCAGCTGTGATCATACTCCAAGGTGCTAGTGAGAACATAAGAGTGATACACTTGGGTTGGGAAAGAAAAAGCTTTATCATTCTTAAGCTTTATCAAACACTTGGGAAGTAATGATTAGGGTATATTGGTATTGGAGTTAGGCCAATCCTTAAGATCAACAAAGGTACCCTTATTCTAAAGTTTAATTCTTTTGATTCCTTAGTTTCTTTAGTTTTCATTCAGGTTCTAACTTTTGTTATGGTTTTGTGGTTAGGATTTTAAGTTCTTTGAACTTAAGGTGTCTTTTCGGTAAGTTTTCTCTTGGTGGTTTAGTTCTATTCCTTTCATCTCTTTCCCTTAGAGATACTCACTATTCCTATTGTTGGTTTAGGAGTGTTCCAAGTCCCGGCTTTGTTCTCAATTATTTCGGTTTTGGTAAGGAAAATAGGATAGATCTTGTATGTTTGTATGATATGTTATGTTATCATATGTTGTATGTTAACATTATGCATAGTATGTTTATAGACCTTGGGCACATGACTTGTCTAGCTAGCAAGCCCCAATAATTTATGGGCATATGACTTGCTTGGCTAGCAAGCCCCACAAATCTATTGGGCATATGACTTGCTTAGTTAAACAAGTCCTAAGTAGTATGATGGCCATTGTAGTAGTATATGACATATGTTTATGGTATGCTTATGGTATATGTTTATGATATATTTTTTTTTCATATGTTATGATATGATTTTATGTGTAGGTTATGGTATTAGTAGTCCTTGCTGGGCATTAGGCTCATTCTTTTATTTTTAGTGTGATGTAGGAAAATGAATATGGAAGGCGGAATGATTATTGGTAGCTTGGCTTGTGTGTTAAGGATGGATGAAATGTGTGGACTGCGTGTCGATCGAGGATGAAGTTGTTTATTTTTAGTCTTTTAAATCATGTTTTTCCGCATTTAGTTTTGTAAACCATTTTCTTTAGTTTAAAATTATGTTTTATGTTTTAAACAATGGGTACCCATGCCATATTTTCTATTATTATGTATTTGATACAATATTTCAATATTTAATAAAGTTATATTATTTCTTATGTATCTTTCCCAAAATAGGAGCTATGTATAGTAGATCTAATGGTCCAAGGTCTTAGAAATAGTTGGGTCATTATAATAACAATTGTTAAAATAAAATATCACTTATTTAAAAACGGAATAGACAAAAGTTATAAAGTGTGGCTTTTGCATGGAGAAAACATTTAAGAATAATAAGTATTTTGATGTGGGTTATGAAATTGATGCTATTGCAGAATTGATTGATGATGCACAGTCGCAAAACACACGGTTATTTGTTGGGGCTAAATAATATACATATATATGCCTATTTTTTCTTTTTTATATAAAGTGTACACATTTTTTATATATTTATAAATATATACATTTATGTTGGCTTCCATGACTATAAATCACTCGTTGGTTTTCTTCCCCAAATGAATTCAACTTTAAATACTTTGAGTTACAGCAATTGGTTAACTTAAAGATTAATATATAATTATATATAATATATATGATATATTAAAATTTTGGGGGCCATGGTCCCTGGCATAGCGTGGTACTGCCAGTGATGATGCACAATATAAATCATATGTGGATCTAGTTAAATTTCAGTCAATCTTACAAGATGCTGAGAAACTCATTTCTCCTAATTATAAAGGTTCACTAAATTATCAGTACTACTTAGGTTGTATAACTTAAAAGCCAAACATGAGTGGAGTGATAAGGGAATGAGAAAATTTTTATCATTTTTAGGAGATTTATTACCAAAAGGTAATGAAATGTCATTTTCATTTTACGAGGCAAAGAAGACGTTGAGTTCGTTAGGCACGCACATTTTATAAGATAATCTATTTAGTCATTTCTAATTTCTCATAAAATAATAATTCTATTTATTATTTTAATACCATTTAAAAAAGTTGTGACAAAATTGTAGCTATTTAGAATAACTAAATAAGTTTCTTGTTTTCTTTTAGAAAAATAATTTTATTAATCTCTAAAAAAAACGACATGTTTATAAATGTGAAAATTCATAAATAAAGGAGAAATCTACGTTCCTTACTGTTTTTTATAATTTAATTACAAAAATCACATACAAAATTTTATTTACAAAATATCTTGCCACGTCATCAAAATATATCGGATTTTAAAAGTAATATATCTGAATTTGAAACTTTCTTGAAATCTCATTTTTCTGGGTTTAAAAAAGTAACATTTTGGTTCCTTAAAATGTTATTAAGTTATCAATTAGTTACTTTTTCCATGAAATTTTTTATTTTTATAACATATTATTTTATATACATTTTGGTTACCTCCAATACTTATTTATTTTTTAAGTTTTTTATCTTAAGACACGGATTAGTCATTTTGAAGTTATATTATGGTGTCTTATTACTTTTACGTTGTAGATTAGTTATTTTTTATAAACTAATGAGTTACAATAAAATATAACAAATAACTATATAACTTATTATTAAAAGTTACTTTTAGTATACCATACAATAATTTTTTTTATATATTCTATTTAAAAGTTGCCAAAAAATATCCTAAATAATCTATTTTAAAAAAGTTACTTGGAATATTTATAAATAAATTTAAGTTGTTTAGAATAAAATATAGTATCTTTTACATGTAAAATAAAAATACTAATTTTAGTATATTAAATTTTGATCAAGTTTAAAATTTAGTTAATTTTGATCAACAGAATATAAAAAAGAAATTAAAAAGTTACTTTTTATTCTGGTCATCTTCTTTAGTGATGGCCAAAAAATATATGATTCCCAAATATCAAAATGATCAACTTGAAGAGTAGGTCGCGATGGTATCACTTTTGAGCCCAACCGACTAGCGGTGTGGTTGGAAAATATTTTGAAATTAAAGATAAGAGAGACTGTAAGAAATTAATAAAAAAAAGATAGTATAGTGGAGAGAGAGAGAAAGAGAGAGGAGCCTCGTACCATGAAAAAAAAAGCAGTATAAAAAATGGTGAAAAAATTAACTAATTGGTAACTTATAAACATTTTAAGTAACCAAAATGTTACGTTTTAAAACCCAAAAAAACGGAAAAATTGGGATTTCGGGAAAGTTTCAAATTCAGGTATATTACTTTTAGAATCTGGTATTTTTTAATGACGTGGCAAAGTATTTTTGTAAATAAAATTTTGTAGGTGATTTTTGTAATTAATTTATATTATAGGTATATAATTGTAAAGATCCCTAAATAAAGTGTGGAAAAATTACATTTTCATATATATCATTTAACTTACTTTATTGGAGTGTATGACTAACTTATTAAAAAGATATTTTCTTTTAATAACCCAAAGTTTCAACAAATAGTAATTTGTTTAAAAATCACAAATGAATTTAAACCATAATATTTCCACATTTTAAATGTAAAAAAAAACTGCAATAAATAATAGTGTGAAAATACATATTTACATTTTGAAAATATCACATTCATCATATACAAAGCTTAAGGTTCAATTTATTTGATGCACTTTTTTTACTTATCTCATATAAAAGACTTTTCTTACTATTAACCAAAAATTCTAGTAACTATTTTATTTAATAAAAATAACATACTTGAATTAAAACTATATTTTCTTTCATAAAAATATACAAAAATCTGCATGTATTTAATTTTATAAAAACACTATTAACATATGAAATAATATGTCTTTTGGTTTTAATAAAATCAAATACCACTTTGAGGACATATGTGCATTTCAATACACTATTTTACCATTACCATCACAAAATATATATATAAAAAACAAGCATAAAATCATCAAATCATGTTTAAACAATGCTCATAAAATATTTTTATCCATTTAACAATTTTCCCTAACATTCTCTTACACTTGTACACCACACTATTACATTTAGCATGAAATTTAATCAACACAAAAATCAAACATCAAATACAACCCTATGCTGAAACCCTCATGATCAACATCTCATATTTCTTTTGCATTTTTACAAGAATATTTAAAAGACAACATTATCATAACATAGGTCAAACCGAACTTAAGCCCCAACATGTGTCTATTAGCATTCTTGCATTCTTGTTACATAAACCATTAGATTTAAAACAACCATGAAAACATAACCATAAGATCTCATACTTCATGCATGCCCAAAAATTTCTATTCATGCTTGCCTATATACACCACATGCCGAAGCATATTCAAACACATAAAATCATAGAGCTCACACGCCTAGGTTATATACACTTCATAACAAACCTTTAAAGAAATACCCAAACCTAATCAATATGCATATTCCTCTTTATGCTCTTATATACATCAAGAAAGTAAATTACAAAAGAGAAGAATGAACATAAACCAAAACCCTATCCCTTGGCCGAAACTCAAACCATATAACACAAATAAAATCTTCAACATATTTCCCATCAAAATCATGGATTCATTTGCAAGGACAAGAGTAACCACAACACATATTCATAACCCAAAACCAATATTACAAACCAACATGCTTTTTCCATAAAGACCACTCAAATAAAAAGAACACAACAAAACATCAAGTAAAATATAAGGGCACTAGAATCTCCATTACCTCCTTTGTGGTGATCAAGACTCAATACATAGAAATATGGTAATCACCCTCTTGGTACACCTAGGGTTTTTCGAAACCACACAAAGAGAGAAAACCAAACGACAACCAAGAAACAAAAAGACTTAGCATCAAGTAAAAATTGAATAAGAAAAAGGGGTAGAGGATTAAATCACAAAGAACAAGAACACAAACCTAGTTGGAATCACCTTCTTCTCTTTCTCCTTCTCTCCCTAGCCCTCACGCAACCTCTCTCTCTCTCTCTCTCTCTCTCTCTCTCTCTCTCTCTCTCTCTCTCTCTCTCTCCTGCTAGCCGACGGCACCAAGAACAAAAAATGAGCTCTTTTCTTTCTTTCTTTCCTTTTATTTAACCCTAGAAATAATAGCCTAGCTCAATGGGAATGGAAAAGTTCCCCAAACCTAATCCTTTTTCTTTGTTTTGTTTTATTTGATTTTTCTTAAATAAAGGCATTTACAAATAAATTTAAAGATGACAATCCTCCTCTTTCACAATTTGTCTAGCATCATCAATTTAATCCATTTAAAATCCCAACCAAATAGGAAAAGAAGATCAATCCTTTCCCACTCTCTTCCACACGCCTACCCTTATTTTCCCTTCTCTTTTTGTAACGCCCTGGATAACCAAGACCGTTACACTGTGTAGTTTAAATAGTGCAAGACTTGCAAGCCAAGTCATTTAAATAAAAACGCGATGCTAAGGTCAACCATCATATTAGGGTTAAAAGATTTTGAACATAAACGGTTAATTTCATTAAAATGGATGTTTAATACATGGGATCCCAAAAGCAGGGTGCAAGTGATAGTTACAATTCTCAACAGTTTTAATACAAACAACAATCACTCTAATGGAAAAATACAAGTTTTAGGCCTCTGTCCCTGTACTTTCCCTCGACCGTGGCGGTCGAGCAGCTAACTATGTACACTCCACCCCCAAAGCTCTCCAAGTCATGGTTGGTACAACTTCCCATTGCCCTTACCTGCACCACGTAGCACACGTGAGCAAAGGTCCATCAAGAAAACCATAAACAACATACACATGTAACAATAAGAATATTCAATCAAGATTATCTCATTCAAACATAAAACAGAGTAAAAATATTCAACTAATCAATGATAAACACATAATCTCAAGTTCTCAAATAATCAGGGTTGGCACACTTAGGCCGAGCCCCCTGTTGATCTAGTTGGCCCCGTCCCGCTTAGGCCGGTCCGTGCTCAGTACACTTACCATCAGCCCCAGCTCCCTTAGGCCGGTCATTCTTGTATATCACATCAATCTTAGAAGCACATAGTACAAGAAATAAACAATTGGGAATCTCAGTCCCATTCACAACCACGCAGGGGTGCAGTTTTCTTACCTCGGATCCTGAGCGAAGGATACAGAACGGTCCTGAGCACGATCCTCAGTCTTGAGCCTTAGCGGTAAACCTAGTCATAGTATCAATGGGTAAATAACAATTCTAACTCTAAATAAATACTTAGAAAATAATAGCTTGTATCCAGGACCTCGATTTCTACTAAACCGGGTAGTAGAAATCGTCCCGAGTGCTTATGTTCGAATTCCCGAGCCTCCCCGAGCCTTAAATCCCATTTTCCCTTAATTCATCAATTAGGGCCACGACTTTCCCCAGAGGGTCGCAACCTGCCCCTTAAACAGAGACAAACTCCCCCTGCTGGGGGACACGAGCAGTGACCTGCCATCTCTAAGTCACAGCGCGCACCTGGCAAACAGAGGCTCCCAGCCTCAACACTCATGCGAGCCGCGGTGCCTAAAGAACAAGGCCGCGACCCGAGCCCCTAAACCTAGAAAATCCTATATTTCCTTAACATTTCTCCTCGAGCTTAACCTCAATTTACACCCCACAACAACAACCAAACCAGAATTTATGCCCAAAATTCCCAGCCCTTTGATCTAAACACTATACCCAACTCATAAACAATTTTTACTCTTATTAAATACTTAAATTCAACCAAAATTAGCTAGCAAACTAAGACTCATGGAATCTCTAGTTTTCAACATAGTTTCAGCAGAAAAATTCAGCTTGCTTAGTATGAAATTCATACCTCAATTGCAGCTTAGATCCTCCACAATGCTCTGGCTAATCCTAGCTTGGTTCTCCTCCAAATTCCCAGCTCATTTCCCAGCTTGGTCCCCTTTAATTATCCAAGCTCACCCAAGTTTTAGAGAGAGTGAGAGAGAAAACGTGTAGAAGGTGAGAGAGAGGGAAATTCTATGAGCTTCTGGTTCTTTTCCCTTAATCTTCTGAGTATATCCTAACCCAACCAATGTCTATTTTTCCCTTTAGACTTATTAATCCTCTAAGGGTTCTAAAGGGTAAAACAGTCATTTTCCCCCAATTTCGCTAATACCTCAAATGTTCCTACTATTAATCAAATAACACTGTCACATCTAATTAATTACCAAATACTTAATCATTACTCAATATATCCCAAAATATTCTCTAAATTCCATAAATACCCCAAGGCTCCCCCCGAGTCAGGTATTTAACCCCATTGTGACTATTTCGCTTATCTGCTCACTAGGGTCGTCTCGAATCCTATATAGCAAATATATCCACATAACAATGTGGTCTCAACCATTTATCACATTTAATCACATTTATGCCCTTAACGTGCCAAAATTACAAATATTCCCTTATAAGCTATAAATGGCCCACATGCATATCTAATACTCATAAACATGCATCTAATATATCCATATAATCATATTAATCTTGCATGCCACATAATCACGTATTTAACTATTTAAACATTCATATATGTTGATTATGCACTTCTGGCACGCTAATCAGGGCCCTAAGCCTTATTAGCAATTTTGGATCGTTACAACTATCCCATCCTACTGAGAATTTCATCCTCAAAATTTTACCTGAATAGCTCGGGATGTTGATCCCACATCGTTGACTCAAGCTCCTAGGTCACTTCCTCGACCCTGCTATTCCTCCACAATAACTAGAGGAATCATCTTGTTCCGTAGAACCTTATCAATCCTGTCCAGGATCTGATCCAGTCTCTCCTCATATGACACATCTGTCTGCAACTCCAAATCTTCATACCTCAACACATGAGTTGTATCTGAGATGTACTTCCAAAGAATAGAAATGTGGAATACGTCGTGAACTCTTGATAATGACAGTGGTAGTGCCAACCTGTAGGGCACTAGCCCGATCCTTTCTAGGATCTTAAAAGGTCCTATGAATCTAGGGCTCAACTTTTCCTTTTTCCCAAACCTCCTCACCCCTTGAAACGGTGAGACTCGCAGAAATACGTGGTCCCCTATCTAGAACTCCATGTCCCTATGCTTAGGATCAGCGTAGCTTTTTTGTGTGCTCTTCGAAGCGAACACTCAAGCCCGGATCTTCTCAATAGCTTCATTAGTCTTCTTAACCATCTTCAGCCCAAAATACTTCCTCTCACCCATCTCATCCCAATGAATGGGCGATCTACACCTCCTCCCATATAACATCTCGTATGGCGCTACTCCAATCGTTGATTGATAACTGTTGTTGTATGAGAACTCAATCAACAATAGGTATTTACTCCAAGACCCTCAAAGTCTATCACACACGCCCTGAGCATGTCTTCCAATACCTGAATCGTCCTCTCAAACTGTCCATCAGTCTGAGGATGAGAGGTCGTACTAAACTTCAGTTGAGTCCCCATCGCCTTCTGCAAACTACCCCAAAACTTGGAGGTGAATATGGGATCCCGATCTAATACAATAGACTTGGGAACCACATGGATACGTACAATCTCCCTCATGTACAGCTCTACGTACTGATCCACAGTATAGGTTGTCTTCACTGGCAGAAAGTGAGCTAACTTGGTGTATCTGTCTACTATCAGCCATACCGAGTCATGTAGTCCCACTTTTCTGGGTAAACCTCCCACAAAATCCATTGTAATGTCTTCCCATTTTCACTCGGGAATACCCAAAGGCTGTAGCAACCCCGCTGATGCTCAGCCTTCACCTGCTGACAGGTCAAACACACTTGGCCACGTACTCCACTACATCATTCTTCATCCCAAGCCACCAATATAAAGTATGTAGATCCTGATACATCTTTATGGTGCCTAGATGGAGTGAGTATGGTGTAGTATGGGATTCATCTAATATCACTCGTCTAATACCCACATCTGTCGGGACACAAATCCGACCCTTATACCGTAACAAACCACTCTATGAAATGGAATAGTCCTTAGCCACTCCAACTAAGACATTCCCTCTAACCTCCTGCAATGATAAATCAATCATCTAACCCTCTCTTTCCCTCTCCAGAAGGGTCGACTGTAAAGTGATATTGGCCAACCGACCCACAACTAGCTCTATCCTTGCTCTTGAGATCTCCCTTGCCAACTCTCTCGATATCTGTGCAGAGTTAAACAATTGTCCCGGGCCCCTCCGGATCAACGCATCTGCCACTACATTGGCTTTCCCTAGGTGGAAAAGGATATCACAATCATAGTCCTTTACCAACTCCAGCCAACGTCTCTGCCGCATATTCAAGTCCTTCTGGGTGAAGAAATACTTCAAACTCTTATGATAGGTATATATCTCGCACTTCTCCCCATATAAATAATGTCGCCAAACTTTCAGTGTGAATTCCACTGCTGCTAACTCTAGGTCATGGGTAGGGTACCGCTGCTCATACTCCATCAACTGTCGTGACGCATAAGCAATAACCTTCTCATTCTTCATCAACACACATCCCAATCCCAACCTCGATGCATCACAGTATACCACAAACTTCCCTCCCTCCAAAGGAAGACTCAATACCGGAGCAGTAATCAGTCGTCGCTTCAATTTCTGGAAGATATTCTCACACTTGTCTAACCAGGTGAACTTCAGATTTTTCCATGTCAATTCTGTCATCGTTGCAGCAATCTTCGACAACCATTCCACAAACCGCCTGTAATATCCCACTAATCCAAGGAAGCTCCTAACTTCTAAGGTGTTCCTTGGCCTCAGCCAATCTCTCACTGCCTCGATCTTAGCTGGATCCACCTTAATCCTATCTTCACCAACAATATGTCCAAGGAATGTCATTTCTGGTAGCCAAAACTCACACTTCTTAAACTTGGCATACAATCGATGCTCTCTCAATCTCTGCAAGACCTGTCGGAGATGCTGTTCATGCTCCGCCTCTGAACTAGAGTAAACTAAGATGTCGTCGATGAAGACAATCACAAACTGATCCAAGAAGTTTTTGAACACCCTATTCAACAAATCCATGAATGTTGTTGGGGCATTGGTCAAACCAAATGACATGACCAAGAACTCATAATGCCCATACCTTGTTCAGAAGGACGTCTTCGGTATATCCTCATCCTTGATCATCAGCAGGTGATAACCAGATCGAAGATCAATTTTTGAGAATACCATCTTTCCCTACAACTGATCAAACAGGTCATTGATCCTTGGTAAGGGGTATTTGTTCTTGATGGTCAACTTATTCAACTCCCTGTAGTCTATACACATCCTTAGTGTTCCATCCTTCTTCTTCACAAACAAAACCGGAGCCCCCCATGGCGAGAAGCTAGGCCTGATAAATCCCAAATCAAGAAACTTTTGCAGCTGTATCTTCAACTCTTTCAGTTCTGCCGGATCCATCCTAAATGGTGCCCTCGACACTAGCTCTATTCCCAGTGCTAACTCAATGACAAACTGAATCTCCCTGTGCGGCGGCAACCCTGGTAAATCCTCAGGAAACACATCCAAGAACTCACGTACTAATCTGGTCTCCCCCGGCCCTACTGGCAAAACTCTGGTGGTATCTACCACACTAACTAAAAAACCTATACAACCTCCTTGTAATAGGTCTCTAACTCTCAATGCTGATATTGTGGGTATGCGAGGTCCATGCACAACGCCCACAAAAATAAAGGGATCCTCGCCCTCAGGCTCAAAGGTCACCATCTTCTTCCTACAATCTATAGTAGCCCTATACCTAACCAGCAAATCCATCCCCAAGATTATATCAAAATCATCCATACCCAACTCGATCAAATCTACTGATAGTTCCCTACTATCCACCATCACTGACAATGCTCTAATCCATCTCCTAGAAACTACCAGTTCCCCTGTAGGCAGTATAGTCCCAAAATCCTACAGTATATTACTCACTAGGTCTACACAATCTATTAATTATCTTACTAGAAACAAACGAATGTGTAGCACCAGATTCAATCAATACAGTATAAGAAGAGCTAGCGCTAGAAAGCTGACCTATCACTACTGAGGGACTAGCCTCGGCCTTCGCATGTGTCAAGTTGAACACTTGAGCTGGAGTCAAGTTGTCCACCTTCCCTGGTTCCTCCTTCTTCACTATTGGGCAGTCTTTCTTGAGGTGTCCCACCACCCCGTACAGATAGCAAGCCTTTGCTCGACATTCATCCAGATGGCACTTCCTGCACCTCGTGCATTTTGGGTAACTCCTCCATGTCTCATCGCCTCCCTAGTGGCCACCCCGACCACTCCAATCAGGACCAGCAGTGGTCGAAGTGTTAGGGATCTTCCTCTTTAGATCACTGGGGCCTCCGCCCCTACCAAATCCTATGGATGGAGGCACTGCCCTGTGAACATCTCATCTCGTAGCGTTCTCCCTCCAGATCTTGTTTTCTTCCTCTTTAGCGATAAGAGCCTTCTCAAAAACTTGGGCATAGGTCGTCTTCCCAGGTACCGAAGTAATCCTCACAGCCCATGCTGTCATAGCATTGAGCCCTTGAACAAACCTGTTCTGTCTGGCCACATCTATAGGCACCAAGTCTGATGCAAACTTCGCCAGCCTATCAAACTTCAGGGCATACTCTGTAACTATCATTCTACCCTGTACCAACCCTATGAATTCATTTACCTTCACTGCCTTGATGGCAACATTGTAATACTTCTGGTTGAACAGATCTCTGAACCCATCCCAACTCAAAGTAGAAATATCCCTGGTGTGTGATACCACCTCCCACCAAATATGGGCATCCTCTGTAAGCATATAGGTGGCACAAGCCACCCTATTATTACCTTCCACCCTCATGAAATCCAGGATAGAAGTGGATCTGGTCCTCCCTCAAAGGTTGGAGGATGATATCTCCTGAACCGATCATACAGTGGCTCCCACTTGTTCCTAACCTTAGGTGTTTGTATAACTGGTGCCACAGCAGGTGGCACAATAGGTGCAGCACTCCCTGACGAATTCTTCTATCTCAGAAGACGAATCTACTCTTCCTAACTCTATATCCGAGCTTGCATGTCTGCAAGTATCTACTGCCAGTTCTCAAGGACTGGCGAAGCGTTCTAGCCCTGCTCATCTTCTCTAGCCCTAGAGTCATATAGATTACCTTGGACGCATAGCTATCCAAGTTTAACTGCAATCAACGACTCGTCGGTCAGGAAATGATGACAGGTTAACAATCCTTCCATAGTTCACCATAGAAACTCAACCAACCTCAAGCAATCAAGATGCAAACAATCATTCACATGCAACAACAATGCGAATAAGCACGCCTCATTATAATCATACAGCAGTCAAGGGCCAGGCCCTATCAGTATCTCATGCTCCCTATTAATCACACATATTAAAACATTTATATTTCATTCAAGAATTTAAACATGTAATCACATATATACTGTAACGTCCTACGTTTTCGGGTACCTTTAAACGACTCGGGTCGGTATTTTTCCCCCGGGTTAAGAATATTATTTTAAATAATATTATATTTTGTTTGTAAGTATTCCATGAGTTATTGCTAGCCAAAATATGAATTTTGTGATTTTAAAAGTCAAGATAAGACTTTCGGTCCTGGACCGACACAAAAACCCTGATCGGGTAAAAATCTCGGAAAATAAAACGAAAAATCATGGCAATTATATTTTGGGCATAAAATACATTCATAAAAGTTAAGGTTTGGTCAAAAATAATAAACCTAAAAGAAAATGGAAATTTTAGGGCATTTTGTGTTAAATGCCTAATTTTGCCGAAATGGGGAATTTTATTCCATGAATGGACCTTAGGTTAAATTTTATTATGTGATTAATTAAATTAAATGTGAGAGACATTTAATTTAATTAATTAATGTTAAGTTTGGTGATTAAAACTTAATAAAAGTGAAAAAAGGTGTCAAAAGTCAATTTGGACTTTTCTTCTTATAAACCTTTATTAACCTTTATAAAAAATATAAAAAAATAAAAAAAAATTAATGGTCACATATATGGAAAAGGGTGGCTGGCCATGTGCTATTTTAGAGTGGTGTGAACCCAATTTTATAAAATTCAAATCCCATTTAATTAAGAAGTCAAGTGGGCAAGTGGGTAGAAAAGCACTCAAGTGTTTTGTGATATTTTGAAGAGTTGTGTGAGCCATTCTAACCCCCAAATCCGACCACTCTCCCTCCCTCATTCACTCTCATCTGATTTTTGAAGACTCTCTCAAGTGTTCTCTCCATTTTGAACCCCAAGAACACCAAAGAAACTTGGAAGCTAAGTCTTGGTCTAGGAAGGGTTTTCCCTAAGGTAAAGTTTCATTAATCTAGACTTTTGTCAAGTTTTAATCATAGAGTTTCAAATAGCTAATTACCTATGTTGTTGGAGGAAGTTGGTTAGGGTTTTTGAAAGGTTTTGAAGGAGTCAAAGCTTATAGGAAGGTCCAAACCTTAAGCAAGAACACCAAAGAGGTAAAAAGTTTACTTTTGATGATTTTGTTGTAGGGTTTTTAGTTTTAAGCATTATTTTGTATATCTAATGCTTAGAGTTTCTTGTTGATGATGTAATAAGGTTATGGTAGTTGTTTAATAATTTTTATGATGCATGTGTATTGATTTTTGAAAATGGGAACCAAAACCCCCAAGGGTTTTGTAGGATACCCTAAAACAAAACATGTTTTGAGCTGTGACTTCCAAGGGGTCAAGCAGCCACTGTATATTGTTTTTGTAAAATTTAATTGTATGTTGTTGAGATTGAGTACATAAAATTGAGCTTTTGAAACACTAAAAAATGTTTAGAAATGAGTAAGTTATGCTATTTCAAAGATTAGGTAAAAAACTGTTTTTTCGTATTCTTATTTTCGGAACCAAGTTTGGACAGCCACTGTATAGGGCAAATGAACCCAGTTTTTTCTAAAATTTTGTGGACATATTTCTGGCATAATCTATTAGTCCACTGTAAAATTTGGTAAGAAAATATTAAACGGTTTGAAAGTTATTAACTGTCAAAGTTTGGAAAAAATAAGGACTTGAAAATAAGGTCATTTTTACCTCATTGTTGGAAAATGATTTCACCAATCAAAAATGCTCATTTTGACCTAATATTTTACAAAGACCTAAATGGCATAACAAAAATGGAATTGGAAAATTTTGGAAACAATTGGGTAAGTAAATTTCAAGTTATGAACTAACGAAGTATGTAGTTAAAAATGTGAAAATTAGGTTTTTCACACTTAGTGTAAAAATGAGATTTTGGAACATAAGGTAAAAAGTAAAATTTTGCTTATTTCAAGATATAAATTGGTAAGTCTTGAAATCATATTTTCACTAAAATTATCCCTTTGAGTTTAAATGAATTATTTTTATTAAAGAGTTTTTATTCTTTCTAAAAATAAGAGATTTAATTTATTAGTAGTTAATAAATTAAAAGAGGGTTTAAAACCCTATATTTTGAGAAAATAATTAAATAAATTATTTTCCTAGTAAGTAAAATTGATTTATTGCTTTTGGAAAATTAATTAGTCAAGATGAGAAATTTATAACGGTTTTCCTAATTAAGACAAATTAGGCAATTTTCTTAAAACGGTTTTTAGATATTAAAACCTTAAGAAAAATAAAAGGAAAATTTAAAGAGTTTATTTTCTTTAAAAATAATTAAGGAATTTATTTGTATTTTCTGGATATAATACCGGCTAAAATCTTACATATTTTAACCGACTAGTCGAAAGTGCGGGTTAATAGCGATACCTTGAAAGAATAAGATTTTTAGCGGATTGTGGGAAATACCATTGTGATACCCGAGCCTAGGTATCGAGACCTTAGGATAGGTCTCCCCGAGACTTAGGGCTTAGTCTCGAATATTTTGTATAACTTTCCTTAATAGGTTTAAAACCAAATAAGGATTATAAATCCTTACAAATGACTTTTATTAAAATGACCAAACTGCCCAAAATAATAATAATGAATTATTAGTGCCATAATTAATCCGAGTATACTGTATGGATAACTACAGTATTGGCTAAGCGTAACTGGACTGAACGTTGGAGGGTGAAAACCTGCTGAGCGCTAAGGACTCCAAGTAAGTCAACTTATATTGTATGGCTGCAACATGAAATGATTATTGTCTTGTATGTTAGTATAGGGATACATGCACATATGTAGGCTGTCATAGAAAGTTGCTTAGAGACGTTAGTCTAGTGAGTGCTGATTTAGAAAATATGAACGGTAGAAGTCCGTCATATCCTAGACGATTGATCCCCGTCACACTGCTTGATTTTATTTATGTCCGGTTCATTACCGCGACGAGTGGCCATGAGATGAGGATAAGCTGGTTAAACCTAGGGGCGCCAAGATAAATGGGACCTAGGGGCCATCATGCTTACTTAATCATTGGACGGTTAGAATCCGAGCAAGTGCTCTGATAAGTTATTCCCGGATAGCAGCCGTGAATATTGGCCATTCCGTGAGAGTGCCTAGAGATACTAGGGGTTGCCAAGATTGAGTGAGGTTGAACACCCTAGGGGCAGCTGCTCACCAGCACCACTGATTAACATAGAAGTCTCCGTAAAACCGTGTAAATTGGATTACACTCTTGAATAAGTAGCGATGCCCTAGGTAACACGATAGTTACCCTTGATGAGAATATTTATTGGCTAGATCTTAGTGTGGAAACTCGGTTCTCTTTTACAGATTAGCAATTATGTTGGAGGGCGCGTTACGCATGAATTGTTAGAAATTGTCGAGCATTGGTCTCGAATTATGTTGTGATATAATATATCTGCTTGCTCTGGGATTTTCTGAGTGCAGGGATATAATTGTTGATAAGATATAGTTGTGATATAATATATCTGCTTGTTCTGGGATTTTTCTGAGTGCAGGATTTTTATCTAGTTACGAATTAATTTATCATTGGTTATCAGGCATGACCATAAGTTTGCCAGGACGCTTTAGCGTTCTTGAAATTGATTGTGTAGGGTCCGGATGGGTCCGGATCCCTATTTCTCTATCTGCTTTGTTTGGAAGTTGATCTTACTAAGCGTTTTCGCTTACCTAGTTGTTTCATGTTGAAGGTAAGAACAAGGGCAAGGCAGAGCAGTGAGCGCTGGAGTCTTCCTTGCAAATGTACATGTAGACCGACCTTTTGGGAAGCCTTTTTATTTTTGGAAATGTTGTGTAATTTTCCTACACTAGGCTCACTCTAATCTTTATAAAACATGTTTGTAACTAAATGTTAAGTATGGCCATACGACTTTTTAAAAAGTTTTTTTTTCTATGGGTTTTTGAGACATTTTGTTAAATGAAAACATTTATATTTCCGCATTATTGAGTCTTGAAAATCCGGGTCGTTACATATACAATTACCGAACCCTGAGTCGAGCTTGTCTTTATCGGGGAGTGTACATGCCCAACCAGTCTTCAAGAGCCCTTAAACCTAGACCTCTCAATACCAAGTTGTAATGCCCTGGAGAACCAAGACTGTTACTCTGTGTGGTTGAAATAGTGCAAGACTTGCTAACCAAGTCATTTAAATAAAAGCGTGATCCTAAGCTCAACCATCAAATTAGGGTTAAAAGATTTTGAACATAAACGATTAATTTTCATTAAAATGGATGTTTAAGACATGGGATCCCAAAAACAAGGTACAAGTGATAATTACAATTCTCAACAGTTTTAATACAAACAACAGCCACTCTAATGGAAAAATACAAGTTTTAGGCCTTTGTCCCTGTACTTTCCTTCGATCGTGGCTGTCGAGCAACTGACTATGTACACTGCGCCCCTTGAGCTCTCCAACTCATGGTTGGTTCAGCTTCCCTTCGCCTTTACCTGCACCACGTAGCACCCATGAGCCAAGGCCCAGGAAGAAAACCAGAAACAGCAGACACATGTAACAATAAACATATCCAATCAAGCTTATCTCATTTAAACATAAAACAGAGTACAGATATTCAACTAATCAATGATAAACACATTATATCAAGTTCTCAAATAATTAGGGTTGGCACACTTAGGCCGAGCCCCCTTTTGATCTAGCTGGCCCCAACTCGCTTAGGACAGGCTGCGCTCAGTACACTTACCATCAGCCTCGACTCCCTTAGGTCGGTCATTCTTGAATATCACATCAATCTTAGAAGCGCATAGTACAAGAAATCAACAATTGGGGATCTCAGTCCCATTCACAACCATGCAGGGGTGTAGTTTTCTTACCTCGGATCCCGAGCGGAGGATACAGAATGGTCCTAAGCACAATCCTCAGTCTTGAGCCTTAGCGGTAAACCTAGTCAGAGTATTAATGGGTAAATAGCAATTCTAACTCCAAATAAATACTTAGAAAACAATAGCTAGTCTCCAGGACCTCTATTTCTACTAAACCGGGTAGTAGAGATCGTCCCGAGCGCTTAGGTTCGAATTCCCGAGCCTCCCCGAGCCTTAATCCCATTTTCCCTTTGTTCCTCAATTAGGGTCGCGACTTGCCCCAGAGGGCCGCGGCCTGCCCCTTAAACAAAGATGAACTCCCCCCGTGGCTGGGGGACACGGGCTGCGACCTGCGCTCACCAAGTCGCGGCACGCACCAGGCAAACAGAGGCTCCGAGCCTCAACACTCATGCGAGTCGTAGCGCTTGAAGAATAGGGCCGCGACCCGAGCCCCTAAACCAAGAAAATCCTCCATTTCCTTAATAATTCTCCTCGAGCCTAACCTCTTTTTACACCCCCACAACAACAACCAAACCAGAATTTATGCCCAGAATTCCCAGCCCTTTGATCTAAACACTATACCCAACTCATAATCAAATTTTACTCTTATTAAATACTTAAATTCAACCAAAATTAGCTTGAAACTAAGACTCATGCGATTTCTAGTTTTCAACATAGTTTCAGTAGAAAAATTCAGCTTGCTTAGTATGAAATTCATACCTCAATTACAACTTAGATCCTCCACAATACTCTGGCTAGTCCTAGCTTGGTTCTAATCCAAATTCCCAGCTCAGTTCCCATCTTGGTCCCCTTTAATTCTCCAAGCTCACCCAAGTTTTAGAGAGAGTGAGAGAGAAAACGTGTAGAGGGTGAGAGAGAGGGAAATTCTATGAGTTTCTGGTTCTTTTCCCTTAATCTTCTGAGTATATCCTAACCCAACCAATGTCTATTTTGCCCTTTAGACTTATTAATCCTCTAAGGGTTCTAAAGGGTAAAACAGTCATTTTCCCTCAGTTTCGCTAATACCTCAAATGTTCTTATCATTAGTCAAATTACCTTGTCACGTCTAATTAATTACCAAATACTTATTCATTACTCAATATATCCCAAAATATTCTCTAAATTTCAAAAATACCCCCATGCTCCCCCTTGAGCCGGGTATCTAACCCCATTTTGACTATTTCGCTTATCCGTTCACAAGGGCCGTCTCGAACCCTATATAGCAAATATATCTACATAATAATGTGGTCTCAACCATTTATCACATTTAATCACATTGATGTCCTTAACGGGCCAAAATTACAAATATGCCCTTATAAGCTACATTAATAACAATATAAAATATAATATATTAAAGATTGTAAAAGCTAATATAATATATTATCTATACTTGTAAAATTAATTAAAATATAATATAAAGATCATAAATATTATTAGGATACATTATATTTATATTTAGAATATGTGCATAGTATATATTAATTATTTTTATGAATTTAGATTAAGTACTTAATGTTTAGTGTATAAACTATAATTTAAAATGTATATTAATTATTTATAATATATATTATAGGACATATATTTATATTTATTAGGTGCAAGAAACATGCAATGCACGTTTAATTAGATTTATTTAGAAAATTTTCTAATTATTTTTATTAAGTTTTATGATTATCATATAAACTTTAAATAAATAAACAATATTATATATGAAAGAATGGAATAAACATATTAAAACAAAAATTAAACTAAAATATTGTTTATGTTTTTTTTTTTAAAATAATACGATAACCTTTTAGATCACAAACTACCATATTTAAGGTACAAAACATTCATGATATTATTCAAATCACACATCAATGATTAGATAAGAAACTTATTTATTCTTGATAGATGATGAATGTTATTCTAATTTCTTATTTAGTTACACAATCATACTATTTTTACACAATTGACATTTATATATAATGTATTTATTATGTATTATATATTCTTGTAATAATAATATTTTATAATATGTGAATAAATATTAATATATTTATTAAATATCTAGTTTTGTATTAAATATTATTATAATAATTATATTTTATAATATTTAAATTTATATTAATATAATTACTAAATATTTATTCTAGCAAAATTTTATAAAAATTATGATTATATATTATTATATTTATTACATTTCAATTTATATTATTATAATTATTAAATATATAGCATTGTATTATATATTATTATAATAATAATAGTTTATAACATTTTAATTTATATTAATATAATTGATAAATATCTAGTTATAATAATGATATTTTATAATATTTAAATTTATATTAATATACTTAATAAATATATATTTTTTAATTTGTTTTAAAAGTATATTTCGTTAAATATTTAAAATATTTTGTTAAAGTTAACAAAACAAACAGTTAAAATCAAGAATTTCTATTATCTACGCACTTTTATAAATAAAAGATAAGATGTACTAATATATGTATATCTCTTTTAATTTATCTTATAAAAATTTATCTTTTATATTTTAAAAAATATATTCATATAATTTTATATATATACATACAAATAAGTATAAATCTATATACATATATAATTTAGTAGGATAATAGGGATTACACCTATACCCGTACTCTACCTTGTACATGCATCACATACATGTTTTTGTACCCTCACTTTACCCTAAACCCTAATTTATCGGGTATTACCCTACCCATCAGGATAGAATACCGATAGGTAAATGAGTATCCGGGTAAAATTATCATTCCTAGTTTTCATACTTAATTTTTAGACCTAGGGTTTTATTTATTATTATTTGGTCATTGTTTACTGATTTTACTTATTTAATTTTGTTATGATTTAGTAACTAATTATTGATTTTGAGATAAATCAAAACTATCATCCCCAAGAAATGGCACCCCACCAAATTCAGACTCCATGGTTGAGTGACATATAAATGATTGTTTTTTTATCCCCAAGAAACGACACCCTCGCCAAGAGTGAACACCCAACCAGTTGTGGAGAGATTTGTAACTCCCCACATTTCGGGCACCTATAAATATCTAAGGACGGGGTGGTGAGGTGTGTTAGTTTTTATAGATCAAATCAGAGATTATACGCAGCGGAACAACAATCAAAATTGTTAATTTAATCCCACAAGATTTCTAGATCTACTTCTTCACATACATATATATATATATTGAATCAAAGACATGAATAGAAAATTACCTCAGGTCCTTCCTTGATGTTATCTCTTTGTATGGCAAAAATCATTGAGATCTCACACCAAGATCTTCCAAAATGTTCTCAGCACACAAAGAACGAGTGTGGGCTCGCTATACAAACTAATAGGCAAAATCTATTTATCAGATGTTCTCAACACATGAGATCTTATAAAGTTTGGACCTAAGTTTGTGAAGAACAGTGACATATGCTTGTAGCACTGTTATCTTTTTCTCAGAGAGATTTCACAATATTTTTTCTATCCCTGAAAAGTATATTTCTGAAAAACTAATATCCTCTTTTTAATATATCCAATATATTAAAAATAAAATATTAGTTATTTTAAACAATTTGAATATAAATAATCAGTTATCAGATTATGTTTAAATAATAATATTTTAATCATATTACAATATCTCATTATTTATTTAATATTTAAATAACTAAAATTGTGGAACTAAAAAACTACCAATTAGCTTCTTATGCATGTAACACAATGACTGTGCACTGTGTTACATGTGTACCTCATGCCAAGAAAGGCATGTGATTTTTCCAAAAATTTTCTTATTATTTAAATACCAAAAATCCCAAAAAAAATTAATTCAAAATTAATTATATTTTTGTTAAATCAAATAATTAATTAATTACATATAATTATACAATAATTATGTTTGAAGCATAGAAAAATATTTTACTTATCTAATAAGTCATTTTGACCATTTTTGTATTTACCTTTGTTAGTTTTGTTTGAGCCATTTCGGGGACCATGGACCTATAACATTAAGGTCCAATAAATTGAAACTAAATAATTAAACTCTTTAATTATAATAGTTAATTTATTAATTATGATATTTCTCTACTATAAATTCATAATTGCACTCTTTATGTTATAGATATACTTTTACAGAAATCTTATCTTAAGTTGTCCATTGATAATACCGTTTTTCAATAGTTCAACCCTCTAATTAGTTCATAAATTAGAATGGATGAATTATCATTTTACCTTTCTAATTTACTTCTTATTCCTTAAGTACCATTAATTCACTAGTGAATAATTAATATATAATCCAATTATAGATTTGAGCTCAAAATCATTCAGTTCCAGAATTAACCCTTAAGGGAACTAATATACGATCCGTTAGCAAATATTAGATTCCGTATTGTTGATACATGTTCCCAGCCATCCATGATATTAAATCTCCAAAACAAAAGTCATTAGTCTCATTCTATGAAGAGACATTAACGAATGAATCAAAAGATTTAATAAACATGAACAGGAGTTCATGAACACTCAGGATTTAGGTTGATCTATAAATGATCATTAGTTATGATATGAATTACAAATCTTTATTGTTAAATGGTTTTTGGATAAAGACTTTTATTCATATCGGTCCATGTCATATATAATCATATTATATATAACACATTTACCGAGATGTCTTACCACATCAATAATCTAAATCTAGATTATTTGTATCAACATGATACTCAGCAAACCGTACTTACAACCCCAATTAAAGAATTCATTAACTTTAATTTGTTGTTGTTGACTATTTTTATTCATTCATGTGATCTTAATTCTCTCATACTAATACAAATCACATCCTCAATAATGAATATGGAATTTTTCTAATATTTACAAAATTATTCAAACAATAATTTAATAATCCAAATATAACAATAATAATAAACTATTGTATTTATTTATTCACAGAAATAACAAATGTCTTTTACATGCTTTTAGGATATACTCCTAACAAGATGTATATGAATATTATTATGAATTATAATATATGCTTGAGAAGTAATAATTCATGTTGCAAGTGTTAGCCAAAGTGTAATGTGTGCAGTTTGGAGATAAACCGAGCATTTCGGTCCTGGACCGAAATAGAAACCCTAATCGAGTAAATTCTCAGATAATTTATTATTTGAGAAGCATACTTAGGAAAAATAATATTGGGCATTAAATTACTGAATTAATTTATATTAAGGTCAAAAAAAGTTATTTTTGTGTGAAAAATCTATAAAATGCATTTTTTTGAAAATACACTTTTTTTTAGCCAAAAATGAGATTTTGGCTAATTAAATTATTTGAGTCACAAATACAAGAGTGTGACCACTTAAGTTAAATGGCAAAGCCTATTTAATTTAATTACCCTACATTAAAATCTCAATTAGAGAATTAAGGGAAAAAACTACAACATGGTAACTTTTTGGAGGAAAATGTCATTAGCCTAAGATTAATTAAGCTTAAGCTAAATTAATTAAGAGCTAATCAAAGGTTGATTAGAATAAAAATCTTCTGGCCCAAAACTCTCTGTCCCTTCTCTGTCTCTCTAATTAAAAATGGACACGTACCTATTTTTTTTAACCTCACGTGATTAACAAATAAGGCATGTTAGTTAACACTCTGTTAGTCTTTTCCATTACTTTTAGAATCCTTAATTTATAAATCTATTCTTTTGACAAATATTATGACAATATACTTTAAATTGAGAAAAAATCATACATTTCCTTAAAAAAAAAACACTATAATAAGTCTATAATGTAATTATTTTTTTTAAAAGTGAATTGTCCAATCATTTCTTAATGAATTACCTTTACAAAAAAAAAGTATATAGCTACACATATTATTTTATTAAAATTTTAATATTTTTAACTCTGTCTTAATTTTGTTTCTACATATATCTTCAAACCGAGACAAAACCATATTAGTTAATTTGTGTATATCACCACATTCATATTTAATTTTTTTTTTTTTGAGTAAATAGGAATTTGTGTAATGAAATTCCAATTTACACATTTAATTGTAATGAGTTTTTTTTTTTCATTTCACTATCTTTTTATTATATTTTTTTAGTGTCTTTGGCCATTATAAATTTTTTGTTTAACGCCTCTATTTTCTTTACACTAATAATAATAAAAAGTTTGAGTAAAAAAATTTATTTTTTAGATTGTAGTGATTTTTTTTTTATATAAATAAAATTATGGGATTATAGTATAAACATACTAATAAACATTTTTCAATACAAAAATATCTTTTAATATTATATATATGGGAATTCTCCTATAGGGGCTTCACTTTAAGCCCTACCGGTGGGGCTCTCAATGTTCTCGACCCGTGAACAATTTTCGACATGATTTTTTATGACCGTGCATATTATAGCTATTTAGAGCATCCTGCAAAATTTTAGAAAATTCTGAATAGTTTACAGTACCGAAAAACTAGGTTCAAACATGTTGCTTTCCAGGCTTTTCACTTTAAGCCCTACTGGTGGGACTCTCAGTGTTCTTGACCCGTGAACATTTTTCGGCGTGATTTTTTTATGACCGTGTATATTGTAGCTATTTAGAGTATCCTGCAAATTTTTAGAAAATTCCGAATAGTTTACAATACCAAAAACTAGGTTCAAACATGTTGCTTTCCACGCACATAAAAAAATTAGTCACGCATGCAACAACATGTTTGAACATAGTTTTTGGTATTGTAAACTATTCGAAATTTTATGAAAATTTGCAGGATGCTCTAAATAGCTACAATATACACAGTTATAAAAAAAATCACGTCGAAAACTGTTCACGGGTCGAGAACACTGAGATCCTCACCGGTAAGGCTTAAAGTGAAGCCCCTTTGAAAACTCAAATTCAAACATTTTCAAAATTTATGGGGTGTATACAGTTGTAGCATGATTTAGAATATCAATTGGAAAAGATGGTGGTAACTTATGTTGAGTTGTTTTGAAGTCTGCTTTGGACTCTTCATAGCGACGATCATCAACCAACCTTTCAAAATGTTGAAAAACCGCAACGTACTATGTTGGTAGCTAACATAATGTTTCAAAACATTATTCATACTTTCACTCCATTGAGTAGTGGTCATATTTGCACAAAAAAACATCTCTACCATATACCAAAGCCCATTTCTCTTTTAATTTGAACATTCGTTCCAACTAATCATTATCTTTGAGATTATATCATTCAAGCATCTTCATCCAAGCTTTAATGAATTCATCTTCTTCCTCAAATTCATATATATAGTCACCAAAATCTATTTCAAATTGGCGAAATTTTTGAAAAACACTACTAAGGTGTTTTGCTGCATTTTGATAGATATGCCAAATACATAGACAATGATAAGTTTTCGGGCATTGTGATTCTAAGGCATTTGCCATTGCTGTATTTTGATCCGTAAGAATGGTTTTTGGCTTTTTTCCCAACATTGCTTATGAAAATGTATCAAATAATCATATAAAAGTTTCGCAAGTTTCATCATATAGTAATGTTGCACCGAATAAAGTGGTTTGTTTATGATGGTTTACCCCAACAAACATTGCAAAAGGCCTACAATCATGATTTTTTCTATAAGTTGTGTCAAAGCAAACAACATCACCAAAGTAAGAAAACGATTCCATCATTTTTGCATCTGCCCAAAAAATATTAGTTATCAAATCATCCTTGTCTGCTTGCGCAATATAAAAAAATTTAGGATCTTCTGACTTCATATGCTAAAGATATTCAAGAACCCTGCCTATATCTCTTGTTCTCATTTGGATTGTTGTTTTTGTGCGTATATAATTCCGACAATCATCAAGAATAAATCCAAGATTCTCACGCCCACCAGCTCTCCTAACCATTAGTTCTAAACTAGCCTTAGGAGCGATTCCAGAATCCTCAACCAATTCAATTTCAACTACTTGGGTAGCAGTTAATTTCCTTTGGGATTGATGCAAATGACTCTTGGTAGGACTTGAAGTCACATGACTATGCTCTTCTATAAATTCAACAACTTTATATTTTCTTGTTTGACGATAATTTATCTTTCTTCGTGCTAAACAACCAAACCTTATTTCAGCACGATGATGTTTCACATTAACATCTCGTTTATCTGTTCCACGAGAACCTTCACAAGAACAACAAAAAATTATATCCTTTATTTTTTCCATCTTTATCCTTATGTCCTTTACTTCTTCAAATGCTAAAACCTACATTGTAAGCATAAGTATTATAAAAATTATATGCTTTTTCTTCAGTTTCAAATTCCATACCAACCTTAGGTATCACTTCATCACGAATATATGCATGGATCATTTTGATATTTTTCTCACTTACAATGCTAGCTTCAATATCTTTTCTATCATCTCGCAATACTTCTTCAAAGCTCAAAATATGATTTTCTTCATGTTACACCCAAATTTCGAGATAAGAAGTTATGACCCCGAAAACTGGGCTCATCAGGTGTGAGCTCGAAATATATACGGTCATCATAAGATTCAACCGTCAGACCTCTTTGAAGTAAACAACGACCTCGAGGATGTGTGGCCTCGAGTGTGCTCTGAGCTCGCAATGGCTATGGTATGACACATGAATATACCTTTCCATGATTGCTTCAGACGAGATGGATCGAGCTTGGGAAGTACAAGTTCAGATGTGACCGCATCGTCAGCATCTACTTGTTTCGAACATAGCGCGAAGCTAGGTGATGAACTCGTGGTTGACTCATGGTCTCGGCATGTCTAATGCCAATTGCTGATCTCGAAGATTTGATTAATCATTTGGGATAATCAGTTACGTGTGAACATGATTATTGTTGTACGATCCCCATATTTAAGGGATATCATTTAATCTGTTATCCGTTCCCGATCTTCATGGGACGTTTCCGTGTATAAAGGAAATAATGCATTAAATAGCATTATTTTAATTGATTTACAGAATATCTTTGCGAAATATGTGGGAATGAATTCTGCAACCTTCTCTATAAATAGAGAAGGAAACACCATTTGTAAGGGACCGATTTCTGATTTCTTGAGAGAAAACTCTGAGCAACTCTTCTGAAAAGTTTCCAGAAAACTCCCAAGTCTTAATAACATAGACTGGTGGACTAGGCAGAGTTAATTGCTGAACCACATAAAAATCCTCTAGTTTTCATCTTTATTCATTTGCACTAATATTTTATTGTTTAATTGCCCAACTGTTTAAGTTGACGAAAAACGACGTCAACAGTTTGGTACTTTCATTGAGAGCCAGTAAACAGTACGCGTGTGAGTCTGTTCAGTCAGAGAGCCTCCCGAATCAACAATGGCAGCAAATGATCCCAATGTTCCTGAGGAGGAAATTTTAGATGAAGCTGACTACCCCCGATGCCCTGGAAAGCAGCCTATGGTGAATTCGGACCCTGATGAGAGGAGTGGTTCATCCGATTCTCGGGGACCACCAGCCCCCAGGGACGACGAGGACATGTACTACAATCCTGAACGATATGTCCCGATAGTGGAGCTCGAAAATTGTCAACTGCGAAAGCAGTTGGCAGAGGCCAAAAAGCGTAAAGAAGAGCTAGCCAGACTAGCTGCTGAAGCGCAGGCAACTCAGGCCCCACCTCCGCTAGATGCCCAGGCTCCACCTCCGCGGCACGTTCATGTTCCACCACGAAGGCGTCGAGGACGGCCACGCAAAAACGCTGCCACCCGAAGAGTGGAGCAGCCTCCGCCACCAGTAGAACAGCCTGCTCCGCCGAGGCCCCGAAGAAGTAACCGGGCTGGTGGTCCTACCAACCCAACTGTGGAAGCACCAGCCAGAGTAGGGAATAACTGAACCCCCTCGGAGGCTCGGACCCAAAATCCTAGTACCGCACAAAACGTTGCAGAATCTGATCGAGCGAACTCAGGACCTTCTAGGCCCTGTAATGGATGGCAGCCACCAATAAGGCATCCCTCACCAACTCGAAGGAACACACAACTGACCCATGGTGATAAGGAAAGGAGAGTTGGGCGAAGGCGTGGAAATTGGGAGACTGCTAGGGAGCATAGGGGTCCCAAACCCACGAGAAGCCAAATGTCTCGGTCTCACACTATTGAGACGAGGCAACCAGCAAGAAACCTGTCTCGAAACAACCATACAATGAGCCATGTCAGTGAAGGCTCGAGTGAAACTAGATCAGTTAGTATATATGACCAGGAACGTAGAAACATTGGGAATCGAAGAAATCACCCAGATTTACGAGAACATTTGAACCATAATCAAGGGAATGATAATCCATCGAATCCAGATCTGAGAGCTCATCTCAATGGGCGTAAGAACGCTGCATCGAGGCACGAAACTGGAGTTGTAATCAACGATAACCAGTTCCCACTGCTTCAAGTCAGACCCCCTGTAGATCCAGTCCAAGAAAGGATAGAAAAAATTGAAAGAGCATTCAGGCTCTTACAAAATGAACGAGGTTGGGAATGGGACGAAGAGTTCGATGAAGAACTCGAGCCCTTCACCCCGCATATTTCTAGCACCCTATTTCCTCAGGGATTCAGAATTCCACATATCCCACCATTTTATGGGAATTCGGATTCGTACAGTCATTTAAGTACGTTCAACACAATCATGCGAGCCAGTAATGTGGGCTACGAGCTCAGATGCATGCTGCTCCCAGCCTCGCTCATGGGACCAGCGAAGAAATGGTTTGAGAAGTAGAAGAGACATTCGATTGCTTCTTGGGATCAATTATCAAGAGATTTCAATAAGCAATTCAAGGCCATGGTCAGCATAAGGCCTGAGGCGTCTGCCTTGACCAATGTCTCACAGCAGCCAAATGAAACACTGAAAAGTTACCTCACGAGGTTTAATTTGGAAGTTGCCTGAGCTCGTTACGTCGACGACAGTGGCCATTTAATGGCTGTCCGAGCTGGAGTAATGTCTGGAAGTCCTCTCTGGGAGGATATGCAGAAGAAGCCCGTAAGGTCCTTAACCGAGTTCAATCGACGAGCTCAAAGGTTTGTTAATGTAGAAGAGTCGAGGTCAACATTGAATATGACATCTCAGCCCATAACTACAACAACAAACACAAACTCTGCCTCGACCTTGCTGGATCCTACTACCTCAAAACCTCCTGGGGACAACCCTTCTAAAAGGAAGAAGAATGAAGGGAATATTCCTAAAGGGGAAGGGGGAAAGAAGAAGAAAGGGAAAAGATATTTATCCGTATACAAAGTGTATACCGAGCTCAATGAGTCTTGGGAGAATATCTACCTGTCTAACGAAAACCAGGTCCCTTTCAGACAGCCTGACCCCATGAGAAACCAAAAGGCAAAAAGAGACTCCAACAAGTACTTCAGATTCCATAGAGATATCGGACATACAACCGATGAATGCAGGCAATTAAAAGATGAGATCGAAGGCTTGATCTCGAGAGGATATTTCAGGCAATATGTTAGGAATCAAAACCCCAATCAGGCTTCCACCAACCAGAGGGCAGCAGCAACACCACCTGCCCAGAATAACAACTCCCGAGCAAGGGAGGACGAACGACCCCCTCTGATTGATGGAGAAGATGTCATGACCATCTCAAGGGGGCCACATATTGCAGGATCGGGCAGGAACGCCCAGAAACGATATGTCAATGAGCTGAAAACTGGTGACGGATCTCCTTACGAACCCGAACCCAGAGCTCCAAAACAACAAAGGGCTGAATCTTAACCCATAACTTTTACTGAGGATGATGCGTCTCATGTACGATTCCCTCACAACGACCCGCTGGTCATCACCCTTCAGCTCGCGAATAAGAGGGTACAACGAGTCCTAATTGACAGTGGGAGCTCGGTGAATATCCTCTACAAGGCCACTTTAGAAAAGATGGGACTCGCGCTTCACGACCTAAAGGTCTGTGCAACAACATTGTACGACTTTTTAGGAGAAGGAATTTCCTGTATGGGATCCATCGAACTCCCTGTAACCTTGGGAGACTTCCTAGTCTCGACAACCAAGATGATGGAGTTCATAGTGGTGGATCTTCCATCGGCCTACAACGTACTGCTCGGGAGACCCGCCCTGGTAGGGCTGGGGGCAGTTTCATCCGTTAGGCACCTGGCCATCAAGTTCCCGACTTCTAGTGGCATCAGGATGCTAAAAGGAGACCAGCTCGCGGGAAGGGAATGTTACAGCGTTTCTGTGAGAGGGAAGAAGTAGACAAGTGCACAAGTGCTTGTAGTAATTCAGAGTAAGAATCGGACGGTCTTCAAGATAGATGAAGAGATCGATCCAAGAATAGAAGAAAGGGCTGACCTTGAGCCTTTAGAAGAGCTCGAAGAAGCCAAGCTCAAAGAGGTTGATCCCCCAAAAACTGTGAAGGTGGGGAAAAACCTTTCAGAAGAAACAAAGTAGAAATTAATCTGCTTCTTGAGGAAGAACCAGGATGTCATCGCATGGTCACATTCGGACATGGTGGGGATAAGCCCGAATGTGATAAGCCATGCCCTTAACATTGACAAGAGCTTCCCCCCGAAGCAACAAAAACAAAGACTCGTGGACGATGACAGGAAGAAAGCCCTGAAGGAAGAGGTCGATAGGTTAAAGGCAAATCAATTCATACGAGATGCCTTCTACCCTGATTAGGTCGCCAACCCGGTGCTAGTTCCAAAATCTAACAGAACATGGTGAACTTGTATCGATTACTCTGACCTCAATGAAGCATGTCCTAAGGATTGCTTTCCCCTACCTCGGATCGACCAGCTCGTAGATGCCACAGCCGGGCATGGACTTATGTCATTCATGGACGCTTATTCTGGATATAACCAGATTTCCATGCATCCCCTGGACCAAGAGCATACGAGTTTTGTGAAAGATAAAGGACTGCACTACTACAATGTCATGCCGTTCGGGCTCAAGAATGCTGGAGCCACATACCAACGACTCGTAAACATGTTGTTCTCTGAGCAGATAGGTAATAACATGGAAGTGTATGTTGATGATATGTTGGTCAAATCTAAACATAACAATAACCATGTGGACGACCTTGAAGAATGCTTCGTCGTGCTACGAAAGTACAACATGAAACTCAATCCCCAGAAATGCTCCTTTGGAGTATCGTCGGGGAAGTTCCTAGGTTTCATTGTGAACACATGAGGAATAGAGGTTAATCCTGACAAGATCCAGGCGTTTATTGACATGCCCTGACCTCGAAAGCATAAAGATGTCCAGAGTTTGATTGGACAGATGGCGGCATTGAGTAGGTTTATCTCGAAATCTACAGACCGTTGTCTTCCATTTTTCAACCTTTTGAGAGGGGGCACAAAATTCGAGTGGACAGAGGAATGCGAGCTAGCATTTCAGGAGATCAAAAATCACCTCGCGGAGCCTCCTATCTTGTCGAAACCTATCACAGGAGAAATTTTGTACCTATATCTCGCTACAACTGAGCACGCCACCAGCGTTGTGCTCATCCGATAAGACCAGAAGGTACAAAAGCCAGTATATTATGTCAGCAAAAGGTTACTGGGGGCAGAATCAAGATACCCCTTAATGGAGAAATTGGCTCTCAATTTAATTCACTCATCCTGAAAGCTCTGACCTTACTTTCAAGCACACCCCATCCATGTCCTGACTGACCAACCACTACGACAAGTCTTGTCGAAGCCAAAAGCCTCGGCCGATTATTAAAATGGGCTGTTGAGCTCGAGAAATTTGAGATCACTCATCATTCGAGGACAACCATAAGAGGACAGGCCTTGGCAGACTTCATAGTAGAATGTACTGGAATGACTGACGACGAAGTTATAACCCCAGCCCGCGAGCTGTGGAAGCATTATGTCAATGGGTCTTCCAATGAAAATGGATCGAGGGCAGGAATCATATTGATCACTCCAACTGGAAGTCCATTTCACTCCACCTTGAGATTTGACTTCGAAGCATCTAACAACGAGGCTGAATACGAAGCTCTACTGGCAGGACTTTGAATAGCTAAGGAACTCAAGGCTAAGGCGATACATTGCTACAGTGACTCGCAGTTGGTGGTCAATGAAATTTTAGGGGAATACCAAGCTCATGGAAAAAAAATGGTTGCATATTTAGAAAAAGCAAAAACAGCACTCGAACATTTCGAGTTCTACACAATAGAGCAGGTTCCCCGAGAGCAAAATTCGAATGCAGACGCCCTAGCCAGGCTCACCACATCCACTGAGGTCGACGAGCTGAATGTTGTGCCAATCGAGCATCTGTCGACACCCAGTATAAGCGAGCTTGAATAGGGAGATGTCTGCAGATTAACTCTGAACCAACTTGGATGACCCCAATAGTTGATTACCTTGAAACCGGCATTCTCCCAACAGAACGGAACAAGGCTCGGAAACTGATGTATCAGATTCCTAGATATATTATTGTGGAAGGAAGGCTATATCGGAGAGGACACTCTATGCCACTACTCCGATGTGTAACTCCCGAAGCCAAGAAAATCCTAGAAGAGATACATGAAGGATTTTGTGGGGACCACATTGGGGGGCATAGCCTATCAAAGAAAATTATACGCCAAGGATACTTCTAGCCCACTATCAAAGCAAACTCATTTGATTACATCAAGAAATGCGATAAGTGTCAACGGTTTGCTGCAATCCCACGAGCCCCACCTTCTGAGCTAACTATGATGACCTCCCCATGGCCATTTGCAGTCTGGGGAATTGATCTCATAGGCCCATTGCCAACTGGCAAAGGTGGCGTTAAGTATGCAGTAGTCGTGGTAGATTATTTTACAAAGTGGACCAAGGCTGAACCTCTGGCAATAATTACCTCAAAGAAAGTCTTGGACTTTGTGGTAAAAAATATAATCTGCCGATATAGAATGCCAAGGAAGATAGTATCTGATAATGGTACTCAGTTCGACAGTGAACTGTTCACCAACTTTTGTGAGAAAAATGGGATAATAAAGAGCTTCTCCTCTGTGGCCCCTCCCCAAGCAAATGGCCAAGTCGAAGCTGTGAATAAAACCCTGAAGAGTTCTATGAAGAAGAAATTGGAAGAAGCTAAGGGAAAATGGCCCGAGGAGTTACCCCAAGTCTCGTGGGCATATCGGACCACAGCTCTCACTTCAACAGGGCATACCCTTTTTTCTCTGGCATATGGATGCGAGGCTATGCTACCAATCAAGGTCAAAATACCCACTATTCGTAGCCATGCTTATGACCAAGCCTCGAATCAATCCCAACTCGAAGTAAGTCTGGACCTGATCGAAGAAAGATGGGACGAGGCTCAACTAAAAAATGCAGCATATCAGCAGCGAGCTACCCAATATTTTAATAAAAAGGTTCAGGACAGAAAGTTCGGATTGGGAGACATGGTGCTAAGGCTTGTGTTCCTAGCTACGCGGGCCCAGCCGCTGGTGTGCTCGGGCCTAATTGGGAAGGGCCTTATCAAATGAATCAGTTATCTGCCCTGGCGTCTACAAATTGGAAAGATTAAATGGGAAATTGGTAACACGAGCATGGAATGTCGAACATCTGCGACCTTACTATCAATAGTGTAGGAATGATGCTTCCTGTAACCATGATAGTTTATCTTTACAAAATTTCTGTTAATAGATTGTTCAATCTAGAATGAAGTTCGTTTTTCGTTTCAAATTGTTGTATCAAAATTTATTTTTTGCAAACTCTCTTAATTAAATAACCTATGGTCACACTCATATGATATTAAGGGGGCATCAGTGGTATGTATACCCTAAGTTTGAAAAAATTAATAACTCAAAAATAGCATACACGAAAACAATCGAACGTCTGGACCAATAACCAGATTATTAAAAGTATTTGGATATGACCAAATGCGCGAGCTAAGATGATTTGGATATAACCAAATTATAGACGAAGTGTTTGGATATAACCAAATGCGCGAGCTAAGATAATTTGGACATAACCAGATTATTAAGTGTTTGGATATGACCAAATGCATGAGCTAAGATAATTTGGATATAACCAAAATATTAAAAAGCGTTTGGATACGACTAGATACACAAACAAATATAACTAGATCGAAAATAAGTAAGTGTATGGATTACAAACCAAACACGACCTAAATAGGTTTGGAACAAACCAGCTAAAATTGATCGACAGGAAAATGGGATGTAAATAAACCCACTTTAGTTTAAGTCGAGATCGAGGCTGGAATATCTTGCAAAAAGATAGTTTCGACCTCATAACTTTGGGGAGCTACCCGGGGACGAGGAAAAGTAACTAGAGAAGCAGGATATAACTAAACTACCTACGTTACACGCCATATAAGTACTTTCGGGTGCATGGTAAAAGTAAGTACCGACCTTGATAAATAACGAGATCGGACACGGATATATCGAGAAAACTAGGCGAGAATGCATAGAAACTCGAGCTGAAATCCACCATGTGTTTGTATGAATAAACAGACATAAAGGCAAACTTTTAATATAAATTGCTTAAAATATTTCAATTTAAGAGATGTAAAGCAAAAATATTAAAGTAAAGTCAAATATGGTATTATAAATATCATAAGAAAATAGCTCTTTTACGAGCTATAAATAGTCCTAGCCCCAAGGGCATAAAAAGCAAAAGATAAAAACTATTACAAAAGTCTCAAAAGGACGCAGCCCAGGATCGAGATTAAGGAGGAAGGAGCGTCCTCCTTAGCCTTCTCTGCATCCTCCCGAGCAGCCTCCTCGGCATCAAGCCGAGCTTTCCATTTGGCCACAAGCTCTTCCTCAAAAGAGCCTAGGAAGTTGGTGTCGAGATCGGCGTTGCTAGCCCAAATCCTGTACATGGCCAGGTCAACCGCCCGATCCTTCCTCTCCTTGAACTCTTTGAGAAGACGAGCCTTTTCATCCTCCATTATCTCAAAGGTGGCTTTTTCTCCTCCTCAAGATTGGCATTGATCTTCTCGAGCTCTCCGAGCTTGGCATTCAGCTTCTCAAGCTCCTCAACCCTGTCCTTCATCTGCTCGACCTCAGCCTCCAGCTTTGATTTTGTGGCCTTGAACTCATCAGCGAGCTTGAGTTGAAGATTCCTTGACTCCTGGGCATAGGACATGCTCGAGTGGACCTCGCTGCTCAGGTTGTAATTTAGCTGAGCAAATGCAGTAAGAGACTAACACACAAACAAATCAAGTTAGAACATACACTAAGCACAACTATAACGAATAATAAGGTGAGAGAGGTTACTGCAGCGGCGAGCTTGAAACTCTTTTCATAAAGGGTGTTGCAGTCCCGAGCATTGACCAAAAACTGCCACTGGGGAGCCTTAAAGCTACTGATGCTCTGGCCTACCCGAGACAGGACGTCTGAGCCAAGTGTGGCTCCATGGGTCCTGGCAGCGTTGTCGACGACATACTCATCAACATGAGTAGAAATTGACAACAGGCGCCCTTTGGAGGTTGCTGGTTTCTTTGGAGGTAGGCCGAGCATTGGGAGGATCTTGATGGCAGGAGGCAAGGGGGGAACATCTGTGGTGGAGGCATCAACCTGGGAAGTAGGATCCGTGGCTAGGCTCGCAACAGTGGGAGATGGGGGAGGAGGAGTCTTCTCGGTCCTCTTAGGGACCTTAGCAGGCCGATCAGACTTTTGCAAGGCTCTTGGGCGCTTACTCTTCTTGGCCCCCTTGCCACTGGCGAGCACGTTCTCAAGATCGGAGTCCATGGTACCTGCACAATCAAATCACATTAGAAAATGATCTCAATATGCCGAAATTTTCATAATGACAGTTGAAGGAATAAAGGGACAAGTGACGAGGAACCTAATTGGAACTCTCCCCCGAGCTCGTGCTCGGCGACCACGTAATTCCCCTATCTTCGGAAGAGGTAGGGAGAGTCCCTTCCCTATATGTGGAAGTCAACCTCAAAAGGTCTCTATAATCATTTGTCCCATATTGGATGGCTATTCCATCCCAAACTTCATTCAAACTATACATTGTGTCATACTTCCCTAACCAGCTATCAAACCTATTGACCCTATCGTCTACCCAAGACCATACATAAAAATTGTCCCTATCATCTAGGCATAAGATCAAGGTGTCGGGTTTATGCTTAAGTAGCGAAGGAGACCATAAAGCCGAGCTATGGATGACCTGTAACGACCCAAATTTACTAATAAGGCTTAAGGGCCTTGATTAGTGTGCCGGGAGGGCATAATTGGAATATATGTGATTTAATGATTTAAAGCATGTTGTATGACTATTTGATATTTGAGATGCATGACTATGTGTATTAGTATGCATGTAGGCCCTGATTAGGTTAGAAGGGCATAATCGTAATTTTGGCCCGTTGCAGGCATAACTGTATATATGTATGTGATAATTGTTGAGACCACATTATTATGTGGGTATATCTGTGATCTGTGATTTGAGATGATCCTAGTGAGCAGATTAGCGAAAAAGTCACGGCGGGGATTTATACCCGGCTCGGGGTGAACCTGGGGGTATAAATGGGAATTTAGAGAATATATCGAGGTTAATTTTGATAGTGAGGAATATAATTGGTGATTAATTAGGTATCGGGAAGTGAGCGGAAAATGTTAGAGACACTTGAGGAATTAGCGGGAAGTGGGTAAAATGACTAAAATGCCCCTAAGTGGATTAAATGGCTTAAATTAAAAGGGAGGGCATTAAGGTCATTTGTCTTGCAAGAGATATGTATGATGAGGCTTTATACTTAGTGGTAATTGTAGAAAAAGGTAGAAGGCTGAGGAAAGATAGAAAAAGAAAGGGAGAAAACAGAGTAGTTTTTCCAAAGGGTCGATTTGTGGTTCTCTCGCCATTTCTCTTCAATTTTCTTGGAGAAAAATTCAGAGGAGAGCTAGGTCAAGCTGAGCCATAAGGTTTCTAAGTTAGGCTTGAAGATTTGGCAAGGGTTTAGCAAGGATAAGCCATTTGGTTGAGGTAAGACTTTGAAGTTTCTTCAGTTCTGGTTTTGATTTCTAACTAAGGTATCTAAGCTGAATTGATGGGGAATTCTAGTGAAGTTGGAGCCAAGGATTGAGGAAGAGCAAGCTAAGGAGGTCTAGAGGCAACTTAAGGTTGAATTTCCATCAAAGGTATAAATTATGAACTTTAAACTTTGAAGTTTTGGCTGTGTTCTGCCGAGTTTTGAAGTCTGGAAGTGACTATGGTGAATTTTGGGATTAGAGGCGCGTGTGATTAGATTTTATGTGGTTATGATGCTTGGGATGAGTTAGACATGTTAGTGAGCTTGATTTTGAGTTTGGTGAAGGTTTGGAGAAGTTTTGGTTAAGTTTAGCTCGGGGAAATCGCAGGAAGGGAAAATGTGGTGTTGGCTGTCTATGACTAGCGCTACAACGCTAGCCTTTGGGCGCTGTAGCGCTAGGCCATGCTCTCTGGGGGATTTTGTTTCTATTTGTAGCACTGTAGTGCCCTCCAATGAGCGTTGTGGCACTACCCTGTCTTCTGAAAGGGATTTTAGGGTTATTTACAAGGGTTTTTGACCAAGGGTTCGGGGTTCGATTCCACCACCCTGTTTGGTGGAATTAGGACTTCCTGAGGGCTCGGGATTGGTCCTAAGGCTAGGTTTTGGACTTGAGGTTTGGTGATGACTTTGATCTATGGTTGTGATTAGGTGAGCACTAGGGCTCGAGAGGGATCGTGCTCAAGGAATCAAGTGAACAAAGCTAGCGAATCTAAAGGTAAGAAAACTGCACCCGGTTATATGCTTGTGATGGGACTAAGAGCTCCTGATATCTGTATAATGCCAATGATGGTATTATTCCATGGGACATGTGATAGCGGCCTAAGGGTGTTGTACACAATATTTGCGCACAGGGCGCGGCTTGGCCACTTGTAATGCCCCGAATTCTCCGATGTGTTTAACGGCGTGAATAGTAGGTCGGGAGGGCCATACTTGCTTAATTGTGTTATTAATTGATAAAATGCATGTATATGTTGATTATATTATAATATGATGTGAAATTCATGCATGTGAGTCCATATTTCTAATTACAGGGGTGTGATGGTAATTTGGCCCGTTGAGGGTAAATTGTTTATTTGGATGCATGTTGGTGATATATTTTGAGACCACATTATAATGTGGATTTGTTCGAGCTATTCGGCATGAGACGATCTTTAAGTATTAAAGTAGCGGTTTAGTCATAACGGGATTAATTTCGAGGCTCGGGGTGAGTCTCGGGATGTTTTAATGATTAGAACGTTGCCGGGAGTAAAAAGGGTAACGGGACATGAATTATTGGTGTTTGGGAATTTTGAGAATAGCGGGAATTGGAGAGCGTTAATTATGATTAACGAAATAGGTGAAGGATGACGATTTTACCCTTGGGGAGACATTAGAAGCTTTAAATGACCTAGGGGCATTAAGGTCATTTTGCTTGGGTTATATATGTTTTAAGTGGCTGTAGAAGGTTATAGAACAAAAACAGAGTAAGGTCTTCTTCTTCCCGTACATCATTTCCTCTCTATCTTTCTTTGAGGTTTTTGGTCCCAAGTTGAGGTAGCAAGCTAGGAAATCAAATCTTGGAGGTTGTGGACTTAGTTCATCTTCTAAGGAGGATTCAAAACCAGTTGGAGGTAAGGAATTGTCCATGAATTTCAGGTGTACTCTGTTTTTCCTTTTAGTTTTCAGCTTATGGTTTTTGATGTAGAAAGTTGGAATCAAGGGGAGTTTTTGTGTATGTTTGATTGGGTTTTGGTGAGGAGGTGATGTAGATGAGGTTTAGGGGTTTAATTGGATGTTTTGGTAAGGCTTGGGATGTGTTTGGAAGGTTGGTTTCAAGAGGAATTGCAAGGAGGGAGTTTCAATGTTGCTGCTGGTCTGAAGCTGGCACCCCAGCGCCAGTCCTAGCGCCCCAGCGCTATTCAGGGCAGAGAGCAGCCCTCTCTGTTTCTGGGGCAGCGCCCCAGCGCTGGTGGGTGGTGCCTAGGCGCTAGGTCAGTTTCAGGATGTGTTGTTTTTAGGGTTTGGGATGGTTTTTAAGGTTCGGGGGTTGGTTCCTTTGGCCCTTTTGAGTAGTTTGAGAGTCCCGAGAGTGGGAGATTGGTCCCGGGAGTGTGGTTTAGTTTGTGAACCATTCATTGATTTATTTTATTAATGGGTTCTAATTGGTTATGATTAGGTAACCGCTAAGGAGTCTAAAGGTTGATCGTTCTCAGGGGTCGTTCTTTTAATCATTCTAGCTCGAACCAGAGGTAAGAAAACTGCACCCCAAGTGTGACATGCATGGGTATTCATGAGGCATGTTGGTTGTGTAAATATGGACATGGATTGAATATAGAATGTTTAGCATATGTTGCTCACTTGTGCATGGTACTGACTCATTAGTCAGATTTGGCAAAGGTGCCAGTATCAACTGTGAAGCTGTGACTTATTAGTCAGGTTCGGCAGTGGTACTGGGCACTAGTCACGCTGAGCTGACTCATTAGTCAGGACGGCCTTAGTGTTTTAACGTAAGCCAACAAAGATTAGATCTAATCGACTATCAGCATTGAATGACTCAAAGAGCATTAATGCCAGACCGACCCCGAGGGTCGATGAATAAAATAAGCGCTTGGAGGCTAGTGGCTTACCTAGCAGCCACTCTCCCACTTGAAACAATGACATGCTTGTCAGTCACTCAGTATGGTTTACCAGAACTTGTTGAAGGCTAGTGGTTTACTTAGCAGCCACTCTTCCATTTGAATTAGTGACTTGCTTGTCAGTCACTCAGTATGGTTTATCAGGACCTCATGTGATGTTCACTCATTTGTTTGAAAGCTTTATGCTCAGTGTGATTATAATGATAATCATTTGATAATGTTCATGCAAAGTGTTATGTTTTCTTGCTGGGCTTTGGCTCATGGGTGCTATGTGGTGCAGGTAAAGGGAAAGAAAAGCTCACCTAGCCTTGAGTGGAGAGTTGATGTGGTGATGTGTACATATGCGGCCGCTTGACCACCACGGCCAAGGAGTTCTCAGAGGAACTAGGGGGTTTACCCTATTTTTGCCGCTTAGGTCGGCGGGATTGTAAATTTGAAACAGTAGTGACCATTTTGTACTGAGAACAACTTGTAAACATTTTTTTTAGCTCTGCAGAGTAGTTTGTAATGAAAATCTCCATTTCCTTTTTATTGGTTTTATACCTTAACTTGTTAATTACACTTAGAGCACATTTTTGACCAAAGGACTCGGGTAGCGAGTCAAATTTTTGGTCCACCGTTCACCGTAACTGTTCTGGGGCAACCAGGGCGTTACACCACTGGTAGCCGAGGACAACTTAATATTCACTGAGCTCGGTTTAAGCGGGCCGGAGTCAGTGGGATAACGGAGGGTGCGGCCTGAGGGCGCTAACCCTAGTTATCATTTGTGAAGTGATGTATGATATGAGTTGATATGTTTGGTATGCTGAATACTTGGTTATTCTGAATATTTAAATGGTTGAGAACATGTTTAAGGAATATGTGATATTGAATTGTCTGTTGATTGCTTATGCTCTGTTATTGTGTTTTCTTGCTGGGCCTTGGCTCACGGGTGCTACGTGGTGCTGGTAAAGGCAAAGACAAGTTAGACCAGTCCTGAGATGGAGAGCTGCGGGGCTGAATGTACATAGCCAGTTGTTCGGTCGCCATGGCTGAGGAGTGGATCAGGACAGGGATCGCTAAACTGTCTATTTTGCCTTAGTATGGTTAATATTGTATTTAGATCGTGAATCTTTTGTAAACGATTTTAATACCATTGTTTTTGGGATCCCATGTAAACCGAAAATGTCAATTAAAAGAAATGCGACTTTTAAGACCAAAATCTTTTAACCATAGTACCATTATAGTTTCAATAACACATTTTCATTTAAATGAGTTGATTAGCAAGTCTAGCACTCTTATAAACACACAGTGTAACGGTCTTGGCTATCCAGGGCGTTACATGACCGTACCTCTGTCACTCGAGCTCGAAGCCTCATCATTGGCCTCGTTCCCCGAGCACGGACTCCTAGGACAGCGAGCTGGGGATCGTGCCTTAGAGCTTCGCCTCGGAGGAAGGCTGCCAGTTGGAAGATGCACAAACTCCCACTTGGTGTACTTCTTGTAGGCTCTTCGTTTGTGGACTGATCCTTCTCCAGGAGACCACAGGCTCGAAGATTATCTACATGAAGATGATAAGACAAGGAGCGCCTACCATAAGGAAGTTGAAGCAAAATTTCCTTGTGCTCCTTCATCTCGTCTTTGGGAGTAGGGAGATGATAGTTGGTTGAAGTATTGAATGTACTATGAGTGGTTTGAGCTTAAACAAAAACTCAAGCATGAGAAGAAAAGGATCGTATACTTACGGATTCGCCTAAACGAATAATATCTGGAGGGAGCCAGGCCGTCCGTCCAAAAGAATGCCAGCTTGAAGTTGGGGGGATGGTTTGGCAGGTCCTCGAAGATCTTTTTCTCCCTGGGATAGCTCAAGAGGTAGTAGAAGCCATCTCCTCCCCGAGCTTGGGAGGGGTTATTTTTCAAGCAAAAGAGATAGAAAATCTCTTTTGGTGAAGGTCCTTCCCATTTTAGCTCATGGTAAAGCGACCTCAGGGCTGACAAGACCCTGTATGAGTTGGTCTGGAGTTGGAAGGGCGGGAGCCCAAAAAAATCCAAAAAGTCCTTAAAAGAGGACTTCAAGGGCAATAAAACCCCTGCCCTCATATGCTCTTGGCTCCAAGCCACGAGCTTCAACTTATTGTCAGGATTGCCATCTCCCAGGGCGCAGTAGCTACGCTCTTTGGAAGTGGGAGCTCGACATCTCAGCGAGCCTGATAGTCCTAGGCCATGGCGAGCTAGGATGTTGGTTATCTGTCCCAATGAAGAAACCAAGCTTCAATAGTGCTCGGACTCAAAACAGTCTCCCCTCAAGGTGGGAATGCTGGTTGGCTGGGAGGTGGATGCAGGATTTGATGATTCTTCCATCAATGAAAATTTGAGGTCCCCCGGTTTGAATGCGACCGTCACTTTAAGAGTAGGGTCGAGAGGGATTGGTCTGGGCTCGGGGTTCGGGTCTGGATAGATCGCAACCCTAAGTTTTTTCCTCATTTTCTCTTCAACCTCGTCGATTTGGCGTCGAAAGTGAGCTCGGGTGTCCTCTTGCTCACACTTCAATTCGTGCTTCCGAATCAGCCGCTGGTTCTGAGTAAAAGGTGACTATGGGCTCAAAGTTGTAGGTGAATAAGGAATCGCGAATTTTGACCCCCACCGCTTTTCCAAATTCTGCGGCATCTAGCAAGAAAGCAAAAAGGTCAGGGCTAGACGAACAAAAGATTAAGAATAAAAATCAAGACGGTATGAGTTCGAATGATCGAGACTATGAAACAAGCTCGATCAAAAGAACGAGATCAGGCTCGGAGCATGTATTCCACGTAAAGGGGGAAAGGTGGATTTATTTATGAGAATCCTGGATTTTCAGGGAAAAGTTGGCAGTTACTCAAAAAGTGATATTTTTGGGAAACATGCAAATTGTAAACCCTATTCCTATACCCCGTTTCTTGGTCTATACGATATGATATTCGAAATCAAGATAACCCAATAAAAACCATATTTGCATCATTTGTGCAAAATCTGGGTTCGGAAATCCGTAACATCAGATGAGCCTAAAAACTACACGACATTGACTAAATCATTCTAGTACTAAAACTGGTGTCCAAATGCTACTACAACAATAAACATGCATGGAAAAACAGAATGTACATGAACATAGAACATAGAACATATACTTACACAGTGTGGCTGGTGGGTACAAAGAAATTGATGACCGAAGGAGAGGTTGCAAAAACGATCCCACGGAGTCGAACAGGCCAATGGTGCTTTGTTTCCTCGGCTTGGAGAACATACAAAAGCATAATAAGTTCTAAGTTCTAGTTTTTTGTTCTTCCCTTTTCATTGAAAACTTGAAAGCGTAAAATTGAAATGAAGAAGACGATGGGCGTATTTATAGGCCACAACGGAATGTCAAACGACAAATTAAATCTGGACCGTTGGACGAGATTGGTATATGATCGAACGAACGGGTATTGGCGTGGCAATGGCGGCAAAAAGGTGGCAGATGAGGAGACGTGGGCATGGTGCAAACATGCTCAAGTACTCTGATCTTCCAATACCCGCCTGATGCGTGTCCACACTCGAGTGAAATTCATGGTATAGTTTCCAAGAAGGGCAGTTCAAAAGTTTCCTTCTCATGGGATTCGAACTGATACTTTTGAGGGGGAAAAATATTACACCCAAATTTCGAGATAAGAAGTTATGACCCCAAAAACTGGGCTCATTAGGTGTGAGCTCGAAACATATATGGTCGTCATATGATTCAACCGTCAGACCTCTTTGAAGTAAACAACGACCTCGAGGATGTGTGGCCTCGAGTGTGCTTTGAGCTCGCAATGGTTATGGTATGACACATGAATATACCTTTCCATGATTTCTTCAGGCGAGATGGATCGAGCTCGGGAAGTACAAGCTCAAATGTGACAACATCATCAGCATCTACTTGTTCCGAACATAGCGCGAAGCTAGGTGAGGAGCTCGTGTTTGACTCATGGTCTCAGCAAGTCCAATTCCAATTACTGATCTCAAAGATTTGATGAATCATTTGGGATATTATTGTTGTACAATCTCAATATTTAAGGGATATCATTTAATCTGTTATCTGTTCCCGATCTTCATGAGACGTTTCCGTGTATAAAGGAAATAATGCATTAAATAGCATTATTTTAATTGATTTACAGAATATCTTCTCGAAATATGTGGGAATGAATTCTGCAACCTTCTCTATAAATAAAGAAGGAAACACCATTTGTAAGGGACCGATTTCTGATTTCTTGAGAGAAAACTCTGAGCAACTCTTCTCTGAAAAGTTTTCAGAAAACTCTCAAGTCTTAATAACATATACTCGTGGACTAGGCAGAGTTAACTGCTGAACAACGTAAAAATCATCTAGTTTTCCTCTTTATTCATTTGTACTAATATTTTATTGTTTAATTGCTCTACTATTTAAGTTGACGAAAAACGGTGTCAACACTTCATTATTCTTAAATTCTAATCTTCAATGCGAAAGAAAATTTTCTATAATATTATTGTCAATATCTATCATCAACATTAACAAAAATATAAATTTAAAAATTAATAGTAACAATTTTTCTTCTATGAAATAAAATATTAAGCTAATCCACAAAGATAAAAATGTCAATTATATTTCTTAAGCAATTGTTATTCAGACAATTTTTCTTATTATTTTTTTTAACAAAGACCCATTACTCATCAATTTCTCTTATTTTATAGTACCAACAGTAGATATTAAGTAACTATGAATCTATAATATGTCAATAGATTAAAACTAAAATTAACAAATTCTATATAAAGCAATCAATAGCTCATCAAATCAATATAAATAAAATATATATTATAAAAAAATCACCTTTGTTATCGGGTAAATTTGTTTAAACAAAAGAACTCATTTTTAAACCAATCAATCTATAAAATCAAAATAACTTTAAAATACAATCAATCTATCAAATCAATATAATATAAAATAAACATCCTAATCATTATTCTCATACAATAAAATAAAATAAACTAAAATAATATAATCTATGTTTTTTTCTATTATCTGTTTGGATCCTGTATTTTGATAAATTAATTTTTGAACTCTATATTTTATAAAATAATTAAAATAGAACCCTAAACTCGATTTTGGTTAATGTTTTCTCAACTAAAATCACAAATAATTTACCAAACTAACAATTCAGAACAAAAATAAAATCATTCTGCTTAAAAACTGTGTTGTTATATTCAATTTTTTCTTCATCAAAATTGAGTTTAGGATTCTATTTTAACAATTTTACAAAACATATGGTCCAAAAAATAATTTGTCAAAATACAAAGTCCAAACAAATAATATGAAAAAACACAGTCTCCAAAAAAAAATATATATAAACCCAATAATATATAATATAGTTGTTTAAATGAATGACATAAATTGGAGGAATGCTCACCAAAAATCTTTTCTCTACTGCAGGCTTGGATGTTGCTGCATGTGATATTATTGAATGTGATCCACTTTTTGAAGAAAGAAATTCAATACCCGTGATATTTTTTCCAGTTTAGGAGTGTGCTCTCAATCTTCCGAAAGCATAATAAAAAGAGGCTACTAATTTCATAATACCAAAAGACTAACGGAGTGTTAACTACATGTCTTATTTATTAATCACGTGAGGTTAAAAAAAAATAAATACGTGTCCATTTTTAATTAGAGGTGACAGAGAGTTTTGGCCCACGTGAGGTTAAAAAAAATAAATACGTGTCCATTTTTAATTAGAGGGACAGAGAGATGTCAGACAGTTTTGGGCCAGAAGATTTTTACTCCTTTGTTATGATTAATTAATTATTGATTTTAATTTGTTGGGAAATTCTAAATAATTAAAGTATTGAAAACAAAGTTAAAAATATTTGTGGTATATGTAATTTTATTTAATATTATTATATGATTTTTCTTTATAAAAAGTCAAAATTATGTATAAAAAAATTTATGTTTTGTATAATGGGTATTTTGGCCAATTACTTATTTGAACCCTTTATTTTTAAAAGTTAACTTTTAGACATCGTGTTTTGTCAAAATGTTAAAAATATTAATAGATAGATCGATTATTTGAACACTGTATTTTGGCTGATTACCCGTTTTGACCCTTTATTTAAAAAAATTAACTTTTAGACCATGTATTTATTCAAAATAATTTTTTTTTATAAAAACTAAATTATATATATTAATATAAGTTATGTTTTCTATAAGGGTTCATACCATTTTGAACATTGTATATTAGTTGATTACCTGTTGTGACCCTTTATTTTTTAAAATTAACTTGTAGACCTCAAGTTTTACAAAAAAGTCAAAAATAAAAGTAGATAAATTGATTATTTAAACACTATATTTTGGTTGATTACCCGTTTAGACCTTCTATTTTTAAAAATGAGCTTTTGGACCATGTATTTATGCAAAAGGTTAAAAAAAATTACAAAAAGAAAATGATACAAATATATATATATATATTTATATACTTTATGTTTTTTTGTAAGGGCATCATTTTGAATCTTGTATTTTAGCCGATTACCCGTTTAGACCATTTATTTTTTACAATTAACTTGTGGACCTTGTATTTTGTCAAAATGTTAAAAATATGAATATATAGTTAGATTATTTGAACCATATGTATTTCCGTTGATTACCCGTTTTGATAATTTATTGTTAAAAACTAAAATTTAAACCCCGTGTTCTGTCAAAATGTTAAAAATATAAATTATTATTAAAATAAAAAAAGAGAAAATATAATGAGTTTTATCCAAAATTAATTAATAGCCACAAATTAGAAAAGTAAATAAAATTGAGAAAAAATTGTTAACCCAAGATATGTTTCCAAGAGGGGGGGTGAATTGGAAATTTAAACTAATTTTGGAAATTTAAAACTTAATATGCCAAAATATGCAATAAATCAAATTTATCAAGTAAAAGCAAATAATATGGCAATCAAATAGATATAACAAATAATCAAACTTGTAATCTAAAGAGTTGAAGGTTAAGAAATTGCAAACTCTCGAATTTTACAAGGTTCGGTAGAACTAAGCCACCTACGTCCTTGGTCTTCAAAGCTATGGACCTAGCTTTGAGTTCAACTATCGAGCCAAGTTAGTGGGCTTGACTAACCCTTACAACCGGGAATTTTTCACCAAGGTATTTCCAAACCTCTTACAATAGTTTTCCACCACCAAGGACTATCAACCTCTTTTTCGGATTGTTGAAGTGACAATCTCACTCTAACCGGGCTGTTTACAAAACTGGTGCCAACCTACCTCAATTACAATATGGGAATGTGTTTGATATTACAAGCAAAAATCACTCTAGAAGTATGATAATACAATGAGAAACCTAGAGTGATTAGCAAGCACACTTAGAAGAAATAAATACAAATTTTGGCTCAAGTGTGGGAAAATGTGTTTGGATGATTTAAACTTTGAGAGCTCTTTGAAATCAATGGATTAGGTTTGATATATGTAATAAATGCTCAGCCAACCACCAACTTTGAGTGAAAAACGAGTTTATATAGAGTTTGGGAAAAAACTAGCCGTTTATAGCCGTTAGGGGTTAATTTTTAATGCTGCTTGCCGCGAACCGGAAGTCCGGATGGGGAACCGGAATTCCGGTCTGGGAGCAACCGGAATTCCAGTTGCCAACCGGAATTCCGGATGGCAAACAGAGAGCAAAAGTTTGAAATAGCCTATTTTCCCGTTTTTCAATTCTTTATAACTTTTAGCTCGTTTATCCGATTTCAAAAATTCCAATTGCGTTACGACCGTATCGAGATGTATTTTCTTAAAAGTGAATTTAGGATATTTATTTCTCATTTTAAAAAATCACCATTTTTAGTACGTGAGTCAGCCAAATTTTATACTTATGACATAAAGTAAACTTGCAATCACTTTACAAGACTAAGAAATAAGATTAAACCTTTATCTTGAGTTTCTTGAGTCTTGAAATCCATTTCGAGTCATTTCCGGAAAATTTGGTAAAATGACCATTTTGCCCTTGGTCATAAGTTTGACTTTGAAATGCTAATTCACTTTGGTTTTTGCTACAAAATCAACAAATCATTAGTAACAAATAATAATCAAATATTTGTTAATCATCAAAACAAGGAGACTTAAGAGTTTGGGTCAACAATCTCCCCATTTTTGATGATATCAAATATTTGATTATTTTAAAAGGGAAAGGAAATATTTTTAGATATTAATATTAGATTAGCTCCCCCTTAATGTGTGCAAGGATTTAAAAATTTGAAACTTTACCTTTGATTCTTACCTTGCATGATTTCGTAAACTCCCCCTCAATTTATTACTCATAGTGAAAAAAAGTTAGTCCAAAAAATTGAGGTTTTTGCCAAAGTTAAAATAATCTCAATTAATTTCTCCTCCTTTTGATTCATCAAAAAGGGTGGCAAAGGAATTCACAAAATAAAACATAATCAAAACATAGATTAAACTTTTTAAACATTCATACATGAGGCATAAATCCATGCAAATACACAAGTACACAAGAAAAAATAAAAACATGAAAGAATGCAAAAAGAGAAAACATGCAAATGCCTAAGATGGTGGCGCCCCAAAACGCCTCATGTAGGCCTTCATCTCCTCCATCTCATCATGAACATTTCGGAAGCCTTGTTCCATGTCACTCCGCAAGTTTGTGAATTGAGTGGTCATGTCGGTGTGAAGACGAGCAAAAGCCTCCTCGAGGTTGAATTGAGAATCTTGAGGCATTGGAAGGCTTGAGGGTTGAGCTTCTTCTTCTTCTTCATTTACTTGCTCCTCTTCTTCACTTTCACTAGCGGGTAACCCAAAGCTCTCCTCTTCCTCTTCTTCTTCTCCTACTTCAAGGTCCTCTTGCGTTCTTTGGCCTCTTTTGGGAGTGAAAACCCACTTATTGTTGATAAGAGCATATCTCAAGCTTGTGAAAGTTTTAGTACCGAGCTTATCTCCTTCGGTAGGTTCAACCTTCTTTTCATCCGAGACGGGAATTCCTAAGCGAGGTAGGATGTAGCTAAGGAGAAAGCCATAGGGGAGTCACTTGACCATGTTTGGTTTATACACATCAATGATAAAGCGAAGAATGAGATGGCCTAGGTTGATTCGTGCCTTTTTGGTTAGGATAAGGTATAAAATGAGTATATCAATGTTTTTTACCTCATCTTTATGGCCACTTCTAGGAGCAAGGTTATTGATGATCAATAGTTGGAGAATTTTAGCTTCCAAAGTGAGATTGTAAAACTTTGGTTTTATGAAAATAGGGCATTCTCCACAAAGAACTCTAGAACACTCATTCATGGCAAAAATTTCATCATTCTTAAGAGTTGTTTTTGGCTCTAGCAAAAGTCCTTCATTTGGTGCTCCTAGCAAGTTGTTTAGAGTTTCTACATCAAGTTCAAAGGAGACATCTCCAAGGGTGCCTTTAACTCCTAGTGGTGCATAGCTAGGTTTGATGCAAGCATAGAAAGCTCTAACTAACCTAGGGTATATGGGGGTCTTAATATTAATAAAGGATTTCCAACCTAACATTTCAAAATGATAGCTGAATTTTACACAAGCTAGGCTTGGAGGGGCACAAAATTTACCTTTGATGATAGGCCTAGAGGAGAAAGCATCATGGAAACGATTAAAGTCCTCTTGGTTGTAGAAGAGGGTAGGCTCATTCCTTCCTTTTGCCCTCTTCTCTCTAATTTGTTCAGCAGTGACAACTCTCTTGCTCTTCCTTGGGTTGGATGATGAAGCCATTGAGGTGGAAGCAAAAAGAGAATGAGATGTTTGTGGAAAAATGAAGGATGAAGTGAGGGTTTGAGAGAGTGATTTTTGAGAGGGAAGAGAGTGGTGGCTTGTATTTTAGGTTGTAGAGTCAGAATGGGCGAATGAAACTCGTGGGTAGGGTTTTTATGGGGAAAAATTTGCATTTTAAAAGACAAAAAAAACTTAAGTGGCTGCTGTCTGCGCCAACCGGAATTCCGGTTGGTCTGTGCACAGGCAACCGGAATTCCGATTGGTGCATCAGCCCAGCCCCTTTTTCAAAAACGTGCCAAAAATCTTCGTTTTTAACCCAATTGACCCCAAACTTTTTCTAACACCTAAAATATGAGAAAATGAATATGCTCAAACAAGAAAATCTGAAAAATGTTGAAAAACGACGATTTATGGTAAGCTTTTCAAAAAAGATTAAGAAAGCTAAATACTTACCAAAAATGAAATCTGTTCAACCAAATTGAAAAATTCTTTTTCCAGCAGTTCAAGAATATTAAATATGAGGTGTGTGAAGTGACGGAATCGGAAAATATTGAAAATTGAGAAGTTACGGTAGATTTTTCGAAAAATGCCTTAAAAGCCTTGAAAAGTAGAAATCTACCCAAAATGAGTTTTATGCAACCAAATCGAAAAATTCTTTTTGCAATAGTTCAAATATGTTAAATGTGAGGTGCTCAAACTGACGGTGTTGAAAATTGAGTAAGTTTGGCAAAAAACACTCATTTAGGCATAAACTAACAAGTTTTCAAAACTTAGCATACCTAAAAATTGTTCAAGGAGTAATTCAAGCATAGCAACCCTATAGGCATACTAGATAAACTTATTTAGATATGTTCAAACACATAAACACATATACTAAACACGTATGCAAAAATTCACATATTCACTCAATCAAAAATGAGTTCAAAGTTCACCAAAAATTCATACCATGACCTGTAATTTGTTATTCTCAAAGACATATATCTAATAGGTCAAGTATTAAAAGACTTTGCTTATTTATGCATTAGAATCATATTATAGTGAAAGTATATATGCATAAGTAAGTAAGGAGAGATATGATATACAAGTAGCTAGTAAACCTTAAATTTCATTTATGTTGGTCATTCCTAGCTCTCTTCTAATAAAACTAAATCTCTCATCACTAAGAGGCTTGGTGAAAATATCCGCTAGTTGGAAATTGGTGCTCACAAAATCTAGCATAATGTCACCTCTTTGGATATGGTCTCTAAGGAAGTGGTGCCTTATATCAATATGCTTGGCTCTAGAATGCAAGATTGGATTCTTAGAGAGGTTAATGGCACTAGTATTGTCACACTTTATGGGTGTACATTCAAAATCAACATCAAAATCCTTAAGAGTTTGTTTCATCCAAAGTATTTGAGCACAACAACTACCGGCGGCAATGTATTCGGCTTCGGTTGTGGATAGGGCTACCGAGTTTTGTTTCTTGCTAAACCATGACACTAAAGAGTTTCCTAGAAAGTGACATGTTCCACTAGTACTTTTCCTATCCGACTTACAACCGGCAAAGTCGGCACCCGAGTAACTAATGATTTCAAAGTTTGAGTTCTTGGGATACCAAAGCCCTAGATTCATTGTGCCTATCAAGTATCTAAAAATTCTCTTAACGGCACTTAAGTGGGATTCCTTGGGACATGATTGGTACCTAGCACATAGACCAACACTAAACAAAATATCGGGTCCACTACCGGTTAAATATAATAATGAACCAATCATACCTCGATACTTGGTGATGTCAACATCCTTACCACTTTCATCCTTGTCCATCTTTATGGAGGTGCTCATAGGAGTTTTCATGGACTTTGCATTGGCCAAGTCAAACTTTTGAAGTAGATCCTTGATGTACTTGGATTGACTTATGAATATTCCATCCTTTTGTTGCTTTATTTGAAGTCCAAGGAAAAAGTTGAGCTCTCCCATCATGCTCATCTCGAATTCACTATGCATACACTTTGAAAATTCTTCACAAAGAGCATCATTAGTAGCACCAAAAATAATATCATCAACATAGATTTGTACTATAATAATGTCTTTTGATTTTCTTTTAATAAAAAGTGTATTATCTGCTTTTCCCATTGAAAAACCATTTGAGATAAGAAAAGTGCTTAAACGATCATACCAAGCTCTAGGAGCTTGCTTTAAACCATATAATGCTTTCTTTAATTTATAAACATGGTTAGGGTGTTTGTGATCTTGAAAACCGGGGGGTTGAGAGACATAAACCTCTTCCATAATGTATCCATTTAAGAAAGCGCTTTTAACATCCATTTGATACAAGACAAAATTCTTGTGGCATGCAAAAGCTAATAACATTCTTATGGACTCAAGTCTTGCTACCGGGGCAAATGTCTCCTCATAATCAATTCCTTCTTCTTGATTGTAACCTTGGGCCACTAATCTAGCCTTGTTACGCACAATGACCCCATGCTCATCTACCTTATTTCTATAGACCCATTTTGTTCCAATCACCGATTGGTGTAACGGTCTTGGAACTAACTCTCAAACATCATTTCTAATAAATTGATTTATTTCTTCTTGCATAGCTAGAAGCCAAGATTCATCGAACTCGGCCTCTTTAAAATTCTTTGGTTCAATTTGAGAAATAAAAGCAATGAAATTACACAAGTTTCTAAGGGAGCTTCTAGTTGTGACTCCTTGTGAAGGATCACCTAGAATTTGGTCTATAGGATGAGCACTTTTGAACTTCCACTCATGTGGAAGGTTAGAATCCATACCTTTGCTTTCATTTACCTTTTCCTCGGGTGGTTCCTCTTTGGGAGTTTGTGATGGAGCGTTAGATGATTCTCCAATGTCAAGATTTTGAACCTCTTCTCCCAAACCTACAACATCATCATCTACACTTTTGCTTGTAGGAGGGTTAGACTCATCAAATGCAACATGAATAGATTCTTCAACAACATTAGTTATTTTGTTATAAATTCTATAAGCTTTACTATGTGTTGAATAACCTATAAAAATTCCAACATCGGATTTTGCATCAAATTTTCCAAGGTTGTCCTTGGTGTTCAAAATATAGAATTTACATCCAAAAACTCTAAAATATCCAATATTGGGTTTTCTCCCTTTCCAAAGCTCATAAGGGGTTTAATTCATGTTAGGGCTAATGAAAACACGGTTCAAAATGTAACAAGAAGTATTGACGGCCTCGGCCCAAAAATATTTCGGTAATGAGATTTCATTGAGCATTGACCTAGCCATTTCTTGAATTGTTCTATTCTTCCTTTCGACAACTCCATTTTGTTGTGGAGTTCTTGGAGCCGAAAAGTTGTGGTTAAAACCATGTTCATCACAAAACAATTCTAAGGCATCATTGTCAAACTCTCCACCATGATCACTCCTAATGGAGGTGATTGAATACCCATTTTCATTTTGCACACTCTTACAAAATTTAACTAAATTTTCCAAAACCTCATTTTTGAGTTTCAAAAATATAACCCATGTAAATCTAGAAAAATCATCAACAATCACAAATGTATAGTATTTACCACCTAGACTAGCAATTCTTGAAGGACCGAATAAATCAATATGAAGCAATTGCAAAGGTCTAGAGGTTGAAATCTCTTTCTTGGAATGAAAAAATGTTTTAATTTGTTTTCCAAATTGGCATGCATCACAAAGTTTATCTTTAACAAAAGGAATAGATGGCAAACCAACAACAAGATCTTTTCTAACCAACTTTGAAATAGAATCCATACTAGCATGTCCTAATCTTCTATGCCACAACCAAGAATTATCATTCATAACGGTTAAACATTTATTTTTGCTATCAAATGAATCAACATCAATAACATAAACATTATCCTTCCTTTCTCCAACAAAAATAACTTCATTGGTTGAAGCATTTTCAATGGAGCATTTTGAGGATTCAAACACAACACGAAAATCTTTATCACATAATTGACTAATACTAAGTAGATTATGTTTAAGGTTATCAACAAGAAGCACATTTTTAATACATGGAGAGTATATGTTACCGATATCACCAATGCCCAAGATTTTTCCTTTTGAATTGTCTCCAAAAGTGACAAAACCACTTTCCTTGCTCTTAAAACTTGAAAATCTTGATGGGTCACCAGTCATATGCCTTGAACAACTACTATCCAAGAACCACAAGCTTTTGCTCTTCCTTGTAGATTCCTACAAAAGAAAATTATTTGTTGGTCTTTGGTACCCACATAACTTTGGGTCCTTTCTTGTTAGTTTTGGAACCCTTTGGTACCCATTTGGTCTTGCCTAGATATGCATATCTCTTTACATGACAATATGAAATAGTATGACCATCTTGGTTACAATATGTGCATGTAAAGTGTGGTATGCTAGTTGGTTTTACAAAGAAGTTTCTCAAAATTTTTTGTTTCCTACTAGGATCATATCCAATACCACTTTTTCCAGAACCACAAGATTGACTCCCTAGCATAAGTTCATAGCCTTCTTTACCTTTTGTAAAAATATATATGTCATTCTTAAGGCTTTTTACATTAGCATGCAACTCAACAATTTCTTTCTTATATGAGGAACAAGTAGCACATTGAGATTTAGCCAAAAGTTTCTTTTCATTTAATTTCAAAATCTCAATTTCCTTTAATAGCATGTTGGTCTTTTCTCTAAGGGTTTGGTTTTTAGCAAGCAATTTTCCAAAATCATCAAATAGTTCCTTAAATGAATTTGACAACTCATCATATGACATTTCTAAGTTATCATCATCATTTTCACTATCACAATCACTTTGGTTAGAAATGCTTACCCCGTCATCAAGTGCCATCATGCACATGTTTGCTACTTCATTCTTCTCCTCATTGTCGGAGTCCTCCTCATCACTATTGGGCCAATCCGCCAACATTGCCCTTCCTTTGTATTTATTCTTCTTCCTCATTGGGCAATCCATTTTCATGTGACCGGGCTTCTTGCATTCAAAGCAAATTGGTGGATCATCTTTGCTTTTTCTTTCTTTTTCTTTTGAGTCACTTCCTCTTTGTGGCTTCTTCCCAAAGTTCTTCTTGAATTTCATGAACTTTTTGTATTTCTTTGAGAAGAGTGCCAAGTCCTCCATGTCACTACATAGGCTATCCTCATCATCTTCACTAATGGCACGGGAGGAGGAAGACTTGAATGCAATAGTCTTCTTTTTCTTCTCAACTTCCTCTTCATCTTGTGCACTCATGAAAATTTCATGGTTCATGAGTGAACCAATTAGTTCTTCCAAGGGAAGTGTTGAGAGATCCTTGGCTTCTTGAATGGCAATCACTTTGCCTTGATAGGCTTTGGTGAGACTTCTCAAAATCTTGGTCACCATCTCCTTTTGTGAAAGTACCTTGCCAAGAGAATTCAAACCATTAGTGATAGTAGTGAAACGAGTATACATGTTAGCAATAGTTTCATCCGCTTTCATCTTAAAGTTCTCATATTGAGTATAATAAATTTGAATTTTAGTTTCCTTCATAGCATTTGTTCCTTGATGAGTGACTTCAAGCATTTTCCACATATCATGAGTGGTAGAAGCTTGTTCAATATTTTTGAACACATCTCTATCCAAACCACATATAAGTGCATATTTAGCTCTAGCATTCTTAGAAAGCATTTTCTTGTCTTCTTCATCATATGCCTCATGTGTCTTAATAACTTCTACACCATTAATGACATATTTAGGAATGTAAGGACCATTAGACACTATATGCCACAAATCATAATCAATAGATTGAAGATAAATTTCCATCCTAATTTTCCAATAAGGAAAGTCTACTCCATTGAAGAATGGTGATCTATTTGTGATTAAACCTTCTAACATGTTATTTTGTGAATTACTTGGAAACGCCATGCTCTAGATTGTGAAATCTAATCAAATAAATGAGCCCTTGATTTGATACCAATTGTTAACCCAATATATGTTTCCAAGAGGGGGGGTGAATTGGAAATTTAAACTAATTTCGGAAATTTAAAACTTAATATGCCAAAATATGCAATAAATCAAATTTATCAAGTAAAAGCAAATAATATGGCAATCAAATAGATATAGCAAATAATCAAACTTGTAATGTAAAGAGTTGAAGGTTAAGAAATTGCAAACTCTCGAATTTTACAAGGTTCGGTAGAACTAAGCCACCTACGTCCTTGGTCTTCAAAGCTATGGACCTAGCTTTGAGTTCAACTATCGAGCCAAGTTAGCGGGCTTGACTAACCCTTACAATCGGGAATTTTTCACCAAGGTATTTCCAAACCTCTTACAATAGTTTTCCACCACCAAGGACTATCAACCTCTTTTTCGGATTGTTGAAGTGCCAATCTCACTCTAACCAGGTTGTTTACAAAACCGGTGCCAACCTCACCTCAATTACAATATGGGAATGTGTTTGATATTACAAGCAAAAATCACTCTAGAAGTATGATAATACAATGAGAAACCTAGAGTGATTAGCAAGCACACTTAGAAGAAATAAATACAAATTTTGGCTCAAGTGTGTGAAAATGTGTTTGGATGATTTAAACTTTGAGAGCTCTTTGAAATCAATGGATTAGGTTTGATATATGTAATAAATGCTCAGCCAACCACCAACTTTGAGTGAAAAACGAGTTTATATAGAGTTTGGGAAAAAACTAGCCGTTTATAGCCGTTAGGGGTTAATTTTTAATGCTGCCTGCCGCGAATCAGAAGTCCAGATGGGGAACTGGAATTCCGGTTGCCAACCGGAATTTCGGATGGCAAACAGAGAGCAAAAGTTCGAAATAGCCTATTTTCCCGTTTTTCAATTCTTTATAACTTTTAGCTTGTTTATCCGATTTCAAAAATTCCAATTGCGTTACGACTGTATCGAGATGTATTTTCTTAAAAGTGAATTTATGATATTTATTTCTCATTTTAAAAAATCACCATTTTTAGTACGTGAGTGAGCCAAATTTTATGCTTATGACTTAAAGTAAACTTGCAATCACTTTACAAGACTAAGAAATGAAATTAAACCTTTATCTTGAGTTTCTTGAGTCTTGAAATCCATTTCGGGTCATTTCCGGAAAATTTGGTAAAATGACCATTTTGCCCTTGGTCATAAGTTTGACTTTGAAATGCTAATTCACTTTGGTTTTTGCTACAAAATCAACAAATCATTAGTAACAAATAATAATCAAATATTTGTTAATCATCAAAACAAGGAGACTTAAGAGTTTGGGTCAACAAAAATGACGTTTATTATTATATTTATAATTTAATTAAATAGTTGTCGTAATCAAATATCTAATCAAATTTGAATTCAAATTAAGTAAAGATATATCATAAATTTTATAATTAGATATTTTATTTTTTATTCTTTAATTATTAATTAATAATCATAAATTTGAAAAAGAAGAATTAAAAATGTAAAAAAAAATGAGAAAGTAGAAAGAGTGCTTTGAAACAATTTTTGAGTGCCACATCATCTCCTTGATTCTCTCATTTATATAAATATATAGATAATCATAAATTTGAAAAAATAAAAATAAAAAATTGTAAAAATGATAAAATAGAAAAAGTGCTTTGGATGAATTTTGGGTGTTATATCACCTCTTTGATGTTCAATGGAGATATATTATAAATTTTATAATTAGATATTTTAGTTTTATTATTTAATTATTAATTAATAATCATAAATTTAAAAAAGAATGATTAAAAAATGTAAAAAGAAAAAAAAAAGAAAATAGAAGAGTACTTTGAAGCAATTTTAAAGTGTTACATCACCTCCTTGATACTTTCATTTGTATAAACATATAGATAATCATAAATTTGAAAAATAAAAAATGTAAAAAATGATAAAATAGGAAGAGTGTTTTTGAGCAATTTTAGAGTGTCATATCACTTCTTTGATGTTCTCATTTATATAATGCTAAGTAGAAGTAACGTGCAATGCACGTTTGCTCAGTTTTAAACTTATAATATTGTCTATAATTTTAATAAAAACTGGTTCACTATTTTAAAAAAAATATATACATATATATAATAGAATGAATTATAGTTCTATAGTATTTATAAATATTTATATCAACAATCTCTACATACATGACATCTAAACACAACATTGACATAGATCTATATTTACATGACTATATGATATATATATATATTATAATAATATTTTAAAAAAAATTAATAATAGAAGTAAAATAAGAATAGAAAAAGTCATAGTCTAGACAGTAGTATACATGCATTAACTATTTTTAATTTCTAATGTATCTCGCAATGTCTTTTGGTGAATTTGATGAAGAAAAAGAGCTCTAATCACTTGATAAAAAACAAACTATCATACAAATTTATAAGATAAAAACTGATATGTATGTCTTTATTATTTTTAAATTAATATGATTTAATTATTTAAATTATTTTAAAATATCTTTAAAATATCATATTTTAATTAATTAATTAATTTTTATTTAAGTTTAAGTTTGTTTTAGTTTTTGAATTTGGCGTTGGCAACAAGACATTATATATATGATATGTTTAATATAATATTAATATTATACGTGAATTTTAAATTTGAGTTTCTAACTAGTTGATAATAGATTATATTATATTATATATTTAAAATGATATTATTCTAATACGTGAAGTTTAAGTCTAATAAAATTTTATTTAATTTATAAAATTATTTTTAAATAATTATTATTGTAAAATATCTTATTTTAATTTGTTTAATTATTTATTTATTTTTACCTAACTTTAAGTCATATTTACAATTTATCGTTAAATATAATAATACTCTGTTAAATATAAGAATATTTCGTTAAAGTTAACGGAAAAAAATAAAAAATAGTTAAAACTAAGAATTTTAGTTTATTCAAATCTATATATATATATATATATATATATAAAAGAGAGCTATCATGTGGTGAGGTGGCAATCCATATGAGCTTCATTCCCTATTCTTTGTTTTTTCAATTTTTCAATTTTTTATGTAAATATATGTAACATCATATTTGCCTTAATGTTATTGTAACGTTTATGTATATATATATTTATAGCTGTAATTAACATTATTATTATAGTAAATGTAGATAAATATAACTGAAACCAAAAATAATTAGATTTTATACGTTTATGTAAATATATATAACGTTTATGTAAATATATGTAACATCATATTTGCCTTAATCTTATTGTAACGTGAAACCATAAATAATTAGATTTTATAATTGGACTGGTACTCAAAATATAGCCATTATTATCAATAATGTAAATAATAAATAATACCGGTAATAATAATAATAAAGAGAATCATTGGGAGAGGTGCAACGTTGAATTGGGAGCAATTAACATTATTATTATTATTATTATTATTATAATAGTAAATGTAGAAGAAAAAAAACTGCTTAGTAAATAGTAAATATAATTTAATATTGGGTATTTTTTAATTAGTAAATAGACTCAAAAGTGGTTGTATATAAACACCATTTTGTTTGCTTGAAGGAAAGTTTTCCTTACAAAGTATTTTTTGTGTTTTGGTTATTGATATTTGAATTTTTTTCATTGTTTACTTCATGGAGTGCTCTTTTCTTCAAGATTTAAACAATGATAAAGATAGTTTAATGATAAGAGTTCGAGTTTGTAGGATGTGGGAATCAATCAACACCAAGAAAAATGGAGAACTTATCAGTCTTGATATGATTTTCATTGATGAAAAGGTATACAAAAAAAACTTTTTATGCTATTATATTCTCTACTTTTTCCTAATTATTTTATACTTCATATAATATGGATTTTTGTGACAGGAAAATCTTATGCATGCAACGATTAGAAAAAATTTGGTTGCCAAGTTTAAGCATCTTTTGAGTGAGGGTTTTTTATATAGTATAAAAAATTTGAAAGTTGTTGCAAGCAAAGGCGAGTACAAACCTCTCTCAAATGAGAACAAGCTTCTTTTTTTGGTTACAACTTCCCTAAAGAAATTGGAAGAAGGAATTGTTAAGATTCCAATCAATGGATTTCAATTCATAACTCAAAGTTTAATTGATTTACGCGTCAATGACAATACAATCCTATCAGGTTCTTATATCAATTTTACTATTTGTTAATCTATATTTAAAAAAAATTATCTTTGTATTCTAATATCATTATATTTTTTGGGTGATATTTTAGATGTTGTTGGATGCTTGTGTGGTGTGGGTGATATTGAGATTGTTGGAGGTGGCTGGAAAAAAAGAGACATAAAAATTATAACAGATTGGTAAGTTTAACATAGTCATCAAAATCAAAATTATGTATATGTTTCTTATTATTTGTTTATTTTATAAATCTTTCATGTTCTATCTTTATTTTTTTTGGTTTAATTAACTTCTTTTTTTTCATTTATAGTTCGGTGACATCAAAAATCACTTTATGGGGAGATTTGGGGGAGATGTTTGATCGTGAGTTATACAAAAAAGATGACAAGCCCTTTATAGTGATACTCACTTCCACAACAATAAAAAAATTCCAAGGTGATAATTTTTTTGTATCTCACTAATTATAGTTTTTAAAAATTTAATGTGTATATCTTACTATTATAATCAAGTTTTTTCTTATTCAAGTTTATATTCCCGGCTTTGTATATCTTATTTTGTACTCAAGTTTTGTATATATATATATATATCTTACTATTATACACTTGATTTGTATTTATAAAAATAATTTTATTGAATTTTACAATGACTTCAAATATAGGTGAAGTCATTTTTTCTACAACAAGTGCAACCAAAATATATATTAATCTTGAAATAGATTATGTGACATCTTTAATTGAGAGATTTTCCACCACCTCCAATCAAGTGCAAGATATTGAAAGCTCCAATGTCAATAAGTTTTCTCTTGAGGAAGAGATGTTCCTCAACCGCTTGAGTATTAAAGAAATATTAGAGACTAATTGGGATGATCAAGTCAAGGTAATCATTTTCCATTCTCTTTGTTTTTCTGTTACTATTCTATTATTTATTCCTTAATGTTTCTATGTCTAATTGCATTAAATTAACAATTGCATTAAATTACTTTCTTTCTAGATTTAAATTGTTCGCTGGCACAATGTTCAAAATTCACATAGGTTTCAAATGTACGAAAAGTATTTGATTTTTTTTTTTAAGAAAAGGCTGAAAATATGTGAGTAATAATGTAGAAATAATAATGTTATAAATTATTAGGTAAAAATAGTAAAATAATTATAAAATTTAATGACATTTTATACGTGGTGCATTTTGATAATTAACTTTGATCTTTGAGTTTGAACTTTTTTAAAATTAAGATTATTTCGAAACTATAGCCATAGCCAATCCTTATTCTTTATTATATTCCTTATATGTATCTGTATATATATATATATCCACTAAATGAGTCATATATATATATATATTGGTTTGATCATTGGGGTGATACAACAGAACAAACGGATCATACAAATAAAAAGGAACAATAACGAACAAATTATATATATAAAACTAAGTTTGATCCCCAAAGTTGATCGTTTTGATGAAATCGGTGCCAGCTTTATATATATATATAAATAACTTGGAAATAACATGTGAAATTCTAACTTGGAAATAACTTTCCTTAAGTTGAAATTCTAGAAGTTTCATGTCTATACATAAGAAAAACATGTGATTATCAAATTTAGACATATTTTGGTATGGAGAGTAAAATTAATTTGAATTCAGTTATTCCATTCTCTTTGTCTTTGTGTTAATGTTCTATTATTTATTCCTTAATGTTTCTATGTCTAATTGTAGGAGTGCATTACTACAATAAGGTGCAAAATTATTGGTATAGACAACACTTTTGGATGGTATTATATATCGTGCAAAACATGCTTAAAAAAAATCATACCTTCAAATGGTGTCTACATGTGCGGCACTTGCAAAAAAATATGTGACTTCCCTCTTGTGATGTAAGAACGATAATGTTGGTGTTTTAAAAAAATATTAAAAAAACTTTGATTATTTTATTAGATCAATTCTAACTTTTATTTTTGTCTAATGTAGGTACAAAATACATATAAGAGTCATGGATAAAACTGAAGAAACAACTTTTGTCTTATTTAATGTTGTAGCTAAAAAATTACTTGATACATCTGCGCACAAGTTATTCAATAGGTTATCTTTAAACAATAATAATATTCCTACAGAGATTGAAACTCTTTTTGGAAAAGATTTTGTTTATAAGTTAAGATTGAACGAATATAACTTGAAAGAGGGTCTTGAAAATTTTACCGTATCTAAGATTTTTGTGCCTGATGAGAAATTAGAGCGAGACCATGAATTAAAGAAGGCAAGGAAGGTAATTTTCAAAAATTCAAGGTCTAATTTTGTGTGTGATATATGTAATTTAAATAAATACATTTATTTATTTGTTTTGTAGGAAAAAGTTGCTGGAAATGATGGAGATGAGAAACTAAGGGTAAGGAAAGAAATTCATTCTCAAGATGTGGTAAATTCATTAACTCTCATTTCTAAGTTGATATTCTTTATTATAAACTGAACATGATTAGTACACAAATTTTTTTTCTTCTAAAAATTACATTTCAGGGTTATCATGATTTGGAGGATTCTATGGAAGACTATGATCTCACAATTCAAAGTAGAAAGAGAAAAAAACATATTGTAGTTGATGATGAAGATGATGATTAATTAAGTTGATGATGGAGATGATGATTAAGTCAATTCTGAAGATGTGTTTAGTATTTTGGCGAACTATCTTTTAAGCATGTGTGTTTAATTTAATTTAATGTCTTAGTATAGTGTAACATGATATTTCTTATTTCTTATTAATATATATTTTTATTTGGAATTATTATTGCTTTGACTACAATTTATTTCATTACCTATTTTCAAAACAATCCATAAAAAAATATTAAGAACCATTTATTAAATAAAAATAATAATAATGTGATCAAGTCCATTAGACTTAATAAATCACATAATCCATTAGTAATGGACTTTTAGTCGACTAACAGTATTTGTCAACAAATCATTCTCAATAAAATTCTTATTAACTATATCATTTTTATATAATAATAACAATAATAATAATAATAATTGTAATTGTAATCAATTCTAATTTTACTTCTTAACTTATTAATTATTAAAAATAATTTAATAATCTTTAAAAATTAACTCATTAATCACAAAGCGGTTACATATGCATATAGGTTGTGTAGTTGTAGTATATGAGACAATAATAATAATAATATCAATAATCATGTTATTCTGCTACAATCTTAAAACTTGAAGAAAGTTTTTGAAATAAAAGTCTCACTAATATCAATCTTATTATTTAATACTTTATAGTACAAACTTCCTTTTAGAATTACAACTCATGTTTCTTACGTTATTATTATTATTATTATTGTTATTATTATTAGTTAAAGTTTTATATAATATAGGTTTTTTAAGTTATTATCTTTATAATAGTTAAAGTTTTGTACAAATTTATTAGGTTATTGTTATTGCTATTGTTATTATTATTATTACATAAATACAAACAAAAAAATAATTTTATAAAATGACGTTAATAATTTTATTATTGTTTGTGAAGTGTGGTTCTATCATGATGAACATATACGCATTTATATGTATGCTATTATTATTAGTTAAAATTTAATAGAAATAAATACTATTCTATTAAATACACTTATATCGTTTAAATTACATGTATAAATCAATAGAAAATAAATAAAATTAAAAAAAAGATTAAACCAAGAATTTAATTTGATATTCTTATAACTTTAATACAATACAACACAATAAATACAATAAAGATTAAAGAAAAAGAGTTATACACAATTAATACAATAAATACATAAAATGTAATAATTAAGAAAATAAGACTAAAAACTAAATAGCATATTCTAAATATAACAGTTTTAAACATAATAAATTTTTTTAATTATTTTTCATTATTATTTTTTATAAAATAATAAATATATATTATTTATATAAATATATACATATCCAACACTCATCTTAAAACCAATCAATGTCAAATGAATTTTACATAACGGTAGAATTAATTAATATAAAAGTGTGACAAATTGACTAAAACAATGTTTTATCACAAAGTATCTTAACTTATTAATTATTAAAAATAACTTAATAATCTTTAAAAATTAACTCATTAATCACAAAGCGGTTACATATGCATATAGGTTGTGTAGTTGTAGTATATGAGACAATTCTTAAAGCTTGAAGAAAGTTTTTGAAATAAAAGTCTCACTAATATCAATCTTTACGTTATTATTATTATTAGTTAAAGTTTTATATAATATAGGTTTTTTAAGTTATTATCATTATAATAGTTAAAGTTTTGTATAGATTTATTAGGTTATTGCTATTGTTATTAGTATTATTACATAAATACAAACAAAAAAATAATTTCATAAAATGACGTTTATATGTTATTGCTATGATGATGAGCATATACACATTTATATGTATGCTATTATTATTACTTAAAATTTAAAATTTAATAGAAATAAATACTATTCTATTAAATACACTTATTATGTTTCTTATGTTATTAGAGGAGTACAAGGCATTGCTAGCCAAATCAGTGGTGTGCTTGCTACTCAGGTAATTCATTATGCACAAAAATTTTTGAGCATTTTTTTTAAGTGCACCTCTCCCAAGGATTCTCTTTATTATTATTATTACCGGTATTATTTATTATTTACATTATTGATAATAATGGCTATTATTTTGAGTACCAGTCCAATTATAAATATTTACTAAGCAGTTTTTTTTTCTACATTTACTATAATAATAATGTTAATTACAACTATAATATATATATATATATATATTTACATAAACGTTACAATAAGATTAAGGTAAATATGATGTTACATATATTTACATAAACGTATAACATCTAATTATTTATGGTTACATATATATGATGTTACATATTTATGGTTACATTAACGTTATGATGTTACATTAACGTTAGAGAAAATTAAATTAAAATAAAAAATTGAAAAAAAAAAAGAATAGGGAAGGATGCTATTCCTACTGCTGCAGCGATCAATTGGGTACTTAAGGATGGAATTGGGTACCTCAGTAAGATCATGCTGTCAAAATATGGACGGCATTTTGATGTAAATCCAAAAGGGTGGAGATTGTTTGCAGATTTTATGGAAAATGCTGCCTTTGGATTGGAGATGTTCACTCCTGCATTTCCACATCTTTTTGTTGTAATTGGGGCTGCTGCTGGGGCAGGGCGCTCGGCTGCTGCACTGATTCAGGTTAGTTTGGAAAGTCCTCACTCCTCACTTATCAGTATATGGTATTTTATCTTCTAGATTTCTAGATAAATAGCTTGTAAAAGTGCATATAAAAGACTGAAAAGACTCAACCGGAGTCATTGGAATTTAGACTCAACTAGATTTGATCTATATTGTAATTTTTTTTTAATAAGATACCCAATTCTTGTTTTGATGAGAAAAAGTCTACTTTGTGACTTGCTTGTAGAATAATTTGAATTCAGTTTAATATTATCAATTTTGTTCAGCCAATAATTATTTTAACACAATATAACGGTCACTTGCATTATTACTGTTTTATTTTGATTTATTTTTTCAGTTTCAAGATTGAATTCATTGTTAAATAATATAGTTATAGCAAAAGAAAAGGTCAAAACAATTTTTTTCCACATCATATGTATATATATATATATGTTGATAAGAAAAGGAAAAAGAATTTAATTTTTTTTGGATCTTGAAGAGCGATTTTACAATATTTAGGAGGGGAAAATGTTGATCTTACAATAGAGTTTCACTTAGAATAAATGTATTCTTAGCTTCATTGTTCTAATTATTAGTTTTACCATGTTAATAATGAGTACACCTTGATATATCTATAAAATATCATTATTTTATTTATATATGTGTGTGTGTGTGTGTTGCATTATACTTTGAGCAAATTATGTTCAGCTTATACTTATGTAAAATTAAGCTTGAGACTCATGAAGTGGCTTATTATAAATTCTTCAATATATTTTTTTTTCTATTTTATGAGAGTTTTAAATTTGTTTTGTTTTATTTGATAGATTATTGTAGAAAAATTAATTAAAATATATATGTTAAAAAAATTTCTTTAACCCATTTTCCCTTTTTCTAAGGATTGCATTTTCTATTTTTTAAACAAAATTTAATTTGAGTTGTTTATTATTTGTATCACATGTTATAATAAATTGGTATTGTTGTTTTATTTCTTCTCAGCTATAAAATTTTTCTTCTGTTGGATCTAAGTTTTATTTTTTAAATATGTTTTGTTGAATCTTTCAAATAACATTCCAATTTTCGTATATTACATAATATAATTTATTCTTTCATATTATTGTAGAGACTAAATGGAATTAATTTATGCAACCATCCAAGAGTTTAGTGATTCAAGGAATATCCCCCACGAAGTTTCTTACTTATGTCGTCGACTCTTAGCTATAGCTCGACATGAAAGAATTCAAAGATTACAACTTCATAAATATTTATTGAGTGTTCAATGTCACACTCAAAAATATGAATTAGCTATCCTTCGAAAGAACATATGCAAACATGAAAGATTCAAGAGAAAAATTACTATTATCCACAATAGGTTTAAACATGATTTAAGTAAGCGAATCATTTTGATCCTACAAATCGTGGTTTTTTTCACAAAATCTATGAAGTTGGACATGCTTAGAAGTGAAATTGAATTGGTTCAATCAAACGGTATGTCCTTCTTCATTTTATAATTTTTGTTTCTTTTTACACATCAAACAAAATATTATCCTATTATATATATAAATATTTGTGTTAATAATTAACAAACATGTTTGTTTCTAACATGTTTCAGTTGAGATTCTCCTCCCAACCAAATAGAAGTATAGATGACAATTATACTGCATCAATACAAATTAATTCAAACAGGCAAAAAAATAAAGAAAAACGTCGTCTTCAAATAGGTATATTCTCTTTGGGATAACAGTTTGTTACTTATTGTTCATGCTTCTAATATTTGAAAATGCTGAATTATTTATGCCTCTGAAACTACAAAAAAAAAATACACAGCAAAACATGGACAAGTAAAGAGAGTATGTCACTATAATAACGCGGATGCATATGATACAATTGACAAAGATATACACAAAGAAGTTAGTATCCATGGACTTCATAGCATACAATTAGAGGGGAAACAAGGTAATTTTATATTTTTATTGTTGTATTCTCTTCAAAAATTTGCATACTATATCTTTATCATTTTTTTTTTCAATTGATAGCTCATCACACAACAACATGGAATTTTGGACCCCCTACATACACATGTCAATATTGTGGTGCTATTTTATGGTATGAGGAACGGACTAAAAAAACTCAAAATGCTTCACATCCCAAATTCTCTTTTTGTTGTATGGAAGGACGTGTGCAAATACCATTAATGAAAGAAACACCTCATTTACTCAAATATCTCCTCGGAACAGAATCTAGACAAAAGGGCTTGAAGTTTCGAAGAAATATAAGGGCTTATAACTCCATGTTTGCTTTCACATCAATGGGAGGCCGAGTTGATACGTCGATCAACAAATCTAAATGTCCTTATGTATTCCGAATGAGCGGTCAAAATTATCACCATATTGGTTCATTATTGCCAGATGTTGGGAAAAAACCACAATTTGCTCAGTTATATATATATATATGATACTGAAAATGAGATTGGAAATAGAATCGACACACTATCAAATTAGGGGAGGAAGCCAGAAATAGAACATGAAATTGTCCAAGAATTATCTGAAATGTTGGATCAACATAATAGTTTGGTAAAATCTTTTCGAATGGCAAGGGATAGATTCAAATAGCAACCTAGATCTACATTTCGTTTAAGACTCCTAAGTCGCAGGACTACAGATGGTCGTCAGTACAATATGCCAACAGTTTCTGAAGTAGCAGGCTTAATAATTGGTGATTTTAGTGAAGCAAACTACCAACGCGACATTATTGTAGAGCATCGAACTAATGGACTTCAGAGGATCACTGATTTGCATCCAAGTTTCATGTCTATGACATATCCATTGATACACCCTTATGGTGAAGATGGATATAGAATTGATATACCCTTAAGAGACTTAAATCAGACCCCTTTTAAGAGGCAAAAGTTGACAATGAGGCAACATTATTGCTTCAGGTTGCAGCAAAGATTAAATGAGGGGCACACTCTTCTCCGAGCTGGTAGACTACTACAACCATATATAGTTGATTCTTACATGGCAATTGAAGAAGAAAGATTCCGTTGGATACGAAATAATAAAAAAAAACTCAGATCTGACCTTTACTCTGGCCTGATGGATGCTGTTCATCGAGGTGATTCAGATTGTTCAAAAGTCGGAAAATCAATTATCTTGCCTTCATCACACACTGGGGGACCACGATATAGAGTACAAAATTACCAAGATGCAATGGCCATTTGTAAATGGGCAGGATATCCTGATTTTTTTCTTACTTTCACTTGCAACCCAAAGTGGCCAGAAATAAATAATATGCTGCATTTAATTGGGCAAAAAGATGATGACAATCGAGTGGATATCATATGCAGAGTTTTTGAGATAAAGTTATTCCAACTAATGCAGGATCTCAAAAAAGGAAAACCATTTGGAAAAATAATCGCATGTAAGTCATCTTCATATTCATATCCACAATAAATTTATTTTATTTGTTGATGAAAAATGTGGGCAACAATAATACATTCACAACTTGTGTCAAATTATTTCAAAACTAAGTTTTACTTCATGTTTTCACAGGTCTTTACACAATTGAGTTTCAAAAGAGAGGCTTGCCCCATGCACATATACTGCTTTTCTTACACCAAACAATGAAAAATCCATCAGCAAATCATATTGATGAAATAATAAGTGCAGAAATCCCAGACATAAATATCGATCCTGATGGTTACAATGCAGTCAACAAATTTATGATTCATGGACCATGTGGCAAGCTCAATCCTAACTCTCCGTGTATGATTCAAGGAAAGTGCACAAAATATTTCCCAAAAAAATTCAAAGACCAAACGATTGTTGATGCCGATGGCTTTCCAGTTTACAAAAGGCGAAATACAGGTATCCATGTTGAAAAGAAAAATGTCTTCTTAGATAATCGATATGTGGTCCCTTATAATAGGAATTTGATTGTTAAATATGATGCACATATTAATGTTGATGTTTGCAATTACTCAAGATCAATCAAATATCTATTTAAGTATGTCCATAAAGGGTCTGATAGAACAACAGCAATAATGGAATCTATTGACACTACCGAAGAAATAGATGAGATCAAAACATATCTTGACTGTAGATATATATCAGCAACTGAAGCTTGCTGGAGAATCTTCCAATTTGACATACATTACAGACAGCCAGCCGTCGAAAGATTAGCATTCCATTTGCCTGGAGAGCATACAGTAGTATTTGAAGAAAATAATTGCACCGAAAATGTGCTTTGCCGACCTAGAATAGAGAAAACAAAGTTCACTGAATGGTTAGAGACAAATAAGAATTATGAGGATGCGCGTGACCTAACTTATTCTGATTTTCCTACACGTTGGGTTTGGAATTCAAAAGACAAAACATGGACGAGGAGAAAAAATGGCATAGCAATTGGAAGAATTTACTTTGCACATCCTTCAACTGGAGAACGCTTCTACATGAGAATGATGCTCAACTTTGTCAAAGGAAGTACTTCGTTCGAAAGCATTAGAACAGTAAATGGAGTGACATATCCTACTTTTAAAGCTGCATGCTATGCTTTGGGATTATTAGACAATGATAAAGAGTGGATCGATTGCTTGACTGAAGCTTCAATTTGGGCAACCGGAAATGAATTAAGGCATCTATTTGTCATGATACTCATTCATTGTCAGGTTTCCGATGCATCACAACTTTGGAAATCTAATTATACTGCATTGTCAGAAGACATGGTTTCATTACAAAGGAAGAGATTCAAAATGAAGGACCTTCAACTAACTGAACAACAAGTGGAAGCATACACATTGTTCGAAATTGAAGGTATAATGTTGAAGATGGGAAAAAGTCTGAAAGAAGTAGATGGAATGCCTCTACCTAATTCTTCTTTGATGAGAGACTCGGGTAATAGATTGGTCAATGAAGAGCTTGACTATGACAAAGATCAATTAAAAATATTTCATGCAAAATCATTTGCTGCTCTAAATCCTTGCCAGAAGTCAGCTTATGAAGCAATGTTATCCAATAAATTAGCATTGGTGACGTGGCACATAATCTCTTGACACGTGGCTGATACCTGGAAGCGTCTGCTAGAGTATCGACCAGGAGACACAGTAGAAGCAGGGTAAGCCTGTCTTACCCGCGACCAGTCTGGTCGATAGTTCCGCATACAAGGCAACATTTATGGGAAGATCTTTATGAATCCCGAATTTATCTCATACAATCTTCTGGATGCCCGATTATTCAGGGAATAATATCTGTAACAATCTCTTGTAACCCTCCTTGAGCCTATAAATAAAGAGAGATAGCTCAAGGGAAAGGGGATCTTTTTCTTTTTACTTTGGAATCATAGGAAGCAATAGTAATTCTCCAAGTAAATCTGTATTGTTCTTGAGAAGAGTGTGAAACTCATTAAACTTTGGTTCTTTGATCACCCTTCTGATTTTATATCAATATTATTCTAAGTGGACGTAGGTCATTACCAGATCCTGGGGCCGAACCACTATAAATTACTGTGTTTTCTTTACTTTTGTCATTGCGTTCTTCTCTATACATTCGTCCATATCAATCACGTCTTGACTCCGTGTCAGTTGGCCAAATCTTGGGTCAACATTCTGGTGCTTTCATTGAGAGATTGATTTGTTGCTGTTAAGAAAACCAATGGCGAAAGCAGGAAGGAAAACTGGGCAGGCAATCGCCGTTGCACCGTCGAATCCACCACCTCCTCCTCCCCCTGCAAGCATGGCGGAAGATGAGCCGCAACTAGATTTTGAAGAGGAGGAAATGGACGATGCGACACTGAAGAGCACCATAGGCGCGTTGCAGGAATAATTGGCTAGTCTGAGGGCCAATCAAGAGACTGCCGCAGAAGTTATGGCGCGGCAGCAGCAGGAGATTGATCGGAAGCATGCAGAATTGAGCGAGAGACAGGCGGAGGTGGATCGCCGCCAGACCGAAGCCATGGCCGCCCTCGAAGCAGCCTTGCTGTTGGCTAGAAATCAGGCCGCACCTGCCTCGCAGCCTGACCAACCCGCGAATGGTCCACCCCAGAAGGGTCCCAATCCTAGCCCACCAATTCAGCCTTCAAGTCCGCAAAGGCCCGAGCAGCCTCAGACGCCCCATGACGATGTCCCGTTGGACCCTGAGGCAAATCCACCATCCCAAGCTGCTCGGGGTAATCCCCCGCAGCAAAGGCAGAATAGGGCCGAGCGTCAGCCTCGTAGTCCTAGGCGCCGTGAGAATGATGGGCCAAACTAAGCGAACAGAGGTCACTACCCTCCTGGTAACAGGAGGGACTCGGAGCTAGGCTCTGCGGTCCGTGGACCCCCACGGCATGATAATGCACGGGGACACCGCGACCAGCGCAGGCCACCCTCTAACGCTCGGGGCGTTTCTGCCAGAGACGGGAATAGAGGGAACAGTCAGTCTCACCACAGCCAGTCAAGGTTCAAAGATGGCCACGGGTACAATGAGGCCGACTCAGGCAAGGGAAATGCTGGTGGGAAGAATGAAGAAAGAGGTAAAGGCAGGAGCCAAGTACCTCAAGGTGACCAGCCAAATAGACAAGATGTTGGGGGGCAGCCCAGACAAACTAATGTCTTCAACCGGCTCGGAGGTAGCGAGCAGCGAAGAAGAGAAGAGGACCTGAGAGATGTACTCAACGATCGTCGCGAGAGGCACGGCGAGAACATCCCCCCAGCCACAGAGGCCACCGCGATTCCTGCTGCAGTGCAAGCCCAGATAGACGCACTCAATCAAGCTGTGCAGCAGCTGGTCGGAGGAAGAACTTCTTATATCGACCACGACAGGAGAAAAGGTACTCCTTTCGTCCAGAGGATAGCTAACGCCGAAACTCCCAGCAAGTTCAAAATGCCTACGCTCTCGAACTTTGATGGATATGGGGACCCAGTCTCGCATGTGAATAAATTTGAGATTCAGATGGACATTCAGAAAGTGTCCGAAGACGCTCGGTGCAGGATCTTCCCTGCAACACTTTCTGAAGCAGCGCAGGAGTGGTTTTTTAAGTTCCCGCCTGCAAGCATAGTTTCTTGGGAAATGTTCGTAAGGGAGTTCTACGGACAGTTCTATGCGGGTCGTGTGCACCCAACTGAAGAAAACCAGCTGGTCGAGATTCGCCAGCAGGACGGAGAGTCAGTGAAGGATTACGTCCAGCGCTTTATGCGAGCGGCAGCTGGAGCAAAAACGGTAGGGGACGAAGGCAAGATGATGGCCATTACCGCAGGGGTAAAGCGTTGCTCTCCCCTCTGGAAGAGTCTCCAAAAGGAAGGAGTTAAAACAACCTAGGAGTTCCTGGACCGAGCTGATCGTTACATCAAGCTCGAGGAAGCCATTGATGATGATGGAAAACCCTCGAACAAGGGTAAGAAGGCCGCCAAACCTGCCAAAGCCGCCAATGGTTCCAAACCTAATGGCAACGACAAAGGCCACGGAAACGGCAACAGTAATGGAAAAAATGGTGGGAAACGGCCGTATAACGAGCCTTCCACCTCCGACAACAAACGAGCGAAGGGTAATCGTTATGAACCTAGGTTCACTAACTACACTGCCCTCGTCGAGTCTTGGGGAGAGGTTTATCAGGCCACAAGTTCTAGTGTGCCTTACAAAAAACTGGGACCCATCCGAAAAGACATTTCGAAAAGAGACACCACCAAGTTTTGTCGTTACCATAACGACTACGGACATGACACTAACGAATGTAACCAGTTAAAAGACGAAATCGAGTTCCTTATTAGATAAGGACACTTGAGAAGGTACATACGGGCCTTGGGAACTTCCCAACGAGAAGCTCCAGGTGGCAACGAGCAGGCGTCTACACGCCAACGCTCGCCACCATTACAGCCTGCCCCCGTGGCCGGAACACTCTTAACCATCTGTGGAGGCCCGCACCTCGCGGGAAATAGCGGAAAGGCCAGAGAACGATACGCTCGGACTCTACGTCACGACCAGGACGTCGAGATGATGACTGTGGAGGACCGTGCACAAAAAAAGGCTCGCTCAGAGAAGGGAGAGATAACCTTCTCTGATGGCGATTCCCAGCACGTTCGGTTCCCACATTCCGATCCGCTGGTCGTGGACGTCCAGATGGGCAATATGATGGTAAAAAGGATACTGATCGATACAGGAAGTTCAGTGAACATCCTGTATAAATCAACACTGGAGCGCATGAAGTTGTCCGTAAAAGACTTGGAGCCCTGCAATCAAACCATATACGGCTTCTATGGAGAAGGACTCGCCCCTGCCGGAATGATCAAGCTTCCAGTAACGACGGGTACAGCGCCCGCAACAAGGACATTACTCACCACTTTTGTAGTGGTCGATTGCCCTTCGGCATACAACGCCGTTATTGGAAGGCCCATACTGGTTGATCTACGGGCCGTCATCTCTATGTGGCACCTAGCCATGAAATTCCCGACGGACGCGGGGGTAGGACGCGTCTTAGGAAACCAAAGGGAAGCCAGGGAGTGCTACAACGCCTCGATCACAAAGGCGAAAAGTGGGACATCGAGGAGCACTACCCCAGATCGATTGCAGATGGCAATAGACACGCAAGCCCAATCCGGTGGTGAAGTCACCAAATAGGGTGTTGCCCAAAGTGAGGATGGATATTTGGATCCTCGCTTTGGGGATTTTGAAGAAAATGTTGGACCCGTCGAGGACCTAGAGGAGGTCCAACTCGACAAAAAAGACCCGACCAGAGTCGTAAAGGTTGGGAAGAACTTAGAGCCTACTATAAAGCAAGCACTGGTGGAATTCTTGCAAAAGAACCAGGAGGTTTTCGCCTGGACGCACAAAGACATGGTTGGGATAGATCCTGCAGTAATCAGCCATGTCCTAAACATAGATAAAACCTTTCCACCCGTGCAACAAAAGAGAAGGCTGCTCTATAAAGAAAGATCAAGGGCCTTGAAAGAAGAAGTCGAAAGGCTTAAGGAGAACGAGTTTATCAGGGTGGCGTTTTATCCGTCGTGGGTCTCCAATCCGGTGCTGGTCCCCAAGCCTAACGGCAAATGGCGGACCTGTGTGGATTTTACGAACCTCAATAAAGCCTGCCCAAAGGACTGCTTCCCGCTCCCAAGGATCGACCAGCTGGTCGATGCAACTGCAGGACATGAGATCCTCTCGTTCATGGATGCATATTCAGGCTACAACCAGATCAGCATGCATCCCCCTGACGAGGATCACACCAGCTTTCGGACCGATACGGGCTTATACTGTTACAGAGTGATGCCCTTCGGGCTGAAAAACGCAGGTGCGACTTACCAACGGCTAGTCAACCACATGTTTAAGGAGCTGATCGGTGTAAACATGGAGGTATATGTGGATGACATGCTGGTAAAGTCTAAGAAGGCAGAAGGACATGTGAGGGATCTACAAGAATGCTTCAATGTGCTAAGCAAGTACCGGATGAAGTTGAATCCCCTCAAGTGTTCCTTTGGAGTCGGATCAGGGAAGTTTTTGGGTTTTATAGTAAATTCAAGAGGAATCGAGGCCAATCCTAACAAGATAAGGGCCCTGATCGACATGAAGTCGCCAGATTGGATTAAGGATGTACAAAGTTTAACTGGGAGGATCACGGCCCTGAGTAGATTTATCTCGAAATCAATTGACAAGTGTGTCCCATTCTTCAATCTACTCAGGGGGAATAAGAAATTTGAATGGACGGGAGACTGCGAACAAGCATTCCAGGCCTTAAAAACTCATATGGCGCAACCTCCCATCTTATCAAAACCAATCGAAGGAGAAACTTTGTATATTTATCTGGCGATTACCGAAGTTGCTGCTAGTGCGGTACTAGTACGGGAGGAAGAAGGCGTACAGAAAGAAGTCTATTATGTCAGCAAAAGGTTGATCGGTGCAGAATTAAGATATCCGCCAATCGAAAGATTAGCATATTGCTTAATTCTAGCCTCCAGGAAGTTACGCCCTTACTTCCAAGCCCATCCTATCACAGTTCTAACCGACCAGCCCCTTCGGCAAGTCCTCTAAAAACCTGAGGCGGCTGGAAGATTGTTAAAATGGGCAGTTGAACTAGGGCAGTTCGATGTAACTTATTTACTGCGGGCAGCAATAAAAGGACAAGTTTTGGCCGATCTTGTCGCGGAGTTCACCGAACTCCCAGGCAGTGAGTAGTGCGAACAGCCTGAAGCGCCCATGCCTCAAGACAAAACTCCTTCGCGGAAACTATTCACGGATGGTTCATCTAACGAATCCCACGCTGGAGCGGGAGTGATATTGATAACGCCGGCAGGGCATCGATTTCACTGCGCAATCAGGTTCGACTTCGCGGCGTCAAACAATGAAGCAGAATACGAACCACTCCTAGCTGGATTGAGAATGGCCAAAGATATGAGCATAAAGACGCTTGATATTTACAGTGACTCTCAGCTAGTCGTAAATCAAGTCCTGGGAGAATATCAAGCACGAGGCTTAAAGATGGTGGCCTACCTGAATAAAACGAAGGATTTGCTAGCCCAGTTTACAAAGTACACCCTCCAGCAAATCCCGCGAGACCAGAATTCGAATGCAGACGCCTTAGCTAAACTCGCGAGCGCGAAGGACGCTGACACTTTGAACATTGTGCCAGTGGAAAGATTGAGCAAGCCAAGTATACAAGCAATTGAGTCCAGTATGGAAATTCGAATGGAAGATACATGGATGGCGCCTTACTTGAAGTATCTGACAAATGGTGCACTACCAACAAATAGAAACAAAGCCAGGACTCTGCAAAGGCGAGGCGCTAGGTACATACTGGTCGATGGCGTTATGTATCGAAGAGGATATTCAATGCCACTACTCAGGTGCGTTACACCAGAAAAAGCTAAGGAACTCATGAGAGAGGTGAATGAAGGCTTCTGCGGAGATCATGCTGGGGGGCAGAGTTTGGCAAAAAAGGTTCTAAGACAAGGTTACTTCTGGCCAACAATGAACGAGGATTCAATGGAGTATGTACGAAGATGCGAAAAATGTCAGAGGTTCTCCAAGATCCCACGAGCAGCTCCGAATGAACTAAAACAGATGCAGAGCCCATGGCCCTTCGCAGTATGGGGGATAGATTTGATTGGATCCCTGCCAACAGGGAAAGGAGGAGTAAAGTACGCAGTTGTGGCAGTCGATTACTTCACAAAATGGGCCGAAGCTGAACCACTCGCAACCATCACGACCAAAAAAGTTCTTGACTTCGTCATCAAGAACATTGTATGCCGGTATGGATTGCCCAGGAAGATAGTTTCAGACAACGGGACCCAATTTGACAGTGATTTATTCACCGATTTCTGCGAAAGGCATGGAGTCATTAAAAGTTTTTCTTCAGTCGCACATCCCCAAGCGAATGGGCAAGTCGAAGCCGTGAACAAAACTCTTAAGGACACCCTGAAGAAAAGACTTGAAGAAGCCAAAGGAGCGTGGCCAGAACAACTGCTTGAAGTCTTCTGGTCGTATAGAACATCCCACCGAACAGCAACAGGGCATACCCCATTTTCCCTAGCCTACGGATATGAGGCCATGTTACCTGTCGAGTTAGATCCCCCCTCACATCGGCGTTTGACTTACGACCAGGACGTGAACAGCCAGCTGATGATGGAGTCCCTAGACTTGATCGACGAGATGCGAGAAAAATCTTAACTCCGAGTTGCTGCTTACCAGCAAAAATTCGCCCGGTACTTTAACTCCAAAGTTAAAGAAAGAAAATTCAACGTCGGAGATTTGGTGCTACGACGAGTTTTCTTAAATACCAGCGATCCCACTGCTGGAGTGCTCGGACCTAACTGGGAAGGACCTTACCAGATTGAAGAAGTCCTTCACCCAGACACCTACAAACTTGCACGCTTAAACGGAGATCTCGTTCCGCGCTATTGGAATGGAGAACACCTGCGCAAGTATTATCAATGAACAGCCCTTCTTAAAGGATTGGCTTGTTTAAATTTCTCTTTTTAATTTTTACAAGTTTTGCAAAGAGGGTTAGCCACGTTGTATGGCTAACTGCTCGTATATGTAAGATTCTATTTCAGAATCACTCGTAAAGACATGTTTAGTCCATTTTTAATACGAGATTATAAGGGACTGTGCTCAACCAGTCATTCTTGCCAACCTTTGTGAATTTATATTTACAAGTATTTGTTCATTACGCGTGTTGTTTTGCTGTATTACATGTATCAGTTTTACTACGAACAGGAATGTTCGAGCAGGTTATGGTCAAGGCAAGTGACCAAGGACCTAAAGCTCCTCGATCACTTGGGGGGCATATAAGGCACATCGATAGCAAAGCATACTTCTCAAGGTATGTAAACACATGAACAAAATAAGTGAAAGCATGCTACAGTACTTAGAGTATTTTTCAAAATTTGTTTGTTAAATCATGACAAAGTACTATGCTAAGTTCGGTCATACGGACAAATGTTATAATAAGTAAAGATATTATAGCATCAAGATTTAAGCTTTTACACCGCAAGCATCACAGCTTGGATGTAACTGTTCAAGTAAAAAGATTTGCTGCCCGTGCAGCAAAGTTTAAAAAAGAAACTACTGTCTTTACATCACGACCCTTGGGTCGTATATCCAAAAAAGAAAAAAAAATAAATGAGAAGAATTCAAGAGGCATTCGGGGCCGGAGGGTCCTAGGCAGCATCCTGGACGTCCTCAATAGCATCTTCTTCTTCCAAACCAGCGACGCTTGGAGTGGCAGGGGTCGCGGCTCTTGCCTCCTCTTTAGCTAGTTGGGCAGCACATCGGGCCAGCTCCGCAGTTCTGACTTCCTCTGAAAGGTAGCTAAAGTCAGCACCCTGATTGTGTTTCCAGAAATTGTAGAAACATCGGAGTGTTGTCCTCTTGTACTTTTCCAGATTCTTGGAGTTGTCAAGCTCCAACTGCTTCACTTTGCCCTCGAGGGAGAGAATAGCCTCATCCTTGGTCTTGAGTACCTCCCCCAGAAGCTTGATTTCGCGGAGATGGGTTTTGTTGAACTCCCGGTACTCTTGCCTCAACTTGACCGCTGCTTCCTTCGCAGCCTCAGCCTCGGACAGCTTAGTCACCACTGCACCCCTGTCTCGGATCACTGCCTCCAACTCCTTAGCATGCTTAGCCTCAGCAGCCGAAAGCTCCTCGGCCGCCTTCACCTGATACCTCTCGATGGCTTTTGCCTCGGCCTGCTCGAGGTAAACCTGGGTTCGGGTACGAGAAGTAATGGCAGAAAGTAAGGCCTGTGCACAAAGAAAAAGGAGTTAGAACTTATCACGAGGACTAAAAAACTAAAGACTCGAAGAATAAAGAAACACTTACGCTGGAGATTTCGTTCAGAGCCCTGTTCAGGATCTGGTCGACTGGCAGCTATTCAGCTTGGACCATTGCGACCCTGACACGCTCGCCTTTGCCAATGCGATCGAGGCGGTCCCTGGCAGATCGAATGGCACGGCTAATGAGTCTGGCCCCATGAGCCTCTTCACAAGAAAGCTGCTCCCTGGCAGGCGCAGCTGGAGGATTCGGCCGAACGGGAGTAGTTTGCTGTTCAGAAGGAGGTGGAGGAGGAGTAGGAGTTCGCCCAGTTGGCGCAGGACTTTGCCCAGTAGGTGTACCCTGAGGAGGATCTTCTGATCGACCCTTCTTGGCTGGAGGGCCTCGAATGGATTCACCAGTTCTCTTCTTAGGCTTCCGTTGGAGTTGAGGAACTTCCTCTTCCTCCTCGGCCTGGTACATGTCAAAAATGTTGGGAGTTGACATATCTGCATGAAGATAAACATAGCAAGTTTATAAAAAGGAGGCAGGTGAAAGTAAGTTAGACAATTGAAAGGAGGTAACAAAGTAAATACCCGAGCTACAACTACTGGTCGCTACATTATTGACTCTATTAGTCATATACTCATTATCTGGCATGAAGAAGTCTGACCCTAAGTTTGGAGCATATGTAAAGTTACCATCCCCGTCAAACAAGTGACAGGGAATCGTCAAACCATTTAAAAGAGAAATAAATTTACCATTATCATCGGAAGATTCTCCCAAGTCAACAATGGGCTCTTTGGCCTTTTCTTTCCCCTTGCCTTGGGGAGCAGAAGGCCTTTCTGCGGAAGGGCTACCCGTGGGTTCCCGGATCGTAACTCCTGTTGGCCTCCTCCTAGGAGGAGGCACAGGAGGTTGCTGCTCGGGAACCCCCTCGGCAGTGGCTTCGTCCACCACGGACCCTCTATTTTCATGGCGAGGAGCCAGGAGGCCAGACGACCTCAAGTTCTTTTCGAGTGTCAGGGTCTTGACACATTTTGCTGCATCAGACATCCTGGCCAGAGTGTTAGACCTCAACACCATGTCTGGTGTTGGGGTCGGACGTAACCAAGGGCCTGAAAAACAGATTAAGTTTGAGAAAAAATGAAAGGAAACACTCTATGTTAAAGTATTGACCAGACGAAGACAAGTTTATACCTCCTCTCGCGAAGGCCAAGTTGTTACTGGTTATGTCCGGAGTAAAGAAGTACTCCTTGTTGTAGTGCCCCACGTTTGATATATGGGTAGTACCACTCAAGAACGTCCGACCGGTCTCCTGGTGGCAGAAGTGGAAAAAGCCCGTCCCATTGTGCTGTGGGTTGGACTTGAGGTCAAAAAGATAGTTGACCCGTGGGGTGAAGGTTCTGGCCATTTGTTAAGTTTGTACAGGACATAGAGTGCGGCCAGCATTCTATATCCGTTTGGAGTTATTTGGAAGGGAGCGACGCCGAAATAATTGGCCACCCCCACAAAGAAGGGATGAAGAGGGAGATAAGCTCCCGCCTCAATGTGATACCGAGACCAGGCGTTGTTCGCCCCTCCTGGACGGTTAGCCCTTTGGTCTGTGGTGGGACGTATAATGGTTATCCCCGTAAGGGGGAATTTCCTGAAGCAGTTAGCAACCATTCGAAGGGTCACTGAACTGGCTGGGGGAGTATACCACTCAACATCTGGCGGATTCCGATGACGAGGACGAGCCCTGGTTTGGATATTAGGGTCAGGAACAAGATTTTCTCGACCGCTGGTCGAGGGAGCCCTAGCCTGCGAATCAGGCTGGGCAGGAGGAGTAGGGGTGCTTTCAGACTCGGGCCTTTTCTTGCCAGAAGACTTGGAGCGAGCCATTGGAAAGGAAGGATGGGGTCTGGAAGAGGATCGCGAGAAAGGTATCTCGTGGACACGTACAGCTGGTTGTTCTTCCCCCTCGAGCAGCTAGGCAAGAAGGTCGTCGTCGATGGGTCTTTCACCTCCCCACAAATCTGGCATTAAAGTCTGCAAGCAGAAGAATGGGGAGGTGAGGAAATAGAACTCTAAAAAGCTTTTTAGAATAACGCTGGTCGAGTATAAAAGTTAGGCTTTTATACAACAACATTCTATCAAAAGGCTAGTTTTTCTACACGAACAGTTTGAAAAGCGGATCAAAGGGTGAAAGTAAAAAGTTTTTCTGGGAAAGCTTTTTCAACTCCCCTTAGGGCGGGAAAAATTTATTTTTCAACTAGCTTAAAAATCGAAATGTTACTTCGGTTTTACATCCTAAAAAGCATGATCCTGGATTTTAAACTAACTCGTAACTCTACTACGCCTACAAAACATTATGTCTACAAGCATTTTAAACCAGAAACAGAAAGACTTAAACAGTATACCACCAGAAGCATGCATCACAAGAAATTAGAAGCATGGGGTTTCGAAAACTTACCAAGAAAAGTGATCGTGAAGGTGGAAGAAAGGTCTTCGGAGATTAAAGAGTCTGCGGTCTGAGTCTTGGAAGTGCTGGAAAACGGTCTCCGGAGAAGATTAAAGCTTTGGTTTTTAGGGTTTTCTGCAAAGATAATGGCGTGCGTAAAAAGAAAGAAGAGGCTCCGACGGTCTTATATAAGTTTGTCTTTGATATTAAAAAAGTGTCATCATTAGTTTTCCTTTTTCAAAGTATGGGGAAACGTGATGGCCGTCGAAATCGTTTCTGGGGAACTGAAAAGGCATGATTAGACAGAAGTGGGTTGCCTTTTTCAAGAACACACGAAGGGTTCTGACACGTCAGGAGGGGTTACCGAAGAGTCGTTCGTTCAAAGTTTATGTACTGTTCGTAGTAAATAAACTTTGGGGGGCAAATGTTATCCAATAAATTAGCATTGGTGACATGGCACATAATCTCTTGACATGTGGCTGATACCTGGAAGCATCTGCTAGAGTATCGACCAGGAGACACAGTAGAAGCAGGGTAAGCCTGTCTTACCCGCGACCAGTCTGGTCGGTAGTTCCGCATACAAGGCAACATTTATGGGAAGATCTTTATGAATCCCGAATTTATCTCATACAATCTTCTGGATGCCCGATTATTCAGGGAATAATATCTGTAACAATCTCTTGTAACCCTCCTTGAGCCTATAAATAAAGAGAGATAGCTCAAGGGAAAGGGGATCTTTTTCTTTTTACTTTGGAATCATAGGAAGCAATAGTAATTCTCCAAGTAAATCTGTATTGTTCTTGAGAAGAGTGTGAAACTCATTAAACTCTGGTTCTTTGATCACCCTTCTGATTTTATATCAATATTATTCTAAGTGGACGTAGGTCATTACCAGATCCTGGGGCCAAACCACTATAAATTACTGTGTTTTCTTTACTTTTGTCATTGCGTTCTTCTCTATACATTCGTCCATATCAATCACGTCTTGACTCTGTGTCAGTTGGCCAAATCTTGGGTCAACATGAAGCAATAATACATTATGTGGAGAATGAAGAAGGTAATTTATTTTTTATCAATGGACATGGTGGTACTGGTAAAAAATTTCTATGGAATACAATTATTGCAAAGCTCAGGTCACAATAAAAAATAGTATTACCAGTTGAAACTTCAGGTATAGCAGCTTTATTATTGCCTAATGGTAGGACAGCTCATTCACGGTTTCGTATTCCCTTGGATGTAACAGAAGAGTCAACTTGCGAAATTCGACACGGGACCCAATTAGCTGCACTTCTTATGAAAACCTCCTTGATCATTTGGGATGAGGCACCTATGGAAAATAAGTTCTGCTTTGAAGCTTTAGATAAGACCTTAAGAGATATTTTAAAAACAAGGTATGAAAATAGTACTACCAAACCTTTTGGAGGACTTACAGTGGTATGTGGTGGTGATTTCCATCAAATATTGCCAGTTGTCCCAAAGGGTACAATAGCTGACATTGTTGATTCTTCTCTTAATTCATCCTACTTGTGGTCATTTTTTAAAGTATATCAGCTCAACCAAAATATGAGGCTCTATAATGGAAGTGTCAGTAGCTCCGAGGTTGCTAAAATAGCTTCTTTTGACAAATGGTTGTTGCAGGTTGGAGATGGTACATTATATGATGACATTGATAGAGAATTAATTAAAATTCCTTCTGATATATGCAAAAAACCATATGAAGATCCAATGAAATCTATAGTGGAAGCTATTTACCCTTCACTTTTGCATAAGTACAATGATCCAGCATATTTGAAAGAAAGAGCTATATTAACGCCAAAAAATGAAATGGTTCATGAGAGTTAAATGAGACGATTATGAATATGATACAAGGAGAAGGGAGAACTTATTTCAGCTCTGACAATATATGCAAAGCAAGTGTAAACACAAATGATGAAGACCTTCTGTATCCACCTGAATTTTTGCATAGCTTGAACTTTAATGGTCTCCCAAATCATGACATACGACTTAAGGAAGGTGTTCCTGTAATGCTACTTAGAAATTTGAATCAAACAGAAGGTCTATGCAATGGCACAAGGTTGATAGTCACCCGTCTTGGTAAATGGTCAATTAGAGGTGACATCATTTCAGGAACAAATATTGGTCAGAACGTAACGATTCCAAGAATTATCATGTCTCCCAATGAATCAAGGTGGCCATTCAAGCTCAATAGACGACAACTTCCTTTAGCCCCATGTTTTGCGATGACAATCAATAAAAGTCAAGGACAATCTCTTAAACATGTCGGCTTATATCTCCCTAAGCAAGTATTCACTCATGGTCAATTATATGTCGCTATCTCTCGAGTCACAACAAGAGAAGGATTGACCATACTAAACGCTGACGATGAGGTGGAAGACAAAACCTTCATAAAAAATATTGTCTACAACGAAGTATTCCAAAATATTACATAATCAGCCCATAAATTCAAGGTATCACATTCTTACATTTTATTTAAAATTTAATAAACTTATTGTTGCTACCTCATACTAAAATAATGATTTTCATTTGTATTTTACTTATTCAATAGATAATAAAATATCCCGTCTTCAATATGGTGGTCCAGTCTTTTATGTCCTGGCTTCGAATTTTTACCCAATAAGGTATAATTTTTACATTTGTTCAAGATAATACTCATTTTTTAACAATTTTACATAGCTCAATTATATCCTTAACAAATGTTTATCATATATTTTCTTTTCAGGTTGCGTGTCTTTCAATACTTTCAATTTTATTCTTTTTCTATTTTTGTTTCTAATGCATCAAACCAACATTCTGTTTTCATTACCTGTACTATAACATTTACATTGTGTATTTTACTTATTTTATAAATATGATATTCATTATTGTTTTTAAAGACACATTAAAAAATTTATTTTAAAAAATACTCATTTAATGTAAATATTTAAAAATTACAAAAATAAAAATACTCACATCGTTACAAAGATCTCAAAATATATAATATTGAGTTATATGAACACCGCGCATGCGCGGTATCGTTCCCTAGTTTTTTATATAAAAGAGATATAGATAGATTCTTTAATTATTAATTAATAATCATAAATTTAAAAAAACTTAAAAAATATATATATTTTAAAGTAATTTTATAATATCACATCACTTTTTTTTATGCTTCTTTATATATATAAATATATAGAAATAGATATGGACATAGATACGTGTTTTCAACTTTACGAAATAAAGTATAAATATATAAAAAAAATAAAATTATAATGAGAAATGTAAAATGTCCATTAATAGTGCCTCAACTTTACGAAAGTCAAAATCCAAATAGTAAATAAAAGTTTCTCAAAAGAAAAAAAAAGTAAATAGAAGAAAATATGTCATTTAGATTTAGTGCAACGGGTCTCTATCTGTGTGTGACCAAAGCCATGTTACTCCAACCTCATCTTTATAAATTCTTCTACTGTTTGTGGTCCATATTTTGTAAAAGATCATTATTGTTGTTTTATAATACGAGTATTCCCACAAAAAAGGTTGACCTACTTTATATCGTGTCGTTGAGCACAATAAGAATTTTTTTTTTCTTTCTGTTTAGCCACAAAAAGTAAAAATAAAATTGTGATTTTTACAGGTAATGACTAAATGAGCAACTTTTTTTTTTTATATTTTTACTACTTAGCGGATAGTTTTTCTTTTTTATTAGTTTACTTTATCTTTTGTAATATTTTTATAATTTTTAATTTAGAGAAATAATATTTATTTATTAACACTCACATTACCCACTAAAGATCACTTTCTCTTTATGCTTCTTCTTCCATTTCTCTCTTCTTCTTCTTCTTCCATCACCCCTGTCCAAGCTTGTCCTCCTTAGTTCCGGTCACCATGTCGCACCAAATTCCAACCACTTTTCTTCATCACCGATGTGATCCACTATGCTATCATATTTTCCTTTTGTTGATTTTTTGTTAATTTGATTTTTTTTACCCCCTTAGTTGTTAGTGTATTTTATTGTCTTGTTATTTTTTATGTTTATGTTGCATTTTTTTGTTCTATTTTTCGTATATATAAGCGATATTTTTCATAATGCATGTGTTTGATGTAATGCTTGAATAATTGAGATATGTTGTTTAGTATTAGTTTTTATAATTCTTTTGGTGTGTTTATTTTTTTCATTTTATTAAGTGTTATTTTAGGGTTTTTGTTGGACTTTTTCGGTGTTTAGGTTGTATTGGGTTGTTGTTTTAGGATTTTCCCGAGCAATAGAAGCAAATATCTATTGAATTTTGTTTATATTTCAAGTATTATTCTGTTTTGTTAGTTTCTAATTTTTTTATTAGTTATATGTTGCTTTTCTCTTTGTTTTGTAGTGATTGTGGTGTTTTCGTAGCGTCCTTTGTTGAGTATTTTTTTGAAGAAGCAGGTGGTAAACGTGGACAGTGATACACCGCCCATTATCGCTCTTTCTTTGTTACTCAAGCCCAAAACATTTCTCTCCATCTCTTTCTATATTCCTTCTTCTTCTTCAAATATTTACGACAATGTTGACTTGTTGTTGCTTTGGTGTTGCTTTTGCTTTGACTATACATGTTTTGGATTAGGCCATAGCTGTTATGGTGTTTATCCAAGATCGATCTTGTGTTGTTTTTCATATTCATGACCTAATTTATTTTTTGTGTCATGTTATTTAATTATTGTTTTCATTTCAGCATATCGATATCATTTTTATATTCTAAAGATATATTTTTTTTAGATGTTTTTTTAGCTATTGTTTATTGCGTTAAGGGTTTTTGTTTTGTTTATATTTTAAGGTTGAAAATGATAAAAAGGGTGATCCTACTATTCAAGAAAAAAATTGTTCATTTTTAGATGAGATGAGCCAAGATGTTGTTGATGATCCACTATCCATTCTCTCTCCTTTTTCGTTTCTTGTGCCCAACACATGTTTGTATTGAGAATTGTGCCCTTAAAGAAATTGTAGTAGACAATAGTTTTAATGAAATAAATAAATGAATTTAATTATTGTATATATGTAGCTTATGTACTGTTGACCCTTGAATTGGTCAACGACACGGAGTCAAGTAAAACGATAAAAACAAGATGAATTCAAGCCAAAAAGATAAATGACGTCAAAGTTTTAGAGTGGTTCGGCCCCAAGTAATGATAATGACCTATGCCCACTTAGTATTCTTATTAATGTAGAACTCCAAAAACCTGTGATCAATGAACTAGGGTTCACGAGTTTCACAAGCTTGGAGATGAATACAAGTTGTGGATAAAAACACTATAATTCTCTCTCAGTCTCTCAAGATCAAAAGTCTCAGAGTTCCCAAAAAATCCCCTATCTCCAGCCCTATGAGTCTTATTTATAGGCTCAAGGAGTTCCTCATGGGCCGATGGGCCTTAATTACATTTAATATAAGCGTATTTAAATAATCATGGAAATCACAATTATTACATAAATGTGAAAATACACATCTGTAGAAAATATCTGAAATGCTGCGACCAGACTGGTCGCTCATAAAAGATGTCGTCTACTGAGTGAATTCTCTTCTGGTTAATGGTCGAACAGAACGTACTCACTTAAATGGTCACGTGTATCCCACGTGCATGTTAATTTTGCCACGTCATCAGGTAAATCTTTTTTGGGTAAACATTTTCCCCCCAAGTTTATTTTACTGCGATCAACATATAATAAACTTACTCAACCAGCTTTTCGTCTTACCTGTCACATATGTCAGCACCTTTTCGAAAAAGTAAGCAATCATGAATGTTACAGTTTCCCAAAAATATTTCAACGGCTAACACGATTTCCCACGCATCGAAAACATACCCCCATCATTACTTCTTTAACTGTGCCACGATCAGTATAAATAAGTTACTTTTTACCTTTTACCAAATCTATCTCTCTCAAGAACTCAGAAAAACTCTCAAGGGAAACCAAGAAAACTTCGGTGATCCGAGACGTTTTCAATCAACTTCGAGCAACGACACCCGCGACTCCTTCGCAATCTGCAATCCAAGTAATTTTTTGAACTCATTGTCTCTGTTATACAATCAAAAATGAATTTCACAAGTTTTCTAGTGTGAGTTTTGAATGTTCTTGAGAAAATAGAATTTGGGTAATCGGGTTCATATGAAAAAACATGATAGGATAGGAATTTTAAGTAGTAAAACATATTAAGTGAGGCTTAGAAATCAGTGTGGGAAGTAGGAATATTGTTTTAAGGCCCAAAATCGAAGTGAAAATTCGATTTTTATGCTTTCGGAAAAAACAGGGTTTTTCCCGCCTGTTTTCGGAGTCGAAAAGTTTTTCAAAAAAAACTTTTCTGAAAAAACTTTTCATTTCCACTTTTAAATCTGTTTTTCCAAACTGCTCGCATGTGTTGGAGTGTTTATATTAGGATGCTGCTAGTCGTATAAAAGCTTAACTTTTATGCATGAGCAACGTTATCCTTATACTTCTCCTTCTATGTATTGGTTGTAGATTCTCACTTCCCCTATACTCTTCTCAGATATTCATACACGATCCTTGGGGAGGTGAGAGGCCAATAGACAACGACCCTCTTGCACTATTGTTCGAGGACCAAGAACAACTGTCACTTTTGTTCTCTGAATTCCCATCTTCACAGCAAAACCCTCCAACCAGCCCTCTGACCAGTCAACTTAACATGGGTCGTGTGAAATACACTGCTCGTAAAAAGAAGAAAGCAACCAACTCGCCATCTGACCAACCTGCCTCTCCTGCTGAGGACCCCCCAACTAATCCTCAACCTATAAACTTCGCATTTCCTGACATTCAACCCAAAGCTAGGCCTCGCGATGGCCCTCGAGCTGAAGACGAAGTCGAGTGGTATCTTGCACCTCATAGTGTTATATCAGCTAGGACAGCGACAAAATATCTTAAGAAGTATGGCCTTCCTGGGATTACATTAGTTCAGTCTACACCCGACCAGAGGGAAAACTTTCCTAGGGGCACCTTTAGCGCCTGGTTGAGGTTTATATCAAGGAAGGGGCAATCCTGCCCTTGCACGACTACTTTCAAGGGGTGGCCAACTACTTCGAGGTGGCCCCTTTCCAAATAACACCCAATGGATATAGAGTGCTATCAACACTCTATATCCCCTACAACCATAAAAAATGGCTTGTGCCAACACCCCATGAGATCAATTACCTCTTTGATCTCAAATCTAACCCCAACTAGAATAATACGGGGTTCTTCCACTTCTGCCACAAGGAAATTGCTCGTGTATTCCTAAGTAATGTTACCCATAAATCCAACGTGGTAAAATACTTCCAGGAGTACTTCCTCACAACAGACTTGGTCGCTAATAATCTGGCCTTCGTGCGAAGAAGTAAATTTCTCAATTTCTGGTTGTGTGTTTTCTTATCGGTGTTTCCTTCACTATCCTTAGAGCATTAGTGTTGTATCTAGGCCCATGGTATCGACCAGACCCCACTCCAGAGATGGAGATCAGGGCTGCAGCATTGGCCAGCATGACGAACATCAAAAAAATCGTCAAGGAGCTGGTTTTTGAAAGCAACCTTAGGTTGGTAGGCCTTCTGATACCTCACCAGGAAGTGAGGGAGTCCACCGCGGGGAGTGCCACTGGAGAGGGTACTGGACTAGAAATCCCTGAGCAGCAGCAAGATGTGTCACAATCCCAAAGGCGACGACCAATGGGAGTGACCATTCGAGAACCACCCAGCAACACCCGAGCTGCTACTACCCCTGGCCAACATGGGAGGGGGAAACAAAAATTGTCGGAATACATTGGCACTATATCTGAATCCTTGACGAGAACGGTATAGATCTTTCACTTTTAGATAGCTTGCCCATCCCTTATCATCTATTCGATAGGGATGGCAATTTTAATTTTACAACCAGAAATTTTAATTCGGACTTCTTCAAGGCAAAGAGTGAGTGTAGCTGTAGTTCTATAGATAATATAGCGACCAGTAATAATTGCTCAGGTATATTACTTAGAATTTCCCTTTCTATTATTTTATTTCTTCTTTAATTTCCTTATCTGATCATTTGTTTCTGTTTTGTAGTCATGCCTTCCAAAGAAGCCTTCGAGGGCTCGAACAGAGGACCCTCCATCACCAACACCTTCCAAGGACACGACCCCTCCTCCAGCTCCCTGCAACACAACTCCTTCGACTCCTCGTGACCCAACTCCTCCTGAGCAGTCAAGAAAAACTCAAGTCGAGGCTATCTTGAAAACTGCATATAGCTCGGCTAACGATAAGCTGCAAAAACTGTCAAGACACCATCGTAGCCAGGAAGCTTTAAGCAGCATCCCCACCATGAAATACTCAGTGTAAGTTACAACCTTTTCTGTGTTTTAGCTGGCTAGCTCGCCCTTTCACTTATACTAACATCGTTACTTTCTCTCTGATCGCAGGGTGCTCTGACCATGAGTACTGGTTGGCGTCGCTCTGAGAATACTGATGCCAAGCATGCTGAGGAGATCAAAGCATGTGAGGAGAGCGCTAAAGCATGCAAAGAGAAGGCCAAAGCATGCGAAGAGTAGGTCGTCTGTCTGAGCGAAGAGCTAAAAAAGAATCCAGAAGCAGTGGTCAAAATTACTGCTAGCAAAAACCAGCTCAAGGAAGCTTCAGAGATTAATTTCAAAGAAGCGTCCAAACTTCAGGATGAGTTGGTGGCCAGCCGGCAGGAAGTCATCGAGCTGGAGGGGCGAGTAAAGCTGCTCGAGGAAACAAATGCTCGGAACCTAGAGAAGTTCAAAGGGGAAACTTTCAACTGCTTCTACCTATTCTGGAAGATCAATCCAGAGGAAAAATTCAACTACCTTCCTGAGCATGCAAGGAAACTCAAACTGATGAGATGCGCTGCTCGCCTAGAAGAGGAGAAATCCTCGAAATCTCCTTGGCAACAGGCATTGAGGGTGTTGAAGAGGAGGCAGGGACCACGGTCGACCATCAATCCCAGCCAGATCCTCTGGCTTCTTAGTGATTTATCCATTTATTTTTTATTTATATTATTTTTTTTTGTAACTGGGACATACGAACTATGGTTCGTAATGTCGAGACAATTTTTTGTTGCGTAGGGCAACTTCCTTTTAATCATTAATTACATCCAAGCAGCAACTGCTCGCGGTGTTAAACATTTCATTTTGATATTATAATATTTGCTTTTATTATAACATCTGCTCGTATGACCGAACTTAGAATAGCACTTTGTTTTCATCTTACAAATCCAAAATTTTTGAAAAATACTCTAAGTGTCGTACTATGCTTTCCCTTATTTTGCTCGTGTGTTTACATATGCTAGTTGATATGCTTTGCTCGCTTAGTATCTTATATGCCCTCCAAGTGATCAAGGAGCTCAAGGACCTCGGTCATTTGCCATGACCAAGTCTTGTTCGAACATTACTGCTTGCATACTTGTAATTAAAACGATAATATAGCAAAACAACACACGTAATGAGCAAATACTTGTAATACATACAATAATTGGCAAGAATAACTAGCTGCGTACATTTCCTTTTATTTCTCATAATAAATGGATAAGATTGTGTCTGTACGAGTGATCAAAAATTGATCTTACAATTGTAAGCGATCAGTCATATATTTGACCAACCCTTATTCATAAACTTGTAAAAAGTGAAATTAATACAAGACAGTTCCTTAAAAAGAACTGTTTATTGATAATACTTGCGCATGTGTTCTCCATTTCAATATCAAGGAATGAGATCTCAATTTAAGCGAGCAAGTTTATATGTGTCTAGTTGAAGAACTTCTTCAATCTAATACAGACCCTCCTAGTTAGGTCTGAGCACTCCGACAGCTTGATCGCAAGTGTTGAGAAAAGCTCTTCTAGGAACCAAATCTCCAACGTTAAATTTTCTTTCTCGTACTTTAGAGTTAAAATATCGAGCCACCTTTTGCTGATAAGCTGCAACTCGAAGTTGAGCTTGCTCGTGCCTTTCATCAACCAAGTCGAAAGATTCCATCAATAATTGATCTTTAGTGCCTTGATCATATGTTAGCCTTCTATGTGATAGTGGGTTGAGCTCAATAGGAAACATGGCCTCATACCCATAGGCCAAAGAAAATGGAGTATGGCCTATTGCTGTTCGATGGGATGTTCTATACGACCAAAGGACTTCTTGTAGTTGTTCTGGCCATGCCCCATTTGCTTCTTCAAGCCTTTTCTTCAGGGTGTCCTTCAGGGTCTTGTTGACAGCCTCAACCTATCCGTTTGCTTGCAGATGAGCTACCGAAGAAAAACTCTTGATAATCCTGTGCCTCTCGCAAAAATCAGTGAAAAGATCACTGTCAAATTGTGTGCCATTATCAGAGACAATTTTCTTGGCAACCTATATCGGCATACGATGTTCTTGACAACAAAGTCTAATACCTTCTTGGTCGTTATTGTTGCAAGTGGCTCAGCCTCGGCCCACTTTGTAAAGTAGTCAACAACAAATACTGCATACATGACATTCCCTTTTCTTGTGGGTAAAGACCTGATCAAATCAATCCCCCATACTGCGAATGGCCACGGGCTTTGCATCTGTTTGAGCTCATTTGGGGCTATTCGAGGTATCTTGGAGAATCTTTGACACTTGTCACATTTTTGAACAAAATCAATAGAGTCCTCATTCATGGTAGGTCAAAAATATCCTTGCCTTAGGATCTTTTTTGACAAACTCTGCCCCCCAGTGTGATCTCCACAAAAACCTTCATGGACTTCTTGTTGGGGTTTTATGCCCTAATTAAAACTCAAATTCTTTGTAATCTCATTTTATTATCAATAAAAGAATATAAATCATTTTTTGACTTGGTCAATCACTTTGCTCACATGTTTTATTTTCATGATTATTTGTTTAATATAAATTTCTATTAAATCCCGAGCATATAGCTAATCTTATTTATAGTGACGTAATCACAATGGAATATAAATATGATTATATGTTCAAAATAAGTTAGTCCTAAGATTAGTCAGTGCACCGGATTTACACTGACTTGCCAATCTACGATATGATCTACTTACACATTACAGTGTTATGTTCTTTCCAAAACATTAGCAAAGTAGATAAGATCAGATGTATTTGTTACATCGGACATGACCGATATTTACAGTTGATAAGATAAGTAAACATACCGTTATTATCTATTCTAGTCATATCATATAGTTGATCATATGTTGATTCAATATCAATTCTGAGTAGTTAGTATTCTAACTGATTGTATTATTTGAGTTCTTTGACTTGTTCGTTACCAGCTTACCCTACAGACTAGCCCATACTTACATCTTGGGAACTCGGTAGTATAATTGAGTGGGAGTGTTAATCATATATATGAACATCTATAGCTTCTGATGAAGAAGTGAAACGATGGTTTCCTTTTAGTTTGGTTCAAGGTGTTAAATGATAGAGATCTCATTTCAGTAATTAAATTAGTTTACTGAAATATCATTTACAAGGAACTAAGTGTTTTAAGGATAAAATACAATGAGGGGTAAAACGGTATTTTATTCCTATCTCATTGTAAACCGTCTATAGAGGATTGAGTGACAATTATGGTTGTAACAATGGATAATTAATAGCGTATCTATATTTGTTATAGAGCGTTCTATGAATTCAAGAGTGCAATTCCAAGTCTATAGTGGAGTCACGAGGAATTAATAAGTTAGTAAATTTATTTGTAAGATTTATGATAACTTATTGGAGCTTGATTTTATAGGCCCATGGTCCCCATTGTACCTTGGATAAAATCCTAGATAGTCTCAATTAATTGATTTAATCATCAATTAGAATTATCAAAGTTGACCAGGTCAATTTTGGATAGTTTCACAGAGTTGTGTAATTTTGAGAAGAAAAGAGAAATTATGGCAGATTTATTAATTAAGATAAATTGTTATCTAAATTAATAAATAAGTTTAAATCAAGGTTCAAATTATAAACAATTAATTTGATAAAGGATTTAAATAATTATTTAATTAATTAAATCAATAGAAAATAATACAAGCCTTGATTTGAAGTCCAATGGGCTTATAATCAAATGGGAAATTTCACGGGCCTATAGCCCATGATAATTTCGACCTAGGGCTTCAAAATGGCTATTATTTTAGTGATTTTTAAATAAATTAAATGGCCTAATTGAGTCTATAAAATGAGTTCTTAGAGAGAAGTCAAAACACAAGTTTTGATAAGTCACAAGTAAAATTTTCTGATAGTTTTAGATTATCTCTAAACACAAGTCCTTTTCTAAGCCTCTTTGTTATTTTATCTTCTTCTCACTATATCTATCTCATGTGTTGAGAATTTCCCACACTAGTCTAGGTGGTTCTAAGGATACATTGGAAGATTGTGAAGAAAATAGAAGATCGGTTCAGTTTCTTGATAATACTCTGCGACAGAAAGGATACAAGAGTTAGAGAAACTGAAGGAAGGACTCTTAATTCCGCTGCGTATACTGTAAGTATTCTATTCTTTGTTTCTCTTTGAATTCAATTTTAGAAACATGTTTTAGGCTATCTCATATTAATTTGTTTAATATTAGATATACATGAAAATAAATAAAGATCCTGTATAAGCTTAATCTAACACTTCTTTCATCAATTCCTTGGCCTTTTCCTTAGAAACACATCTTAACAGAGGCAACGAGTACCCTCTTCTATATAAAATTCTACCGACCAGAATGAATCGAGCCGACTATCTCTGGAGGGTTCTTGCATTGTTTCTTTCCGCTGGCAGCAATCCTTGCTCAAGGTATTTAATGATGGGCGTCATCCATGTGTCTGTCGCTTGGATCATCAGTGAAGACTCTTCTGCTTGGATCCTCGGTGTCGACGAATGTTCAACTAGTACTATGTTCAAGGTGTCAGCATCCTTCATGCTTGCTAGCTTGACCAAGGCATCAGCATTCGAGTTCTGATCGCGAGGTACTTGCTTGAGAGTATACTTTTCAAACTGCGCCAATAATTCTTTTGCTTTGTTCAAATAAGCGATCATCTTGAGACCCCTAGCCTGATACTCTCCCATAATCTGATTGAACACTAGCTGGGAATCGCTATAAAATTCTAGTGACTTTATGTCCATGTCCTTGGCTAGTCTTAAACGTGCGAGCAGAGCTTTGTATTCGGCTTCATTATTGGACGCTGTAAAGTTGAATCTGATTGCACAATGGAACTGATGTCCTTCTGGGGTAATCAAGATCAATCCTACTCCAACACTCTGCTCGTTGGAAGAGCCATCTACGAACAATTTCCATGAAGGAGCTTGATCTTGACTTTCAGCTCCTTCTATTGACTCGCTAATTGGGATCCCTGTGAATATTGCGACAAAGTCTGCTAGAGCTTGTCCTTTCACAGCTACTCGTGGAGAATAAGAAATGTCGAACTGCCCAAGTTCAACTGCCCTATTTTAATAATCATCCAGCGACTTCTGGTTTTTGCAAGACTTGCCGTAATGGCTGGTCAGTGAGTACCACGATGGGGTGAGCTTGAAAGTATGGTCGCAGCTTTCTGGAGGCCAGAATCAAGCAATAGGCTTACTTTTCAATGGGTAGATACCGCAACTCTGCTCCTACTAGCATCTTGCTTACATAGTACACAACTTTTTGAACATGGTCCTCTTCTCTGATCAAAACAGCGCTAGTAGCATACTCCGTGACTGTCAAGTAGATGAACAAAGTTTCTTTTTCGACCAACTTGGACAAGATTGGTGGTTGCGACATATGGGACTTTAGCGCCTGAAAAGCCTGTTCGCATTGTTCTGTCCATTCAAACTTCTTGTTGCCTCTGAGTAGATTAAAAAATGGAACACACTTGTTTGATGACTTGGATACAATATACTCAGGGTGGCGATCCTCCTAGTTAGGCTTTGAACATCTTTAATCTTGGAAAGTGATTGCATCTTGATCAGGGCCTTGATCTTTTCGGGATTAGCTTTGATTCCTCACGTGTTTACTATGAATCCCAAAAATTTCCCTAATCCAACACCAAAGGAACACTTGAGGGGGTTCAACTTCATCTAATATGTGCTCAAGATGTTGAAGCATCCTCACAAGTCCTCGATGTGCTCTTCAGCCTCCTTTGACTTAACTACCATGTCATCGACATATACTATCATGCTAACGCCGATCAGTTCTCTGAACATATGGTTGACCAGTCGTTGGTAAGTCGCATCAGCGTTTTTCAAACCGAAAGGCATTACTTTGTAACAGTAAAGCCCTGTATCCGTTCGAAAGCTAATGTGATCCTCATCAGGTGGATGCATACTGATTTGATTGTACCCAGAGTATGCGTCCATGAATGATAAAATCACATGCCATAATGTAGCATCGACCAACTGGTCGATCCTTGGGAGTGGGAAATAATCCTTAGGGCAGGCTTTATTAAGGTCTGTGAAATCCATGCACGTCCTCCACATGCCATTCGGCTTGGGAACCAGTATAAGATTAGAGACCCAAGATGGATAAAATGCTACCCTGATGAATTTGTTCTCCTTCAGCTTTTCGACTTCATATTTTAACGCCTTTGATCTGTCTTTTTCGAGCAGCCTTCTTTTTTGTTGCACTGGTGGAAATTTTTTGTCTATATTTAAGACATGGCTGTTAACTGCTGGATCAATCCCAACCATATCTTTATGCGACCAGGAAAACATCTCCTGGTTCTCCTTCAAAAATTCCACCAGTTTTTTCTTTGTTGTTGTCTCTAAGTTTTTATCGACTTTTTCAACCCTGGTCGGATCTGCCTCTTCTAGTTGGACCTCTTCGAGGTTCTCCACGGATCCCACATTTTCTTCAAAATTCCCAAAGTGAGGATCTAAGTCTCTATCCTCACTTTGGGCAACACCCTATTTGGTGACCTATTCACCTTATTGGGCTTGTACTTCATTTGCCAACAATAATATTTTCTCGACTTTTCCCCCCGATCCTCCTCTTTTTGCCTCGGTAATCAAGGAATTATAACATTCCCGTGCTTCATGTTGGTTTCCAGATACCCATCCCACTCCTACGTCGGTTGGAAATTTCATGTCCAAGTGCCAAACTGAGGTCACGGCTTGCAGGTTGACTAGAATAGGCCTTCCAATCACAACATTATATGCAGAAGGACAATCAACTACTATGAAAGTAGTGAGTAATGTCCTGTTCGTAGGTGCCACTCCTGCTGTGGCTGGAAGTCTGATCGACCCAGTTGGTGCGAGCCCTCGCCAGAAAAACCATAAAAGGTTTGGTTGCATGGTTCCAAATCTTGCACTGAGAACTTCATTCTCTCCAGTTAAGATTTATACAAAATGTTGACTGAGCTTCCTGTATCCACCAATACTCGCTTGACCATCATATTAGTGATCTGGACATCCACGACCAGAGGATCTGAATGGGGGAATCGAACATGTTGAGCGTCATTCTTAGAGAAAGTTTTCAATTCTTCCTCTGTTCGAGATTTTTTGGGAGTTTGCTCCTCTATGTTCATCATTTCAATATCTTGGTCATGGCATAATGTTCGAGCATATCTTTCTCTTGCCTTTCCATTGTAACCCGCTAGGTGTGGGCTACTATTGATGGTCAGCAATGTACTAGTAGCCGGAGTTGGCTGTAAAGGGGGCAAGTGTTGGCGTACAGGTGCCTGCTCATTTCCTCCTTGAGCTTCTCACTGAGAACCTCCAGCGGCTCACACATATCTCCTCAGGTGTCCTTGTCTGATAAGGAACTCAATCTCATCTTTAAGCTGGTTGCACTCGTTGGTGTCATGACCATAGTCGTTATGAAAACAACAAAACTTAGTAGTATCGCTCTTGGAGATATCTTTCCTGATTGGGGCTGGTCGTCTGAAGGGAACAGTGGTGTTAGTGTCCTGGTACACTTCTGCTTTGCTATCGACTAGGGCTGTATAATTGGTAAACCTCGGCTCGTATCTATTTTGTTTCGGGCGCTTGTTATAAGATGTTGCCGGCTCGTGGTTCACCTTTTTTTCTCCGTTTTCCCATTATTTTTGTTGTTGCCATTGGGTTTTCCAGACCCATTGGAGGCTTTGGTGGGATCTTCTTTCAGTCCCTAGTCGTATGTGGGTGACTTCCCTTCGTTGGCAATGGCCTCCGCGAGCTTAATGTACCTGTCTGCTCGGTCCAGAAATTCTTGGGTGCTCTTGACCCCATTCTTCTGCAAACTATTCCAAAGGCATGAATGGCGCCGTACTCCAGCAGTAAGAGCCATCATCTTTCCTTCATCGCCAACCGTCTTAGCCCCAGCAACGAATTGCATGAATCATTGAATGTAATCCCTCCTTATGGCGTATCTCGACCAGCTGATTGGCTTCGGTCAGATGTACTCAACCAGCATAAAACTGCCCGTAAAAATCCTTCACGAAAATTTCCCAAGACATTATGCTGGTCGGAGGGAATTTGAAAAACCACTCTTGAGCAGTCTCGGACAAGGTGGCTGGAAAGATTCTGCACCGAGCATCGTCTGATACCTTTTGGATGTCCATTTGTATCTCGAATTTGTTCATGTGAGATACATGATCTTCTAATCCAGTGAAGTTGGGCAAGAACGACATCTTAAATTTGCTTGGATTCTCGGCCATCACGATTCTTTGCACAAACGAAGTGCCCTTTCTCTGGTCAAATTCAATATGGGATGTCCGGTTCCCCACTAGTTGTTGGACGACCTGATTTAAAGCATCGAGTTGGGCCTGTACAATGTCTGTCACTATTGGAGCGACTGGTGCTGGAGGGGCATACTTGTCATGTCTTTCTCTTCTATCATTGAGAATATCCCTCAAATCTTCCTCCCTACGCCTTTGCTCGCTCGCGCCTAGTCGATCAAAGACGTTGGGTTGTCTAGGCTGCCCCCCAACATTCTGGCTCATTAGTCAATTCTCTCTTGGTGGAGGGTTCTGTTCTCCACCCATCTCTTCTTGTCGCAGACCAACATTTCCTCTGCCCAAATACGCCTCATTATAGTCATGGCCATCTCTAAATTGTGACTGATTATGGTGCGACCTATTGTTCGCACTATTTCCCCCTCCCCTTGCTGGCATGTCCCGACTGACAGGTGGAGGCCTACATTGATCGGTAGGTCCCTGGGCATTATTATGTCGTGGGGGACCCTTGGCCGCAGAGCCTGATTCAACCTGCCTTCTGCCTGCAGAAGGACGTTGTCCCCTATTCGGTGGGTTTGGTTCCTCGGCAGTTTGGCGTCTAGGGCTCCGAGGATGCTGCCCAGCCCTACTCTGCCTTTGCTGCTGGGGATTATCTTGACTAGTGCGATAAGGTGGTTGTTGCTTAGGATTCTGGAGTGGCCTATCTTGTTGAGTAGCAGGGGGTTGCTCCAGCCTCTGAGGGTTTGTCGGTTGAGGCGGAGTGTGGTGATGTTGGGGATGATTCTGATTGTGGACCTTGCTGTGGTTGCGTACTAGGTGGCTGATCCAGTTGGGAGGCATGTGCATGCTGTCCTTGGGCCAACTGAATGGCTGCCTCCAGAGCGGCAGTGACATCCCTCTGTTGGCGGTCCATGTCGGCCTGTCGCTCATTCAATTCTTGGCGTTGCCTATCAATCTCCCTCTGTGCAGCACCATTGTTTCAGCCACATTTTCTTGAGTAGCCCTCAGATTTGCTAATTCCTCTTGCAAGACAATCAGAGTCATCCTCAAAGTTTCAGAATCCATCTCCTCCTCTTCCAATTCCACTTGTGTCTCATCCTCAATCACATTTTGTGGAGGAGGTTGGGTTGGCGCAGTACCAAAGGTTTGCCCAGTCTTCCTAGTTGTTTTCGCCATTTCATCTTCTTGGAGGTCTTGAGTTCAACTCTCGATGAAAGCACCAAAATGTTGGCCCTTGAATTGGTCAACGACACGGAGTCAAGTAAAACGATAAAAACAAGATGAATTCAAGCCAAAAAGAAAAATGACACCAGAGTTTTAGAGTGGTTCGGCCCCAAGTAATGGTAATGACCTACGTCCACTTAGTGTTCTTATTAATGTAGAACTCCAAAAACCTGCGATCAATGAACTAGGGTTCACGAGTTGCACAAGCTTGGAGATGAATACAAGTTGTGGATAAAAACACTATAATTCTCTCTCAGTCTCTCAAGATCAAAAGTCTCAGAGTTCCCAAAATATCCCCTCTCTTGAGCCCTATGAGTCTTATTTATAGGCTCAAGGAGCTCCTCATGGGCCGATGGGCCTTAATTACATTTAATACAAGCGTATCTAAATATTAATGGAAATCACAATTATTACATAAATGTCAAATTACACATCTGTAGAAAATATCTGAAATGCTGCGACTAGACTGGTCGCCCATAAAATATGTCGTCTGTTGAGTGAATTCTCTTCTGGTCGATAGTTGAACAGAACGTACTCAGTTAAAAGGTCACATGTATCCCACGTGCATGTTAATTTTGCCACGTCATCGAGTAAATCTTTTTTGTGTAAACATGTACTATAGTATTATTAATAATATTAAGTAACTATTAGAAAATTCTCAAGTTCATCTATGTGGTCTCAATCTCATATTGGTATGAGAGGATCGAGGTGGAGATAATGAACTTAAATAGTTCGCAGTAAAATAAAGTTATAGAATCTTTAGATTAATTACTGCTAGTACGGTCCACTATTATCATGAACACATGTGACCTAGATCCGGGTTACTAGTGTAGTAGGACACTTTAGTGGAGGTACTTTGTATGTTGAGAGTATGTAGAACTGGAACAAATGTGATTTAATAATAATTTTTTAATACATTTTTCGTAGTATTATAAAACACATCAACTAATGATCATATACAAACTGATCTTAATCCATAAGTTACTATGAATTCTTATATATGTAATTTGATCCTTTGATTCATGCGTTATGGTTTGTTAGAATGATCAGGCTAAGAACTATTATTTTGGGGACTCAATGATGTATATGGCTGGGGGCATAGCTTAACAGACATGGAATATATACCTTCTTATAGATTTAATGATGATTCCCTATTGAGTTGGCTTTTGGAACTGAAAAAGTTATTAACATCAAATTTATAATCAGATTATGAATAAACCTTCACTAGTAAAGTCAATGATACAATAGGAATCAAGATATAATTAAAAGGGTATAACAATAATTTTATTCCCACTTAATTATGAATCATCAATAGAGGATCAATTTGTATGTAATGATTATATCAATGGACACTTTATGGTTACAATAAAGTACTCGGTAAATATGTCTTTAATTCTCAAAAGTTTAGTCTCATATTTATAGTAGAATGATCACGAGATTAATAAATATGACAATTGAATCAAAGAGTTTTGTTTAGTAATATTTTATTTATTGGAGCTTGGAATTGTTGGTCCATAGGTCCTCGGGGCAGCTCTATCAACACTAATTAATGTAAGAGTTGATATAAGGGTTATATTGTGAATGAGCTATTTGAGAGAATATTTATTCTTCGAAATAAATATGCAATTATGTGATAATTGAAGTTGCACAATTTATTATTTCATTTGTGTAATTTTTGAAATTGTGTAGAAATAGAATAAATTGATTTTAATCAATTATTTTATTTAAGTGTGAATAAATAAATATGGATAGTCAAAATTGATTTTGATTATTATATTTATTTAATTAGTAATAAGATGATAATGGAAATTCAAATTTTGAATTTTGAAATTTGAAATTTAAGTTGTTATCTATTCCTTAAAAAGATGATACCTTATTTGGAGATCTAATTATTAATTAATTAAAATAAAAACACATGAAAAAATCAAAATCCCATTTTTCAGGGATAGGCCACACGCATAGGGCTTGGACTGCTCTATGCGTGTGACACATCTGATGTTATCAGATATTGGTTTTTTTAATTTAATTTTTAATTAATTAATCAAATATTTTAAAAGGGATTTTAAAATGGAATGTTAGATTTTTATCTATTATCATTGTTATTATTATTATGAAAGATGATTTATTTTATTATTATTATTATTATGGTAATAATACATATATATTCTATATGATAGAAAATAGAAACAACAAGTTTTAATCGAGAAGAAAAACTACCATCTTTTTCACAAAAGGAAAAACTTTTTCTCTCTAGCCTATAATCAAAAGTCTCATGTGTTGAGAATACTTTTGATTCAAAAAATTGATCATTGTTCTCTATGTGCCCACCCACATCTTGAGGTGTAGAGAATGTCTTGGAAGATCTAGGTGTGAGTACTCAAGCAAGGATAGGAAGATCGAAATACATAAGAAAAGATTCAAGGATTCTTGATAGGCTACAAGAGGTAAATCGTTTCGTATTATTTTTCATATACATATTATATATATTGCTTAACATATTTCATATTAAAAGATTCTCATTTAAAGTTGTTTATATGAAAATTTTTGTTGTATACCATTACCGCAATTTCCGTTGCGCACTAAGAACCGATCCTAACAATTGGTATCAAAGTCATCTTTAATCCCTGCATATGTTAATTACTGTGTTGGTATCATATGTATTTTTATATTATGTGTAATATATGAATGGATGGATGTTTATGTATGAATCGTTTATGTTATTAAGGATTGGTTTTCATGGTATTTTTTGGGTTAGGAAAAGTTGTTAAATATTCTAGATATACAAAAATTGTAAGCCATTTTTGGGCATAGGAATTTTGTAATTTTTTTTTTTTAATTCTGAAAATTTTTGTAATGGCCCAAGCCCCAAATACAAACCTTGAGGCCCAAGCTGCTGCCCCTACCGCCGTATGCCTGCCTGCGCACCCAACCACCTACATGCATGCGCGCCCAGTGCCAAGCCACCTGCACACCAGCGCGCCCAGCGACCTTGTGCACCTAGTAACCCCATGTGCCTGCACCCGCCTCCAGGCGCACCCGTGCCAGCCGCAACCCAACCATGGACACACCCATTCGGGTTTATGTCATGCAAACTCTAATGGATGTGTACTTATCCATTTGGTCATGTTTAAGCCCAATATAATTAAAAGTATTTTAATTATAAATTTTGAGTTAATTGTGGTGAGTCCAAATTTCAATTGGGCCTCAATAACTTGTTGGGTATTAAAACCCAAAGTTTTATTATTTTAAATTGTTTAAAATAATTAAAAGGTTATTTAATTCAAAATGGTTAATTAAAATGGCAATGACCCAAAGACTAAAAGAGAAGGTCCAAGATCACAGGAGTTGTTCTTTATTAGGTCTTAGTTAGTTTAATTATTTTTCAGTATTTCTTTTGCAAGTGTTGTAATTTTCTAGAAATACCCAATACACCCAACCCGCATTTATTTATTTATTTGCTTGAACGTGATTAAATTGTTCAATACTTTATCATGCATAATAGCATGCCATACATATTACCCACATAGTACATATTAAGCATGCAATTATTTTTAGAAACATGCTTAGAATTGATTATATGTTTTTATTTGATAACTCATATAATTAATTTAGTCTTAATTAGTTAAGATGTTAAAAATAATTTAAAGTTGTTTATTTTCTTATTTAATAGTTTTTTTATTAAATAAAATGGTATTCTATTTAAAAAGATAAAATAAAATCTAGGGCATGATTATTTATTTTTCATAATTGGATTAACATTTATTAGAATATAATTTGGTAAAATTAATTTAATTAGTTTTACAACCAAATTGAAAAATATTGATTTTGTGAAAAACACAATTTTAAAATAGTGAGTGGGAGAGGGAATTATGACAATAAGTCCCATGGTCTCTATTATTGGTTGAACACCGAATATGTTTATTTGATCTCAAGGTTGACTTCTCATATGAGAATAAGATTGGTGATGTATTTCAAGTTTGACTAACCCTAAGGCACACTCTTGAGTTAAGTCATTGATTGAAAAATAATGGGTTACACTTCGAAGATGTATCTAGGCTTTCGAGCGCAACTAGTGCATCTTGACCAAACTAATGGTAATTCATAAGTCTAAAGAGAAAAATGAGTTTTTAAGTTTTCACTTATGGAGTTGAGATCTTGTCTCAAGGTTAATTTGTGATTAGTCTGACCTGCCCTAAGGCGGTCCATTAATTTTTCAAATTAATCTATCGTGGACTAGTAATAAAATTTGTGTGTGTTATTTTATATGTTGCATTCATGCATCCTATTTAGTATTCCAAATATAAACTGATATTTATTATATGCATTAATTCATTATATTTTATTTATTTAATTTTCAGCAATATGTCCAATCCAAACCCTGTAACTGCTTTACTTGCTAATGAGAAATTGACTGGTGATAAATATATGAAATGAAAATCAAACAAGAACATTGTTTTGATATGTGAAAACCACATGTTTGTCCTTAATGAGGAATGTCCTGAGGTTCTTGCTCTCACTGCTGCCAAAACAGCTAGAGAGAAGTATAACAATTGGATCTTATCTAACAATAAGGACAAATGTTATATGCTTGCTAGTATGAGCAATGTGCTCAGAAAGAAGTTTGAAACTGTTGCAACAACCTATGAGATTTGAGAATCTTTACAAGGCATGTTTGGTCAGCAATCTGATAAGTGCAGACATGATGCTACTAGAAGCTTCATGAATATGAAAATGAAGAAAAATATTTCTGTCAGAGAACATGTCCTAGACATGATCAACATATTGCACGATGCAGAAATACATGGTACGACCATTGATTAGAGAACTCAAGTAAGTGTGATACTTGAATCTCTCACACCAACTTTTGCGACATTCACTACCAACTATGTTATGATCAAGTTGGAGTACAATATGACCCAACTGCTGAATGAGTTGCAAACTTTTTGAGTCTCTAAAAAAAAGTTCCACTAAGGTTGAGGAGGAAAATGTTGCTGAAACAAAGTCTTCCACTTCAAATGGTAATTCAAAGAAAATGAATGGTGGCCAAGGAAAGGACAAGAAAAAGGACAAACAACAAGAGAATATCAACAAGTCTTCCAAGAAGAATAATTCTGCAAAGAACTCCAAAAAGAAGGCACCGAAAGGAGCATGCTTTAATTGTGGAGTTGACGGTCATTGGAAAAGGAATTGTCCTAAGTACATGGCTGAGCTGAAAGACAAAAAAAGGGTAAATTTGATTTACTTGTTTTATAATCTTGTTTAGTGGAAGGTGATTTTTCATCTTGGATAGTTGATTCTGGAGCCATTAACTGTGTTTGTTTTTCTTCCCAGATTCTTAGTGCTTCAAGGAAGCTGGCTCATGGAGAGGTGACCATGAGAGTTGGGACTGGACAGGAGATCTTGGCAGCTGAAGTTGGAAAAGCTCACCTAGATTTTGATAATAATAAATTTATTGTGTTGGACAATGTTTATTTTATTCCTGGATTTACTATAAATTTAATTTCCTTATCAAAATTGCATGAACAAGGTTTTAATGTTTCTTTTAATAATAATTTGATTGTTATTTTGAAATATGGTTTGACATTTGTTCTGCAAAGTCTGAAGGTGGACTTTACAAGTTAAAGTCCAATATCGAGCATGTTTATAATTCTGAATTATTTAAAAATGCAAATCCTAGATCTATTAAAAGACAAAAGACAGATTCTGATAGTGAAACATATCTGCGACATTTGAGATTGGGAGATATTGGTCTAGACAAAATTAACAGATTAACAAAGGATGATCCTTTAAGAGAACTATCTATTGGTTCTCTCCTGGTCTGTGAATCCTACCTAGAAGGCAAAATGACCAAGAGACCTTTCTCTGCTAAAGGTTCAAGAGCCACATAACCACTTCAACTTGTACATACAGACTTTGAGGTCCACTAAATGTCCAAGCTAGAGGAGGTTATGAATATTTCGTCACTTTCATTGATGATCATTCAAGATATGGTTACCTATACTTAATGCAAAGGAAATCTGAAACCTATGATAAGTTTAGGGAATTCTGAGCAGACGTTGAAAATCAATTAGGTAAATCACTAAAAGTACTTTGATCAAATCGAGGTGGAGAGTACTTAGATTATTAATTTGAGGAACATTTGCGTGAGCATAGAATTCAATCCCAACTCACTGCACCTGGAACGCCACAAAAAAATGGTGTTTCAGAAAGGCGGAATAGAACCTTATTGGATATGGTTAGATCGATGATTAGCTTCTCATCATTGTCTTTAACGTTCTGGGGTTATGCAATAAAATGTGCTCTATACATACTCAATGTTGTTCCATCTAAATCTATTCAGATCACACCATTGGAAGTATGGAATGGTACTAAACCTAGTTTACTCCATTTCCGTATATGGGGTTGTCCTACACACGTGCTTAAAGGAAAGACTGGGAAGTTGGAATCACGCACTGAAGTGTGCATGTTTAAGGATATTTCAGTGAAACAAAAGGTGGTATATTTTATAGTCCTAATGATAACAAAACGTTTGTATCTACAAATGCTACTTTTCTTGAGCATGAATATATAAATAATCACAAACCTCAAAGTAAAGTCATACTTGAGGAAATGGTATCAAATAAGCAAGACCAATCACCAACAATGGCAAGAGAAAAATGGCCAGAGGATATCGCTAGTTCTAGTTAGAACAATAGAGAGCTTCGTCGTAGTGGGAGGGTTGGTAAACAATGAGTACGCTATGAACATGAAGTTCAGATGTTTGTGTTTGACAAAAATAAATATGATCCATTGACATATAGAGATGCAATAGAAGATTCTGACAAAGAAAAATTGCTAAGCGCCATGGACCTTGAAATGGAATCAATGTATTCCAATTCTGTCTGGACTCTTGAAGATCCACCTGAAAATGTTAAACCTATTGGTTGCAAATGGATATTCAAGAAGAAAAGAGGAGCATATGGGAAAGTAAAGACTTTCAAAGCAAGGTTAGTAGCAAAGGGCTACCCACAGAAAGAAGGAGTTAATTATAAAGAAACTTTTTCACCTGTGGCCATGCTCAAATCTATCCGCATACTCTTATCCATAGCTACATGCATGGATTATGAGATTTGGAAAATGGATGTTAAAACAACTTTTCTGAATGGTTGTCTTGACAAAACCATTTACATGTCTCAACCAAAAGGGTTCGAAGTTAAAGGTCAAGAGCAAAAAGTTTGCAAGATTCTTAACTCTATTTATGGACTTAAACAAGCTTCGAGATATTGGAATCTTAGATTTGATGAAACAATAAAAACATTTGGTTTTGAACAAAACGTTGATGAACCTTGTGTTTACAAACAAATCAAAGATAAGATTGTGGTATTCCTCGTTCTTTACATTGATGATATTCTACTAATTAGGAATGACATAGAAACATTATCAAAAGTAAATAAATGGTTAGTTGAGAAATTCCAAATGAAGGATTTGGGAGAAGCGAAATATGTTTTGGGAATTCAGATTTGTAGAGATCGAAAGAAAAAATTTGTGCACTGTCTCAAGCAACTTATATTGATAAAGTGCTAGAACTCTTTCGCATGCAAAACTGCAAGAAGGGCCCTATGCCTACCCGGCCAGGACTTGAATTGTCTAAAGAACAATGTCCAAAAACACATCAAGAAGAGGAGGACATGAGACAGTATGCCTATGCCTCTGTAGTAGGCAGTCTAATGTATGCAATGTTATGCACTAGACCTGACATTTGTTATTCAGTAGGGATAGTCACCCGTTACCAATCCAATCCTGGATTGATTCATTGGACAACAATAAAGAATATTCTCAAGTATCTTAGGCATACTAGAGATTACATGCTTGTGTATTCCGGTGGAGACCTGAACCCCACTAGATATACTGATTCTAATTTTCAATCAGACAAAGATAGTCGAAAGTCAACATCTGGATCAGTTTTCACACTTGGAGGAGGTGTTGTAGTTTGGAGAAGTATAAAACAATCCAGTATTGCAGACTCCACCATCGAAGTCGAATACATAGCAGCTTGTGAAGCAGCTAAAGAGGCCGTGTGGCTAAATAAGTTCTATATTGATTTGGAAGTTGTTCCAGGAATGGATGAACCACTTGTTCTGTATTGTGATAATAGTGGGCAACAACTAATTCAAAGGAACTAATCATAAGAGGGGAAAACACATCGAGAGGAAATATCACTTGATCCGAGAGATAGTCAATCGAGGAGATGTTGCTGTCTTGAAGATTGCCTCCGAAGATAATCTTCCAGATTTGTTCACAAAGACTTTATCTATTAAATATTTTCAGGGTCATGTAAGAAGCATGGTGTTAAGGAAAATGCCTCATTTGCTTTAGGGCAAGTGGGAGATTGTTGGGAATTGTGCCCTTAAAGCAATTGTAGTAGACAATGGTTTTAATGAAATAAATAAATTAATTAAATTATTGTATATATGTAGCTTATGTATTATATTATTGCTAATAATATTAAGTAAATATTGGAAAATTCCCAAGTTCATCTATGTAGTCTCAATCCCATATTGGTATGAGAGGATCGAGATTGAGATAATGAACTTAAATAGTTTGCAATAAAATAAAGTTATAGAATCTTTAAATTAATTACTGCTAGTACGGTCCACTAGTATTATGAGTACATGTGACCTAGATTCGGGTTATTAGTGCAGTATGACACTTTAGTGGAGGTACTTTGCATGCTGATAGTATGTAAAACTGGACCAGATGTGATTTAATAATACTTGTTTAAATACCATTTCATAGTATTATAAAACACATCAAATGATGATCATATACAAACTGATCTTAATCCTAAAGTTACTATGAACTCCTATATATGTTACTTGATCCCTTGATTCATGCATTATTGTTTGTCAGAATGATAACGCTAAGAATTATTGTTTTGGGGACTCAATG